>NW_020171374.1:0-347232 GCF_001481775.2 Trichoderma gamsii | reverse complement strand
GCAGAAGTAGCAGAAGTAGCAGAAGTAGCAGAAGTAGCAGAAGTAGCAGAAGTAGCAGAAGTAGCAGAAGTAGCAGAAGTAGCAGAAGTAGCAGAAGTAGCAGAAGTAGCAGAAGTAGCAGAAGTAGCAGAAGTAGCAGAAGTAGCAGAAGTAGCAGAAGTAGCAGAAGTAGCAGAAGTAGTAGCAGTTTATATTAAAGCTTACTTAGCTTTCTGGATAAAAGAACTAGAGGCTTGATAGTTTTCCCCAGCTTTAGATTCCATTCATTCCATGAGTTTGAACCTGGGCCTGGGCCTGTACTTCCAGTTAGCGAGTTTCTTCTGCTGCTCGCCCTTTGACTTGTTGGAGTTGTTGTTCTTATCCACTCAGCCATTCGCGGTAGCGATGGTTCTGCGCCATTGCTTCTTGGAGAGTTGGCTGATGAGGGGTTTGGGACTGCTACTGCTTCAAATGAGGAGGAGGGGAGCAGGTTGGGGTTGCTACTGCTATCGTTGATCTTCAGCTTGTTGCTGTGACTGTTCGGCGTTGGCATCCACGCCTTGGTCTTGACCCTGTTGTTGCTGAGGCTGCGCGACACAGTCATCCACTCCCTGAGCTTGAGCGGCTGCCTGTGCTTGAACCTGAGAATCAGTATAAACTAACAATAGGTAAATGCAAGATAATGTACCGCAGCTGCCACCGCTGTCACCGCTGTCACCACGGCCACCATCGCGGCCGCCGCGGTATCAACCGATAGGGTTGAGAGAAATGTTTTATGTCGAAGAGAGAGTGCAAAGGCAAATCAAAACAAGGGCATGCACTACAGCGAGACCTCAAAACCCCAACATGATTTGCAACTTCAGGGTGCTCGGCGTGTGGGATATCTTTACGCGAATGCTCGTTACGACGGCCAAGACACCGATAAATGATTGGCCACGATGGTAGAAGAGTTAACGATGATATAGGAAGTTCTTGCAAGGTTCAGATTGCGTGCTGCTATGCAAATCTTGCTACGAGTGATGGTTGGTAGCATAGCAAGCAAACAACAGATACGAGCAGCACTGGGTAAAGAGGTGTACAGCAGGAAGCATTTGTTGAAGATAATGCTCGCCTTACAATGGCTGGATATCGCTGGCCTAGAGCCATTTCGAGGCAATGATAACCAACAAGGACTTCTTTCTCTCTTTGGGGCCAACAGAGGGCTGATAAGTATGCCACTGTCTACTAGGTATGCAGTGAGGATGACAGGCATTTCTTGGTTAGGCTAGTCTTATAGTCACAGTTGCAAAGTAGCTATTTATAACCGGAACGGTCGTCTCAATGATGTGGTCTCTTCGTGGCTGCTTTTGGCGAAGCAAAAATGCTCAAACGATCCATTTCTGCGCGTGCAAGCTCTACTCATTCCTAGATCGCTTCAGCTCTAGTGTTATAAGAAACATTGGGATCACATAAGACCGAAGATGAGTGTTCTGACTGTAGTATTTGAGAATGATCCGAGGAGTAAAACTTGTCTTCTATAGCACGCAGCAACTGGCGCCGTAGGGCAAACATCATCTTTATTCAGATCACCTCCTCCCTCATTTTCTTTTCCATCATCTCCCAGAGTCCCTTTGACCTATATCCCGACAGCCAATAGTTACCCTCAGCATCTTTCCCCACAATGATGACTGCATCTGTAAAATTGTATGGACCCTGTACGCTCTGGACATACGATGGTGTCAGTGGTGTTTGCCGTGGCATCACAGTCGCAGTCATCAAGTCCACCTTGTACATATTGCTTTTCTGCCAATTAGAAAACATGAACAGGTGCATTGATCTATCACCAAAGAATGGAGGCGCCCTATTGGCTGGGTCAAGTCGGACCAGCGATGTGTAGGCCTCGACTTGTTCGCGAGACCCTTGGTCTGTAATTGAGCGACGGATCTGGGCCGCTACATAGCTGAGTGGCTTCTGAAGTAGATCTTTAACCGGCAGCAGAGTACTAAGAAAGCCAACGCAGTTGCTGAGGAATGGACGCCTATCGGGTAGTAGGTCTGCCAACACCGGCCTCCATTGATAAGCCTGTTGTATGGCGACCTGGATGGCAAAGTTAGCATACAGTCTTCAGTGGTTCGGCACATAGCAATACTGGTTACTTACCGTTTTCTCCGAATCCTCTGAAAGATTAGCCATTGCCAAGCGCGATACCCAAGCAACTAGGACATCTCCTTCGCTTAGAAATGGAACCTCCGATTTCTCGCCAGCAATCTGAGCAGCAAGTTCCGCGAGAGCCTTCTCTCTTAACTTTGCGAGATACGTCGCAGGCATACAGACCATGCGATGCTCTTTCTCACTGACTATCAAGTTGTAGAAGTTCTGGAGTACCCACCAGACAAGGCCTGGCTTGGACAGATGGTGCTCGGCAAGGACATGGGGCTCTGTAGGATTCTTGCCAAGGTGCTCCAAGATATACTCGTGAGGGCCCAGTGGCTCCAAGATTTCACTCTCTCTGCCCTGGAGCATCAGCATCCAAGCATCTAAAAGGGCCCGCTTTGCTGTCGCGTCAAAGGCGAGGTGTATCCAATGCAGGACGACCACGGTCGAGTCCTTGAATGAGACAACCCGTAGACCAAGCTGAGGACGGTCGGTATATATATAATCATCAAGCTTTTTAGGTACTTCATGGCCATAAATCAGGTCCGAGAGGTCATCGGGATCTCCCACAACCGCCGGCTGATCATTACAGGGACGGGGTATACACGATGCAGCGGGATGGTCTTCTTTTGCGAAAGCACTGTAGTCCACATGGCTAAATTCCACTGCTGGGCGGTCTGGAGTGAATTCGGCTGGTATATGGTGCTCCAATTCCCCACGGTCCTATATGGGGCACAGCTGTTAGATATCGGCGGCTGACCGATGGGAGGAGGCTCACATTTCTTCTTAGCCGAGCACCCAGCTTGCTCCAGCCAGGGCGGCTCACGACACGTTCCAGCGAGGTACGCAGCCTCTCAGGATCGAGGACATCGTCGAAAACAAACAGGGTGTATAAGACAAACGTTCTGAAAATAATAGTATCGTCAAAGAAGCCGACCGGGACAACGAGGTCAGTTGGCACGCGCTGGGGCGCCTTTGGTGGACGAGAAAAGAAACCAAACATGCTTGTCAAGCGTTGCCCCTCGGAAGTAGACAGATGGTTACCTCGAATCTTATCTTATTGAATGCGCGAGGAAGTATAGAACATCTAGTGGCAGCTGCAGCGGCTTCTGCACTTTATAAGCATTCTACATTTATTCCCTTATACTACTGTTGGCTTGCATGTTGGTTACACGTAAGGTATCCATCATACATGTACTTCGAATTTGAGTCTCACCCACACAAGCGGTCTGACCCTCTTCAGAACCAGCATGCACTCCGTATCTATTGCCTCATTATATTGGATAGTGGGCCTTTCTTCTTATAGTACCTGTTGGTTCCACTTTTAGTAGTACATTGTTGAGTTCTGATCATATCACTTTGTAAATACTATATAAGTAAAGAGGTAACTGCAATTATCCTATGAATAGCTTACTTGTATCATACAAGAGTCAAAAATCGTGTTTGTTAGACAGAAAAATTATCTAGCACCCCAATTCTATTTCCAGCACTCCAGCTATAGCATAGGTAGGCTGCCGCCGCTATTACTGTTATTGCTACTACTGCTGCTACTACTATATGTAATTTTAGGTGTATCTAGCTGCTGTGTGTTTTGATAAGTGGACTGGCTGCATCATTGCGCTACAGCTGGGGTGTTCAATAATGATTTCGGGGTGCTAGATAAATTCTCCCTTCTTATGGAAGGTTTAGACGTGAAAGGAAAGCTTGAATAATTTACACTATTTTATAACAGCTTTATCATCTACACGCCTTTCGAGACTTAAACGGCATCAGTTATCCAAACAGTGTTACGCTCGCCCATTCAACCAAGCTTGACATTGATCCGATCAACAGCCTCTTGCTCCCAAATTTCCCGTGGAATAATGGTAGTAGTGCCTTTCTATACGCAATGTAAGTATCATCCCGAAAGATCTACATTACATTGTAGATATCTTCCGTTCTAGGCAGCTCGATGAGGTTATTAAAATGTGTGAGGGTGGGTGTATCCGGCATTTCCCACATGAAGTCACTTTCCCTCGGTGTCGTACAACCAAGGATGGCGATGAGCTCGATAGACATGCAATCTTCTAGATCATTGTCATCATGTTGCCACAGTGTGCCAGCAGGTCTGTAGTTCATGGTGTGGATGCGAACCACAGAGCTCCGTGTCTCCCTAAGTGTGAAATGGCCGGACATGGTTCGGAAAGTGAGCAGATTGGTATTAAGAGCAGAAATTATCGAGGTGCTTGACGAAATAGGCAAACAGATTGGATATCGTTCTTCTGTTCTGAAAAGTTCTTGAAGATGACCTCATTAGAAGACAGAGCCCATTCCTGAGAGACATATTCTCCAATACCATGAGTTTTCCAGCCCGGGAGAGAGTTCTGATTCATCATCTGAATCGCTTATTCGAGCCAAAGAGCTTTAATTGAAACTCTAGGTCCACTTGCGGCAATATAAAACAGCTGAGTTCGAAAGAAGGGTTGTGGTTTTATCAACATGATCGGCGTTGGGCCAGCAAAGTCCTTTGTAAATCTCCAAGTATAGGGCCAGATAACTTCTGTCTCCCATCCTGCCCAAGACCAGCCAAGCAGATACACTGGGCCATTACCAAGTCTCTTTGGTCGCCTTCTGGAAGCATTACCTGTCCTTCTCAATGGACGCCAGAGTAAGCACAGACCAAAGAACATTTCCAGAAGGCCTGAAATCAATCTTCCGTTGAATTTCTCCGCTCATCGTGTTGCTACCCTAGCAAACGCGAACAGCTCATCTTCGTCATATGTGAGTTTCCTAGTATTGTAGCTATTCATCAAAGTTTTGGATTCTTTGAGCACTGGCAGTTTATGGGCTTCCAACTGCAGTGACAGTGAACGATGCTGATTCTGTTCGATGCCAGAATAAGTACTCACACAGTCCGTAGTATGAGATTTTTCACTCCATCTTTTCGCCCTGTAACACCAACGTACAGTGTTGTTGGCAAAGTATAGAATTCTATGTGGGAATATAGCCTCTTAGGATGTCTAGGCTCGACTTGACCATGGATTTAGCAATGAGTTATCCCAGATTTGCTTCGATGAGGTTTTGACGAGGCATTCGTTCGACGACAAAGATGCTGTTTTCTGCTTAGCGAATCGATCTAGACCTCGAAAGCCCGCATCAGAGGGTTGAATTGGCATAGAGGCTCGCCACGGCATCGAGATGGTCAATTGTTAACTGGACCATTTTGGACAATATACAACACAAATAAGCCTCTAGGATACAAACAAGGGAATTACATGACTTAATTTGGATTCACAAGAATGCGATAAAGGAAGACGTCAATTTAACAAATTAGCTCGACAGGGCCCTGAGTTTTCTACTGCCTATGGTCATATGTGCTAGATACATGTATATGCGCGGGAAAATGTTATCCAGCACTCTAGCTATAGCATAGGCTACTACTGCTACTACTGCTCCTACTGCTACTACTGCTACTACTGCTACTATTACCACTATTGCTGCTATCACTACTGTATTACTATTACTGCTACTGCTACTGCTACTATTACTACTGCTGCTGCTGCTGCTGTTACTACTATTACTACTATTGCTATTTTTTTAATGTATTTAGCAGTTGTTTATATGTAATTTAATTGGACTAGCTGTCTTATTGAAATACGGCTGAGAGGTTGGATGATGAAATTGGGGTGCTGTGTAATTTGTCTATATATATACATATATATACATATATGTGTGTGTGTGTGTGCGTGCGTGTGTGTGCCTAGACAAGCGTGTATCTATGATAGGAATATATGTAAACGTACTCCCACTCTCGTCTTGTGAATAAATCCAAAAAGTAGAAACCATTACATCATGCTTTTGTTGTCTTGTCCCTTCGAGAGATGGCTTCTTTTGAGCCGCAGATGGCCAAACAAAATAAAATGATGGTTGCCGGAAGCCTTCTAAAGGTACATCTCGTTCAATCAGCGATATCATATTTTTGCTACTCTTTCTCTACTGGCTCTAATACCCCAATGTGATACACCTTCTCCTTGCTATTATCTATTCTGTAAGGAATCATTTCTCTGGTTTGATTTAGATGAACACTTCCCCATCTCAGATACTCTCCAAAACTTGAGGGCTCGCAGTCCCTTCCTTCTCCCTGTTGATCGAGAAGATCCGCAAGAAAGTCCTTTCCGCCGGGATGGCCATGGGACAGCTTCATCGTTGAGCTATTCGCCAGTGCATCATGTACAAATTCCTGCGCCTCGAGCCATTTCTCACGCACTTCATCCGACTCACTGCCGTCCAGTCCGTCCCTTCGCGTCGTCAGATAGCCGAGCTGCTGAGGACCAGACCAGTTAGTCTTCGGCTGCACGTAGTATGTCTCTTGCATTGCCTTTGCGAATAATATATTCTCCCGATAGTACTTTGGTCCATCGAAGCCATCACTTGGATCAACAAGCTTACGAAGCCGCTCCAAGGCTACGAAGTGAGCGAGATAGTCGGTAAAGGACTCCATTGTCACATCCAGCTCAAGCTTGCTCTTGCTCAAGGGAGGATTCAACAGCGGCAGATGCCTCAGGAGGGGGTGTTTGTGGAATCCATCAGCATTTGTGACGCCCTTCCACATGGTGAGATAGATGTCATGCCAGCGCTTGATGAAGGGATTGTTCCTCTTGGCGGCAATGAAGCCGTTTATCATGGCATCTTCATCGGGACGTAGACGGAGCACGAAGCCAGCCATCTCATATGGCGTGGCTGGGTCCTCAATCTGCCGCCAGCAGATGTCATCGATGTGTCGAAACAAGAGAGTTCCGGCATCAAGCCACACGCCGCCATATAGCCATAGCAGGGGCAGCCTAACTAAATCACCCGAGTGCTGACCCACGCTCGGCCCGTCCATGGTGCCATCTAGCAAAGCATCGGGGAGGAGCTTCTCAGGAATAAAATGGCGGACATTTGCCTCTGAGCCTTGAGCAAGGTCCAGTACATGGACAGTCCAATCGGGACCCAGCCTTCTGACCCAGTTGATAACGTTACGACGGCACCATGGCCGCATGGACAGAAAGCCGGAGTGCCAAAAGGCCCAGACGTTCTTGTCAGAGCTCACGGCGTGGCGGGTGGCAAGCCATGCTGAGATCTCTTCATCACTCCGGTGGTCGGTGATGATGGGGGAGACGGGGACCAGGCCGGGCGGTAAAGTGGATAGATCAGGCGGATTTGTAATTGTTGGAGGCGCGATAGGAGGATACAGCCTGGACGTAGACGGGGACATGGTAAGCTTCTAAGTTTAGGAGATCAGTATGTAAAAAGGAGTTGCGTTGGTTCAGAGGACTTGTACTGTCAACTTGGTAGGGAGTTTATAAAGCCCCATAAGCTGTAGAGAGTGCTGTTGAGACGCCTTGTGTCCCCATAGATAGGAGCTGGCCCCCCAAGTGTCTTAAAACGCCATCTGGCTGTTTGTTTTAAACGATACCTACTATATCACTGCATGGTAGAAGGTTGCGGTAAGTTGGCATGTTTATGGCTACTTGTAACTACCTCTTTGAGTTAGATCAGGACCATAATGCATGTAGGGCTCTGTTAGATTAGATCCGCGAGATGTAAAACGTCCAGCTGGAAGGATCGGTACTCCGCGGAACACAGCTTATCGAGCACACGCATGCCTAGCTAGGACACACGTTACAGCGAGTTGAGGATGCGTAGCGGAGACTACGATAAGGCCTTTGATGAAACCGACACCAGAAGGCGGGATAGACGAGGTAGCGGCAAGGACCACATTGTCTGTAACATTCAATCCTTCGTCTTGTCATCCTGCCCGGATAAAAGCATAAGAAAGAATCCTGGGGCACCTGGTACATAGTGTCGCATCGTAAATCTTACATCTAGGGTGGGGCTGCAGATCTGACGGTAGTCGTATAGTAGACTACATGGTAGCTGGGGATTCTGGTGTTAGGGTTATCTACGTACAACGTGCTATATGCGACATGCAGCGTATCTAGGCTCTCAGGCAGGTAAACTAAGCAGAAGGCCACCTTGTCCCGTGTGCTATATTATTTGTCTCTCGTGCTGTCTTCTTTATTACATGTGGCCACTCTCCTGCAGACGCATCCAGTGTGCGTGAAACTTTATGCCAACTGAAGCCATATCAGTTTATTCTTCTCCACTCAACTCACGCTGTCATGCCTCACTCAACTCACGCCGCCACGCCTCGCTACAAGGCCATTATTTTGGATTTGAATGGCGTTCTTCTTTCTTACGGAGGCAAAGCCCCCTCAAGCGTCTTGAAACCCAGCCAGATCAAGAACGTGCTCGACTCGCCGACATGGTATGACTATGAGTGCGGGAAAATCTCATCTCGTCAGGAATGCTACGAAAAAGTCTCTTCAGAATTTGAGATGGACGTGAATGTCTTCTCAGATGCCCTGGAACAGCTCACCAAAACAGTCAAACCGCATTCTGAATTCATAGCTGCCATCAAGAATATCAAAGCAGCCTTTCCAGAGATCAAAATTTATGGAATGAGCAACATTTCGCAGCCAGACTATGAGTTTCTGAAGCCAATGATTTCATCGTGGGGCATCATAGACGGTTTTAGGCCCAGCTATGAGGCGGGAAAGAGAAAGCCAGAGAATGCCTCTTACATAACGTTTCTGGAAAAATTTGAGCTTAATGTCAGAGAAGCTATATTTATTGACGATCGGGTGGAAAATACCGTGGCTGCTTCAGCGCTAGGATTTAAAGCAGTGACTTTTAGCGACCCACAAGAGGTTGAGAGGCGCATTTGGAACTTATTAGGAAATCCCGTGGATCGCGGCATGGAGTATATGGAGAGAAACGCGAAGAAGATGATGCTGGAACTAAGCACTGGAGGAGAACAGCCTGATAACTTTAGCCAGCTGATCATTTTGGAGCTTACCAAGGACGAGTACGAATGCTCTTGTGACTATTTGGGTCTTCTGGAAGGCAAAGGATAATCAATCGCTAATGAGTATGCAGGCGCTTGATCAAGCTACAAAGAAGGGAAGGGCCGACATGGAACTATTTTCACCACTCCAACACGTTCATGGGCACTACTTACAGCGATGACTGCGATACCACTTCGTATGCCATGTGCACACTGGACGATATCCCCGCTCATGAGAAGGAGGCAGCAATGGACGCGATTCTCTCTAACCTCAGCCCGGACAACCTACCGTTGGTAAGAAGCATTTGAGATTTCTTGTCCTGATATATGTTTTCTCTAACACGAAGTGATACGCACAGTGTTGGTTCAACAAGAGCCGTCCTCGCCTCTGCCATGGCATTATTGCCAATGCTTTCAGGTTTTTCGCTTTAGAGGGCAAAGGCTCTTTACTGGCACATACTTACCTCTTCCTCTGCCGCCTGCTCCGGACGAAGACTTATGAGCTCGGAAGCCGTTACTATGAAAATGTTGACTACATGCCTTACATCCTCAGCAATCTATGCTCGCGGCGGCCTACGGATCCGTCGTTGGTGGAGATGCGGGAGCTACTGAAGAGTGAAATCCGGGATCGGTCAGGGTGCGATAGTGACGTCCTGGGAGCTGCACTGAGGATTTTGAGTGCTCAGGCTATGGGAATACCGTACGCGAAGAGAGATGTGCGAGTGCTGCTGGAGAGCCAGCAACTCGACGGCGGCTGGGCGCGGGTGTGGCTCTTCAAGTATGGGAAAGAGGATATCAAGGTCGGTTCCAGGGGTGTTATTACGGCTATGGCTGTCAAAGCCCTGCGGCAGTACTCAGAAGATGAAAGCAGGGCGATGTGAACGACAGCAGACGAAGAGTTGTATAGACAGGCCGCCTATCATGGCGGGCTGGCGATATTTTTGGCACCCCGCATAAGAAAAGAGATCAATGTACTTGCACCCATTAGATCCGCTTTCATTCCCCATCTTTACCAAAAAGAGATGTTCCCACGTCTTACTACCTGTAGCCACCTTTTCGGTAAGTGGGTACGATCCAACGGGCACATATTGACTACCTGTACACTCGCACACGTCTGAAATACTCATTCTTTTAGCACCGTTAATTCTAGGGACCCCTTATCAAGAGCCCAAATTCCTTAAGAAAGCGCCCAAACCGCCGGGTGCTTATATTGCAAAAGTCACTTATAGTAGCTCTAAGTATACCTAGGTTACTACTATAGGAAATAGCTATGGGAATATATAGGGAGACATTATTTAACACCCTAATTCTGTTATCCAGCCCTCTAGCTTAAGCGTGGGCTGCTGCTAGTATTATTGCTATTACTGCTAATACTACTACTGCTAACTGCTATTATTACTGCTACTGCTAACTGCTATTACTGCTGCTACTGCTGCTACTGCTGCTACTGCTACTACTACTGCTACTGCTGCTACTGCTGCTACTGCTGCTACTGCTGCTACTGCTGCTACTGCTGCTACTGCTGCTACTGCTGCTACTGCTGCTACTGCTGCTTTTTTAAATGTTTAGTATTTCGCAGTTATATATAGCTATATTATTACGCTATAGCTAGGGTGTTAGATAATGAGATTAGAGTGCTAAATAACGTCTCCTAAGTTACAGTACTTTACAGTACCTAGAGCTACTTACCCCAGTTATCTTACTAAGCTATACTAACTAAAAATAGAAGAATTTCACTCTTCTTGGGCTCTTTCTCAAGGAATTTGGGCTCTGGATAAGAGATCCCTAATTCTAATTGTGTGATATAACGCTATGCGACGTATGACACCGAATTTTGGTCGTATAATTCGTGCGATGCCACTAGATCGGGCTGCGTATTTGGTTCTTACATATACGCCTCCTATACAGATACGCTTGCGTATATGAACATGGTCCCCTTGCCGATCAATCCTTCACCTGCAAGGCGATAGCTCCCAATTGCGTGGGGGAAAGAGTAATACTATTTAGGAACGTTGCATCTACAACATTAAATCCTTCGCTTCCTTTCGGATCCTGCGGGTACGTTGGGATAAGCAGGCTCTTTTGTTTGGAGGAGGTGAGTTGGAAGCTTCATGCTTGTCTGACAGGATTCAAGTCCTGCCAACAGTGCCAAGTCAAGCCTCTGGACTGAACTTCTCATTACAAAGGCCCTCGTCTAAGGAAACAATTGCGCTCGGGGACTTTTTATTTTAGCTTCTTGATATTCTTTCCCCTCATTTCCTTCCGCCTCTCTTGCTGGCGTACTCGTAAGATCGTGTGCGCCATGGCGGTCCTGATCCTCCAATCTCCTCTCCAATTATGCCTCTTCGCCATCATACTCTCATTCGTGTACATAGTCTCTTTCCTCTTCTACAATCTTTTCCTTCATCCCCTTCGTAAGTTTCCCGGCCCAATTTACAATAGAGCCAGCGTAATTTCGAAGCTCTACTTCCTTTCCAGAGGCAAACTTATCTACCACATTGAGGATCTCCACAAGCGTTATGGCCCGGTAGTAAGAATTGCTCCCAACGAGCTTTCTTTCACGGATCCTCAAGCATGGGAAGACATCTTCATTCGGCAGCCTCCCGGCATTGCCAAGACTAGCCACAGCCATGCTCTGGCACCAGACATGGCCTTCTACAATCCATTCGGGGATTTGCCCCCGTCGGTGATCAGTTCTGATGATGTCAGTCATACTAGCTTACTAGGAGAAACAGCTTACTTACATCTGTGTACCACATAGGAGGCGCATCACCATCTTCGGAAGAAGCTGGTCCCTGGCTTTAGTGATCGGGCAATGAAGGAGCAAGAGCCTCTCATTGGAAGCTATGTCGATCTTTTGATACGAAGACTCCGGGAGAACAGCACTGATGCCACGGGGAGACCTCAAAGTGTCAACATGCGCGACTGGATCGCCTACACCACCTTTGACATCATCGGCAACCTCACATTTGGGGAAGATTTTGGATGTCTCGAAGGCAGTGGTTATCATCCATGGATCGCGCTTGTGCTGGGTAGCTTCAAAGGCCGTGTCAAGATTCAGATCTTCAATGCTCTTGGCTTCCTATGGTCTGCAAGGATCATGAGGTGGCTGGGCGGTAAAGCCCGCCAGATGCATTTTGAGCTAGTCTTGAGCAAAACGAAAAAAAGAATCGGGATGGGTACTAACCGAAGCGATTTCATGGACACGCTGATAAAGGACGGTATGAGCATAGATGGGCTCAAGAGGAATGCGACATTGCTGGTCAATGCTGGCAGCGAGACCACTGCGACGCTGCTCACGGGAGCTGTTTTTCTTCTCGCAACGCACGAAGACGTGCTAAAGAAACTCGTTGCCGAAGTACGAGGCCGATTCCAGCGGCCAGAAGACATGACTCTCAGCAGCGTAGCCAGCCTGACTTATATGCTCGCTGTCTTGGACGAGGCTCTGCGAGTCTACCCACCCGATGCAGTCTCCTCGCCGCGCCTGGTTCCTGCTGGAGGCCATGAGATTGCCGGGTCGTTTGTTCCCGGGGGCACCCGCGTCGGAATCTGGCAATGGGCCATGTATCGTGACGAACGGCTCTTCCTCGAGCCATCTCGCTTCGATCCTGACCGCTTCTACAACAAGGGAGACGAAAAGTCGAAATATGCCGGCGATCGACTCGACGCTGTGAATGCCTTCCTGCTCGGGCAAAGGAGCTGCATCGGGAGGAACTTGGCTTATGCTGAGATGAGACTCATCCTGGCAAGGTTAATCTGGGAATTCGATATGGAGATTGATCAAAAAAGCGAGAATTGGATGCACGGACAAGAGAATTTTGAGCTGTGGGTAAAGCCAGACTTGAATATCCATTTGAAAACGGTAGATAGGGGGCAGTAACTCTAAGTTTATCAACAACGATAGTCTCTTATAGCAATCCATACGCCTACAACTGCTTTCTGTAATACCCTGGCTACATATAGTTAGTTCTGCTTCGACTGTTGTCTCGCTAGATCTTTGTTGAGGAGCAGCGACATGGTGGACTGAATCTTCTACCTCTTTGGTGATAGGATCAGATTCTTTGTATTGAGGATCCCAAGAGCTAATCAGTACCGTTCGATCTGTACCGAAAAGTTTTCCCAAGTTGTAAAAATCCAATACATTGTTTAATCTTGCTTAGCTAGATGAGATAGAATGTCATTCATGTATCTAGGCCCAGTGTGATTTCTGACTGCCGAGGAGCGTTATTGGTTGTCGGTGGCACCTATATGCGAAAGAGACGAGGGTGCAGCCAGTGCTCCGAACTATTAATCTGCCCGTTATTGGCTGGAATCTAAGAGAACAGGCGGGATCTCATGTTTTGCAGAAGCGCAAGCTTTAGTCGCAGTTGTATTGTAGATTATGTTGTCTCCGGGGCCCCAAATGGCATAATCCTATCACTGTAAATGCCTCTCCTTTCCTCAGTTATCTTTTGATAATCAGTACCTGGTAGTAAAATTGGTTGCCACCTGGATTATATCCAGCGCAAGAGACCTCATTGGAAATATCGAGGTCCTCAAACTGTAGCTGTTAGTTAGCAAGAAAATTGCAGAAACTGGAAGAAACTGGAAGAAATTGCAAACAAACATTCAAAACAGCTGTTCTAGCTAGAACGCATTGAAAGGCAAGCTTCCTATCAAACATAGTTTGAGTAAACACATTATTGCAATTCGTAAACTGTAAGATCTGGAGTTGACAGTTATGATGATAATGAAAGAAATAATACGAAAGAAAATGATGCCAAACCTAACTTTATATACCTAAATCATAGTCTTGGAAGTTCCCTGTTACAATTTACTCTCTTGTAAAAGATTGTTCTTCTAAAGCAGCTGCTTCTACTACAATGATTGCTAATATTACAATAGCAGCCTCATCTCTTGCCCTGGTTAGCGTAATGATACAGCGTGTTGCTACAATACTTGAATTGTCAACTTATTGTCATTTTCGGCGTCTTACAAGTCCCGGAATAAGCTACAGTATGTTACTAGAATAAGTAGGTAGCTAGCTGTATGGATCTTGCATATGTTACATTTACATATTAGCGTTCTTGTTAACTCTACTGACTTATTCTATCTAATGATTCCTAATCAGTTGGAAATTTGAATGCTATGATCCTTGCTGTTACGGAATATATATATATCACAACATGCATAGCCCAAGACCCTCATTTCGATATAGAGCTGTTGCTATAAGTATACCATGCTTGTGCTATGAGACATTGAGTTGACTGGGCAGTCCGCAGTTACTGTAAGAAGTATCTAGCATTACTGGTATGCTAGTTATGTTCCTACAGCAGAGGCCAACATTTCCAATCGGCCCTTTAAAATCTGTAACTATTTTATGAATTCAAGTCAATGTTATTGACTGACTATATAGGGCTTCGTCTGGGCGTATACGCTTTTGCACTTGTGAGAGGCTTAAATGCGCAACAGGGGGCGAGGACAAAGTTTCGACATGCATACAGTTACTGGCTTGTCGTTATAGCCTGACAGAATTTCCAATTAAATGAGATCTCTTGACCTCATATACAATGGAAAAATTAGAAGAACTTGCAAGCTTGATATAAGCATAAAAAACCGGGTATGAAGCAGTCTTACCGGGTTCTGTTGTAAAGTTAGCTTGACTCTCAATCAACTGCCCCACCTCTTCGATTACATCACCACCCAGGCAATCTACAGAGCGAACAAAACCACTCTTCCTCCCTTTCAAGCTCTACCTCGTTTACGTGATGAGGATACGCAAGGCATGCCACCCCGTCTTCCGCACACTCTCGTCACCGTCTCTTGTCCCCTTGCGCAATCAATCCTACGGTGTTGCGTAACTAGAGAATCCGCTGCCGCAACGACACATGGGCTGAGTAGAGCTTCGACTTCGGCTTCGGCGAGACAATCGCTGCTCTTGCGCTGTTGCAATGGCAGCCATAAGAGGGGGTTTCATGCGACGAGGCATCTCGCCCAGAGTGCCTTCGAAGGAAAGAATCATTATGAGCGGTTGAAAGTTCCGCTAGACGCCAGTGTAGGAGAGATCAAGAAGTCCGTCGGATTCCTCTCCTTCTACTTGCCATCATATCTAACAAATCCACCAGATCCTTCTATGCGCTCTCCAAAGCTCACCACCCCGACGCAAATCGCTCCGACCCCGACGCCGCCCACACCTTCTCCCTCATCTCCGAGTCCTACACCATCCTCTCCGACGCCTCCCGCCGCGCCTCCTACGACCGCGACGTCCTGCGCCTTCACCACCAATCTCACAACCCTCACCAAGCCTCCTACCACAGCACCAACCCCGCCGGCGGCCGTCCCCCCTCCGGCCTGAGCCGCCGCAGAGGAACCTTCCGCGGCCCTCCTCCCAGCTTCTACCGCAACGGCGGATGGGGCGCGCACGCCGACAAGCGCCACCAGGCACACGAGGAGTCCACCGGCAGCTCTGGCTCAGCATCTGAGACGGACCGCGCCAACCCATGGAACACGAGCGCCTTCCACCAGACGCATCACTACGGCGGGATGGGCCCGGGGTCTGATCCTTTCCACCACCGAGACGAGCACGTGCCGCACTTTGACAAGGCCGGCCACACGAGGACGCACGAGAGGCAGGATCACCGCCGGTGGAAGCGCCAGAAGAGGGCTGTTGGGGACGACGACATTGAGTTTGAGCCGCAGACGAGCCTGGCGGGGCACTTTTTGATCGTGGCGGGCATATTGGCGGCGACGTTTCTGGCACCGGCGGTGTATTTGCAGTTTATGCGCCTGGGGAGGCAGAAGAAGGAGAGGGAGTAGTGAAACGCGTGGTGCTCCGTCGTATTAATGGTTCTTGCAGATTGGCGTTCTGGGGAAGGCTAGCGCTGAGCGAAGGCCTTGTGTACAAATATAGAGCAGTGTATATTAGATGGGTAATGCAGAAGGCTATGAATAGCACACTTTTGCATTATAGCGGTTTCAAGGCAGAATAAGATGCTCTATCAAATGTTTGAAGCATACAGAGTCCCTCAACCGCCTCCTTCGGAGTACAATGGGTACAATTTTACATTGTTACGATATGGCTGGTGATGAGAAAGATAGAGTTCGAACAGAAAGAACAATGAATAATGGCAATTCAATATCATTCTTCGTCAAGCTATCGTGATTAGAATTACTTAAGTACCATAACGAGCGTAATATACACAAGCATGCCGCATCATACTCCAAGATATACATCACAATAACCAACAGACAACAGCCCTTTTTTCACTTGCGCAAAATATTCTTTATTTTCTCCTCCTTCTATCTACCCCGAGACTCAATCGCTAAGTCTCCTTTCGGTTTGTGGTTTTCATAAAGGTTTGGTCGGTCGGAGATGTAGCTGCGGCAATGGAGCAAACTACTCGGCCACATCGTCACTCACGTCTCACATATAGGCATGTATGTAGGCGCTAAATGAGTCATGGCAGTGATATCAGATTTGATATTTCTGAGCTTAACCCTCAAAGGTGAAGCTGGCACCGAGCTTGTGGGTAGCCTGGTCGAGCTTCTGGGTATCGAAAGAGCCACCAAGACCCAGGGTGACACCCTCACGGAGGAGGACGTTGTAGGCAAGAGCAGCAATACCACGGTCGTTGATCTTGACCTATCGTTGAGAAAAGAGTTTATTAGCAACGGAGTGCTCATTGCGATGGGATCTTTAGGGAGACAAACCTTGGCGAAGGAGACGGGGTCAATGCGGTACTTGCTGGCAACCTCGAGGCCAACGGTGTTGCTGGTCTTGGAGTTCCAGGTGGCCTTGGCACCAGCCTCAACCTGGCTGTTGACCTTGTGGTAGTAAGAAGCAGCAAAGGTGCTCAGGTTGTCAGTGGCGGTGATGGCAGCGCTGTACTGAGGAGCGACGTAGCCAACAGCGGCGCTGTAGCCGGTCAGGGCAGCCTTGTTAACATCATAGCCAGCGCTGGCACCGGCAAGGAAACCCTCGTGGCCGACAACGGCATCGACGTTGGCGGTGGGGCCCTTGAGGAGGTCGAAGAAAGCACGGCCGTGGAAGCCGGGCTGCTTGAAGAGCAGGTTGAACTTGGCACCCTTGGCGGCGGTGGCGGGGAGGAAGTTGAAGAGACCCTCGAGCTTGAGGCCCTTGGCGAGGGTGTCGTTGACCTCAACCTTGGTGTCGAGGGCGTTGGCGGTGTTCCAGGTCTGGGTCAGAGTCAGGCCTGTAAACGCAGAAGCGTTAGCAAAGAATTCGATGGAGTCTAGCAATGGGTGCGCATTGAAGTGTCTGCGGCGAGTTCAAAAGCGCGCGCCAGGGGAGAGCTGGTGTGTTTCAGTCTGCGGCGGGATGTCGTACCAGTAGGCTTGTCGGTGTATTTTCCCTCAATCTATTCATAGCAACAGCTAGGTCAGTCTCATATTCTTGTCCTAGAGGCACGTATGCCAAGCATGCAGCAATGCTCCCAATCGTCACGGCGAATTGCTCGCAGGCGTGGCGGGGGAGGGGAAAGGAGGAGATTGGGTCGGTGGAGTAAAACTTACAGCAGCAGAGGTGGCCTTCTCGTGGCTGGACTTGCCAGTCACCTTGAAGGCAACGCCATTGGGAGCAGTGTCCTTGAACTCAAAGGTGGTGGCGGACAGGTGGTAGAAGTCCTTGTTGAGGAGCTGTAGGAGGCAAGCAGGGTCAGCCGCGTCTGTCATCCGGCCCAACGGCTAGAGGCTATCGTGTAGCTCTAGCCGAGGGGTTATAGAGCAAGGAGAAAAATCAGGACGGAGTGGAAAGGCGCGCATACGTCGTTGGCCGGCTTGGCAATGTCGGAGAAGGCGGGGATGGACATTTTGGCGGTTTGTGAGGAGAAAGAAGAGGGAGAATAGAGATGGCGATTGAGCTGGAGGAGGAGAGAATAAGTGCGGTGTATCAACCAGAGGAAGAGGTTGCAGGAGATTCGCGCAGGCGAGGGAAAATGTTTTGGGCTCGGCCTCGGCCGCTGATTGGCCCATCAGTCGGTTGGGGAAGAGCAGCGCAGAGCGTCGGCTGATGTCGGGCCGGGCATATTGGGGGAAGCGGCCTAAGCTCGATTGGCGTGCAGTGCTACTTATGACGAGCTGTCCTGTGTCCACGTGGGGGAAGTGCTTTGACGGCAGCGGCTTTGATTTCATGCTGGAGATGCTGGATTAGGGGCAATTGCTGCAGCACCTGGTTTCAGGGTATTTCGTGCAATTGGGTGCAGTCTTTTGCTGCTTACAGCGGTTATCGTGACTCCCAAAGTGCCAGAGACTCAACGCGGGGTTGTCTGCTGGATAAAGAAGGCGGTAAAGGCGCTACGGACAGTCATCGCATTGACAGCGAAATCACTCTTCAGTCAAAGTCTACTAGTCGCGGTCTATACATATGCGCTCCGTAACAAGTTCATGCACAATGGGAGCTAGAAAAAAGGAAACAAAAAGAAGGTCTTTTGGACGACTCTGTTCAGGTTGAAGGACTCAATGGCGCCATTCTGTACTTCATTTCCCAATGCCGAACGATATCCGGACCTCGGGCATAGTATCATATAAGACTTATGAGAATAAATTCGATTTTAGTGGCATTTGATACTTTTGTCTGTCTGTAGCTTAACTTTTATATATACTGTACTACGTTTTCGCCTTTGAGACGTTCTTTCAACCAGCACCAGAAATAAATTTAGGAAATCTTGACATATACAACAAAGGCACTTTTGCCGACTCCGTTTACTCAGTGCCTTCATACTTGGCGTTGTGGGTAGCAATGGCTCTGTAAAGCTTATTAGTAGCTGTTTCTATCTTGATAAAAGGGATCTGGAAATAGAGATACGAACCTGCCACTGGGATCGGTCTGCTTAGACCAGGTAGGCGTCCATCGCTCCACGGTAGAAGCGCAGCGAGGAGGGAAGTGCTCATCAAACATGAGGCGGTACCAGTAACTGTCATAGCAGTGTTAGCTTCTTTATCAAACACCAATGCAAGATCGTATACGTACGCCTCCTTGGTATCCGGAATATCGGTACCCCACTCAGCCTTGGGGTTCTTCATCATCTCATCGGTGACGTGCAGTTCGGCGTTATCCTTGAGCGCATCGATCCATCCGTATCCGACACCATCGGAAAATTGCTCCTTTTGTCTCCATAGGATGGAGTCAGGAAGGTAAGGAGCAGTGCCAGGCTCGTCGGAGGTATCGAAAGCTTTTCGCAGAATGTACTTTTCCATCTTGTCCTTGGTGATCATCTTGTCCTGAGGATCGATGCTCATCGCAGTCTCCATAAACTATGGAAATGAGTCAGTCAAAAGGGGGTGGATATTTCACATAAGGCGGGTAACTCATACCTTCTTATCAAGGAAAGGCACACGGGCCTCCAGACCCCAGGCCGAGGTGGACTTGTTGGCTCGCAGACAATCCGCAAGGTGCAAGTTCTTGATACGGCGGACAGTCTCCTCGTGGAACGCCTTCTTGTCGGGAGCAGCGTGGAAGTAAAGGTAACCACCGAAAATCTCGTCACTACCCTCGCCACTCAATACCATCTTAATGCCCATAGCCTTAATTTTGCGAGAGAGCAGGAACATGGGCGTTGAGGCTCGGATGGTTGTGACATCGTACGTCTCCAGGTGGTAGATGACATCCGACAGTGCGTTGAGGCCATCCTCAATGGTAAAGGTCATGACGTGGTGCTTCGTACCAAGGAATTTGGCAACCTTGAGAGCGGCCTCGTTGTCCGGAGATCCTGGCAGACCAATGGAGAAGGAGTTGAGCTGAGGGAGGTAGGTAACGGTAGACAGGTTATCGTCATCGTCAACACCGACAAGGCCCTCTCCGTGGTCAACATCGGCCTCTGCAGTGGTAGCGGCTCCGCTAGACTCTTCGGACTTCTTCCTGAGTCTCAGCATCTCTCGCTGAGCAATGGAAGCGACCAAGCTCGAGTCGAGGCCACCAGAAAGAAGCACACCATAAGGGACCTCAGCCATCAGACGTTTTCTGACAGCCTTCTCCAGAGAAGTTCGGAGAGTCTTGTAGTCGACAGGAGTAGAGGGCACGTTGGTAGGATCCCACCAAGTAGGCTTGAAGTAGCGGGTGGTCTCGCCGGTTTTTGAGTCGTAGACGTGGCCGGGAGGGAAGGCAATGATCTTGTCGCAGACCGGGGACAAGCACTTGAGCTCCGAGGCAAAGTAAACAGCGCCAGGCTCCTTCCATGACCATCCCTGGTACAATGTTGTAACGCCAATCGGATCGCGTGCGGCAATGGTGCGATCTTGCTTCTTGTCGTAGAGAACGAATGAGAACATGCCATCAAGGCTGTTGGGAGCGTCGATATCGTGCTCCAGATACTATTGCAGGGGGAAACAATGTCAACCTATGGTCCTCTCACAGATTTTGCGTTGGTAGCTCCAAATACTTACCAAGGGAATGATGACCTCGCAATCCGATTGCGTCTTGAAGTGGTATGGCTCTTTTAGGTGCTTTCGGATCTGGCGATGGTTGTAGATCTCGCCGTTGACGGCAAGGATGATGGTGTCATCGGCGTTGGTCAAAGGTTGAGCACCAGACTCTAGAACTGTATGAGCGAGTGTCTAATCGTAGCATCATGCTTTGTCGAGCCGAGGATGAAAACTTACCAACACCGACGATACTGAGACGCTCATGGCACAGGACTGTGCAACTTGTCAGCCGAGGCTCCAATGTCTACGCTCTTCAACCAATTGACTTACTTGTGTTGTGAGAAATGACGCTTCCGCCTACACAAGCCATCCACGGTCAGCTAAACTCTTCTTCCAACCATTAAACTACCTCCATCAAATCAATTGACTCAAACGTACTCCAATCGGGACCTCGGTGTCGTATTCTATGCGCCATTGTCAATTGAGGTAGCTACCAGAAGAAATCAGATATACTTACGCCTTGGCCAGCTTCAGAGCTGTCGGCTTGAACTTTTGCACATCGGGATGGCTATTTGAGCGCATTGTGGTTAGCTACAGCTGCTTCTTCTCTCCCAAATGTTTGCACTCGTGATAAGGCGCTCGCTATCACTGCGGCGGGGTGTTGCCCCTCCAAAAGGTTTGTACGATGGGCAAAAGGATAAGGAAGCAGGACGAACCAATGACAAGCAAAAATGCCACACATCTTGTATGATTTCGTTTAGGATCAAGATATTCTGGTTGTAGGAAGAATAAATTAATTGGAAGAAAGGAAGAAGGAAAGAATTTGGTGGAATATGACTACCAGGACATGACTCTGCGCGACCACCTTAAAAATTAAACGCAGACCAATGCCAGGCTAAATGTACTAGCTTTCCACTCTAGCCTTCCGCCGACTTCGGGCTCGCTCAGAGTCACTGCCAGGCCATTATCATTGGTGCAAGCCAAGCCGGGTTGCCAATTACCTAAAGCAAAACTGATAAGAGAAAATAAAATGGACTTGGGCCACTTTGCGGTTGTTTGTTTGCTTGCCAGCGACCCTGCCTTGTCTTGGACCGAATGCTGTTCCAGTAGGTCGTTAAACGCTTGTTTTAGCCGACCTACCTAGAAGAGGTGCCGGCTGACAGCTGATCCTGGTGAGATGATTCACCTTGCAGCAGCTTGGGCAGTTGGGCTGATTCGGTAACGTGGCATATAAGAATTGATTACACCGATATGTCTACGTATAGTCTCAATTATCACTACTATTGGTGGTTTATATTAATCCCCGGGATTACTTAAAGCAATCCCATATGCATCGGTGGCCAGATCAGATAGGAAGAGTTGCACGTGGCAGATGACTGGGGTAGCAATAATGGTACATGGATTGATATATCAGGTAAAGGGCGTTTGGTCCTCTGGTCCGTTCACTAAACGTCCTCTAAGCATGTCGCTTCCCCATAGTTTTGATCCAGACAGGGTCAAGTCGTTTCAAATATCGTCAATTACTGCTATGTTCTCGTGTTCGCATCAAATCTACGCCCTTTCGTGGACAAAGTGCACGTAGAGTCACTCTTTCATTTGGAATCATATCGCCGATGCTATTCCGTACTCTCATATATCGTTGTCTAGCAGATTAGCTTTTCAGAAGCTAGTCAAACATGACCGTCTTCGGTAAGATTTGCTAAAAGAAAAATCGAAAAAAAAATCACATGTCCTGGTATTGCCCCCGATCAACGCCATGGCCAGTCTTCTCAATAGGAATGTCCCCAATGTCTAGAAGTCTTCAACACCGCTCCAACAAGGTCCGTTACGGCGCCGGATTCTCGCGGACCACACGGCGAATGCGCTTCTCGTATTCAGCCTTGTCTCTCTTGAATAGGTTGTATGCGTCGGCTTGCGCGGGCGATTCGGGGTTGGGATCGTTGAGGAGGTCTTGGATGCCGAGCAAAATCTGCTTGACTGTGATGGCTGGCTTCCACGCCTCTTCTTCGTTGAGAATCGACAAGCAGACGGTGCCTGAGGGGTAGACGTTGGGGTGGAACAGCGGAGGAACAAATTTGCCTATTGACATATCAGAAATCGATTGCGGTCACGAATATCCGCCATCGTCACTTACACTTTGGGGGCTTTGTTGGGTATTCTGGAGAGAAGCGAGAGAAGCGCGAAGTCAGTTTCGGCCTAATCAACCTTATCGTGCACGCGAGCACTCACCGTCGGGAAACGCAATGTTGAGCTTAAACAGCCCTCCCTCCCAGATTGTCTTTTCTTTGCCAGGAATGCCGCACTCCCAGTTCTTCAGATCGAGCACTCCTTCCTTCGTCCGAGCAGGCTTGGCGAAGAAGCCAAATGGATGGTCACGTCGCCATTGTTTCCTAGTGATCGGCATCGGTCAGCGCCATGAGATCATCTGGAAGATTGTGAGGGCAGCAATCACATACCGCTCCTCCTGTAATCTGTTCTGGCAAAGGGCCATCGTGTTATGGACCAAAAAGGCGAGCTGACAAAGAATCGCGAGACAAAGGCAGATCGTGGTAGCGTTGCCTTGCAAAGGCCGGTATGGTCTGCAATGCAAAGAGGGACCGCCGATCTCAGGCGAAGGAAGATGTTATGCAGGCAAACAAATCAAATTTTCTGTTGCAAATGGAGACAACAGAATAGCGATGCGCGCGTTACAGAATAGGTAGTCTTGGTTGGAAGGAAGAAGAAAGTCGGATAAAAAAACACAGGCGTCAGTAAGGCTGCGCGACCTAGAGCGTTTGCAACCAGGGATCAATCTCTCCTAGGCACCTGCCGGTCCCTTGCAGCACACGGCTCGCCGGCCTGTACAGTGGACAGGCGCCCTGAAGCAAAGCCGCTAGTAGTACTAGCAGCCCCAAGAACCTCAAAGAAGCTCCAGCGTGGGGCCCGGCATCGTCCAGTTTCCTCGGCTCGGCTTGTGACGCTGCATGTCACTTCCCAAGATGCAACGAGGCGCGCAGATCTGCTCGCAAGCTCTTCCAAGACTGCACCGTTTCTGTTCTAAATGCGACTGCCACACTATCCAAGCTTATCTTTGAGCACAATTGCAAGATACTGTAACGCTTTGCTCGTTTGCAGACGCCTGGATATTTCCCCAGTGCTTGTCCCGCGCTACCCCCTCCATTAGCGCCGCAGCTTAAGAGACCACCAAATCGAACTCCGATTTCTTGCGCATCTGGCTTATTGTGTTTGACGGCATCCGATTGTGAACGCGAACACCATGAGCTCTCCATCTGGAGTGGCAGATAAGGCGAAGCCGGAGGAGTCCGGGGCCAAACAAGGGGAGACCAAGCCAACAACACCAGCAGCGCCTGTACCCCCCGCCGCGACTGTATCGGACGATTTCGACGATGTTCCCGATCCAGATGAAGAGGACCTGGATGATCTCGATGGTATGGCCGCTCGTGAATTAGCTAAAGCTACTTATGCTGACCCGAAGATTGGTTAGAACTGCTTGACGGATTCAAGGCTGTCCGAAAGGAGATGATCGATGACGATACGCTGAAAGAAGGAATCAACCCCCCCGACTTGGACTACGAGAACATGTCAGAAGAAGAAGTCACCAACAGAATGCAAGCGGGTATAGCTGGTCTGCTGGCCAACTTGGAGCAATCTGTATGTTTATCTTTTTATCTCTGTTGGACATGTGCTATACTAATGTCGACTGTCTGCCTTAGCCGGAGCTGCAAGCTGAGTTTGAAGAAATGTTCAAGCAAATGGGTGCCGAGATGAGCGCCCAATTCGATACTGAAGAACAGGAAGAAGCGCAAACTACCAGCAAAGACAAAGCCAAGAGTACGCCTGCCGCCACCGCAACTCCCACCGCAACTCCCACCGCAACTCCCACCGCAACTCCCACCACGGCTGCTACCACAGCTGCTCCCGCCGCGGCTCCGACGACCGCTACATCGAGCACCCCTCAACCGGCGGCAGGCGAAAAGTCTGGTGCAGCGTTCCAAGATACCATTCGTCGTACCATGGAGCGCATGCAGTCATCTGGTGACCAAGCCACCGCAGCGGCTGCAGCGGGCGGCGATGACGACTTCTTGACTGAAATGCTCAAGCAGCTTACCGCTGGCGACTTTGCCGGTGGCAGCGAAGAGGACTTTTCCAAGATGCTCATGGGCATGATGGAGCAGTTGACAAACAAGGAGATCCTGTATGAGCCAATGAAGGAACTGCATGACAAGTTCCCCGCGTGGCTCGCCAAGAACAAGGATGCGACTCCTGCTGAGGACCTGAAGAGATACGCAGAGCAGCAGACGATTGTGGGAGAGATTGTGGCCAAGTTCGATGAGCCCACCTACTCAGACTCTAACGCGACTGATAGAGAATACATTGTTGACAGGATGCAAAAGGTAAACTCTGACCTTTTGTTTGGCCTTTCCTCTTGCGAAACATGACGACTAACAAGCTCTAGATGCAAGCAGCGGGATCGCCGCCATCCGACTTGGTGGGGGATATGGCATCTGCCCAAGAAGCGTTCAATGCTACGGAAGACCAGTGCAATCCGCAATAAACATTCAACATCTAGTCACGACGCATTCATATATACACGCACACTTATATATATACCCATAGTGCGCGCCCTATATGCAAACATTTTTCATCCTATACCAGTATATCCATCCAACGCCAATGTGAAGACATTTATCCGAGAGTCCCGAGGTCCCAAACTCCATAATTCGCCAAGTGACAGACGCTTCTTTCATACCATTCCCAATATTACCAATCATGATGCTGGTCTAATCGATTTCCATTTGGTTTGAAGGTTGTGAAGATTGATGCTGTTGATGCGGTTGCTGTTGCGGCAAAGGTTTTTGCTGTTGTTCTTGTGAAATGAGTTCGGCAAAAATGTCATCATACTCGTCATCCTCCTCGGCCAGTGCTGGAAGCCGGGATCCCTGCTGGGCCATTACTTCCTCTTCGTAAGACGTAAGTAATTGCTCTTCATCCATGAGTTCTTCCGGAATCATGTCCTCGTCCATTTGCGATTGTGTCGTTTCAGGCGAGAAAGTTGCGGCATCCTCGATATCGGCATCAGAGAATGAAGGTGCATCATGAGACAAGCGGCCGACGTTAGCTAACCAGCTCGTTTTCAGAAACTGCAAGTACCACCGTTAGCCATCTATTCGCTCCAAAAAACTATATTTTCCCCTTGAGCTTACTTGGCCCTCAATGTCTCTTCTTTGCCAAGATCTATCCTCGGCCTTTTGGCGGACATTCTGCAGGAAGCCCTTGCGCCTCTGCTCCTGGAGCTCCTCTCTTCTTTTCATGACGGGATTCGGACGCGCAGGCCGTGATTGAAACTTGGAATTATTGGGCCTGATTGGCGACGACTGGACCTGGCGAGGCTGCCATCGCGCGTCTTCCTCGGCCGCAGAAAGAGGCGATGAGACGCGTACAGGCGAAGACGATAGTGGGGATGAAACGGCGGGACGATTGTCCCACGAAGGAACCGGCTTTGGAGTAAACGACAGCATCTTGTGTGGTGCGGCTTCGTCTGTGGGATTTTGCATAAATGAAGGAGAAACCTAAGAAAAATTGTGTATAAGACAGTAATTACAGGGTGTTAAAGCTGGTGTGTCGTCTCTGAAAAGTGGCTGGTTGGAAGAAACGAATGCTCCATTGTCTCGCAGCGTCAATCAAGATCACTCAACACGGCCGATGCGACGCGCTCGCTGCAGGCGCGCAATCACGTGCCTCCACTAACGATGCGCCTCCCACATCTGCGGCGCCGGATGATCAGCAGAGCTGGCAGGGCCGATGGTGGCGGGCAAATCAGCGGCCGGCAGCAAAAATCTGATGATGTCGTCGTCGCAAGGAATTATCCACCGCAAAAAGTCCAAGGGTCTCCCAACAAAACTCGGCCTCCTTTTTCCCTTCCTCGCACTTCCTCGGCTTTCAATATCTATTGCGCTATGAGAGTCGCCAGCAACGCCTGAAATTATTCCTTTTTTCTCTTTTCCTTTTTTTTTTTTCATTTCCTTGGAATCTGCTCAAAGCGAAAGGCAGGCGCTCTGCATTATCACATGCACTAATTTTTTTTTCTTACACGAGCCGTCCGCCTCCCTTTTTGCCACGATACTCATAATGCCGATTTGCGAAAACTGAAGGAATCCTATGTCGAAACGTCTTTGAATGCGCCCCCTCGGCACCCCAAATGAACGTCTTTTCTAAATCCACCTTTGCGACGGCCCGCATCGGTAACCGCTCATGGACCTGTTCTGCGTGTCGTGGCCAATTGGCGCGCACTAGGCCGACCCGACAGATTATCGCGCGACGTTTTGTCTCGGGGCGAAACTCGTCGTCAGAGGGCAATGGCGGTGCGAAATCTGGGCCAAACGCCAGGCTGATTCTTTTTGCGTCGACTGGAGCAGCAGCTGGTACGGCGGCGCTGGCCTTCACCGACGAGATCAAGAACAGCTACGAGGCGGCGGAGAGAACAGGCAGAGTGGTTGCTGCGCTGGCCGTCTGCATTAACGAGTGAGTGCGCAATGGGAGGAGATGACACGTTTCCAGCGGGCGATGAACTAATGGTGATTGAATCATGATAGCTACCGAACGACCTTGAATACAAAATCCACGGTTGACGACGAAGAAAAGCAAGATCAAATGCTAAAGGCTTGCCACAAGCGATGCGCTGAGCGAACCCTCAAAGTGTTGGAGAAAAACGGCGGCATATTTATCAAGCTAGGACAGCACCTGGTAAGCGCCATTCTTTTCAACGAGATCAGGCAACATCTCAATGGACACGATGTGGCTAACATGAGGGCGACAGAGTGCCATGAATTACCTCTTACCTCCTGAGTGGACGACGACCTTTATACCGCTGCAGGACAAATGCCCCGTCTCATCATTCGAATCGGTGCAGGATATGTTCCGAAGAGATACGAACGAAGAACTGTGGCACTACTTTTCTGAGTTCTCGGAAGAGCCAATTGGCGCCGCCTCGCTTGCGCAAGTACACCTGGCAACCATCAAGGATACTGGACGCAAGGTGGCCGTCAAGGTTCAGCATCCCGAGCTGGAGGCATGGGCGCCCCTCGATCTTGCGCTCACTAGATACACCTTCTCTACGCTCAAACGATTCTTCCCCGAGTACGACTTGGAATGGCTATCTTCGGAAATGGATTACTCTTTGCCCAAGGAGCTTGATTTCAGGGAGGAGGCCGAGAACGCACGTCGCATGAAGGCGCACTTTGTTAAACATCCCGAACTGCCTCTCATCGTGCCGGAGGTCATGTGGGCGAAGAAGCGAATTCTCGTCATGGCCTGTGAAGCAGGCCGGCGACCAGACGACCTTGATTACCTTGACAAGAATGGCATTGACCGCGACGAGGTGTCGGCAACATTGGCACGAATTTTCAACGAGATGATATTCGGCGATGGTGCTCCGCTGCACTGCGATCCTCACGGCGGTAACCTGGCCATCCGCAAAAACACTACTCGCCGCGGTCTTGGTCGAGGCCCCAACTTTGACATCATCCTTTACGACCACGGCTTGTATCGCGACATTCCCCTCCCGCTGAGACGGTCCTATGCCAAGATGTGGCTCGCCGTCATTGACGGAGACATGGACCGGATGAAGAAGTATGCCCATGAGGTGGCTGGCATCAGCGAGGAGGATTTCCCCCTCTTTGCCTCTGCCATCACAGGCCGCGACTTCAGCGTCGTCAGCAAAGAAGGATCGATTCTCAAGACACGCAGCGCAGACGAAGAGCAAAACATGAGCGGCGCCCTCCAGGAAGGCCTTATCGTCGACCTTGTTCAAATGCTCGGCCGCGTTCCTCGCATTATCCTCCTCATCCTAAAGACCAACGACCTAACACGCAGTCTTGATGAAAACCTCCACACCAGCCAAGGACCTATACGCACTTTTATGATTCTAGCGCGCTACTGCACTCGGACTGTCTTCCACGAGCAGATCGAGGACATTATCCGCAGCGGATCGCTGCTCTGGCCTCAGAATGTGATGCGAGCTTTGACGGCCTGGATCGGCTTCGTAAGGGTCGAGCTCAAGCTGGAGGCATTTGAGATGTGGCTGGGAATCAAGAGGATGTTGGGATTCCGGGCTTTGGAGTTTGGCGGCGGGCCGCTAAGACAGGAGGAGATTTAGAATTTCTTTTCCCCGAGAGGGCGGCCTTTTTGCGAGAAGCGTATAGATTTTGATAGACTGTATAACTAGGTACCTCCAGAAAATGGTGGAACGGTTGGGGACGGAATGATGGGAATGTTTTTGTGTTGGCACGAGGCTATGAGCTATGTTATGATGCCGGATAGTTGAAAAAGTTTTAATAATTCAAAGGACATTAATAGATCATGCAATTTGCCCTCTACCTGAAGGATCGTGTGGAGGGAAAAAAAAAAAGGATAAGCCGCTTACCCAACAAAGGAGTAAGAAACCACAAAAAGGAATGGTGATTCCGCCCGGGCTCGAACCGGGGACCTTTTCGGTGGCGTTAAACGATGTTAACGAAATGTCATAACCAACTAGACCACGGAACCAGGCACATTTTGTTGAGATGAGGTGGCGATATTTCCATTCAGATTAGTTTCCATTCTGGTGGTGCTATGCTACTATCTACCGACAATACTCACAAAGTTGAACAACCAATTAACAAAACTGTTTTTCTAGACAAGGTCAACGTTAAAACAAGGCTCTCTACTGTTTTATAACCACCTTCCCGAACTAGTTAATCGCCGCTTTCGTTTCGTTTCATTGCGTTTCAACGGCTTCCGAATCCTCGAGCCCGGGGCTCCACTTTTCGAGGCCGTTCCGTGCCCTGCCGCCTAGAATCTCGGATCCGATTGTTCAAACAAATACAAAAGCAAGAAAGCACATAAAGAAGACCCTTTTATCCATAGATACCAAGTCCAGTTCCAATGCTTTCCACCCAAGAAGCTACCAAATCAAAAAAGAAAATACTATCCGAAGATAAAAACACGTTGCCCGTACAAAAACATCAAAACATATCGGAGGGGTATATCATCTCAAACAATCCTCGACTCCAGTTCACGCTCAGCCTCCATCAGCAAATCATCGCTACCTTTCGATCTAGCCAAATCATACACCGAGTAGCCCTTATGATCTCTAATTTCAGGGTCAGCACCGTTCTGTAGCAGCGGCCGCATCGAGTCTGCCGCTTGGGACATCACGGCATGATGCAGCGCCGTCATGCCGTCTCCATCTTGGTCGTTTGCTTTCAGGCCCATCCCGATCAACGTATCTATATACTCACGATGACTGTTGATAGATGCATACATGAGCAGATTTCGTCCGAAGTTGTCTCTAGCATCGAGCTTAGCTCCTCTCGAGACGAGCAGGTCAAGCAACACTTTGTCTTCCCTCAAGGTGTAAAACAGCGGCGTCTTGCCATCTTCGTCTGTGACCTCCGTATTGGCCCCGTTTTTGAGAAGAGCGCGGACAGTATCGACAGCGGAGGTACCTCGAGACATTGCTGCAAGGATCAAGGGAGTTTGCTTTTGCGTCGTGGTGAACTTGGTAGATGCGCCTGCTTTCAGGAGCAACCTGACTATATGTGAATTCCCACGACCTGCCGCAATTGACAACGGCGATGATTTACCATCGGTACAGTTCACGTTGGCGCCCGCATCGATGAGCACCTCGACAGTTTTCACATGGTTAGTATCAGCTGCCAAGAGCAGAGGTGTCCGCCGTTCCTTATCCACTGTCTCTATGCTCGCACCTCTGTCCAATAGGAGTCGAGTGGTATCCTCATGGCCTTGGCCTGCCGCCCAAGACAGCATGGTTCGTCCATTGTCATCCACGTCTTCTAAATCTGCTCCGTGGTTGAGCAATATTTTGACAATGGAAGTGTTGCCCTTGATGGCCGCATGCAATGCAGGAGTGTCGCCCCAATCGTCGCGGATTTCCAATGACGCGCCCTGCTTCAGCAGATACGGCACCATCTCACAATGGTCCTTGACAGCGGCCCAATAAAGTGCTGTCCGACCGCTTCCATCAGCCAAGTTGACGTCGACGCCTCGTTTGTTAAACAGCTTGACAGCATCCAGTCTGCCCAGCTGGGCGGCGTGAACCTGGGCAACCCCCGTATCGCCAAGGGACTGGTACTTGCCAAACCCAGGGCCGAGTAGCTTCGCCAAGACCCTGATGCATCCGCCATCAACAGCGTAAGATAGAGCAGACAATCCGGTGGCATCGTGGGCGAAAATATCGGCCCCTCGCTGCAACAGTAGTGTGAAGGTGCTCTCATTCCCCTTCTCCACGGCGAATAGAAGAGGGGTCTTGTCTTCACATCTCATATTTGGGCTTGCTCCATGGTCAAGGAGCAACTCGGCTATCTCGTCAAACCCGCGGAAAGCGGCTGTTCCCAAGATCATTGGGTCACGAATGGTGGCGCCATGGTCGAGTAGGAGCTTGACAGTGGGCAGATGCCCCTGGGCCACGGCGTATCTGAGGGGACAGTCCCTGCCCCTTTCAATTGCGTTGAGTTGGGCTCCGTATTGCAGCGCTTTGCTTGCAGTCTCGACGTTGTTCTTCCCCACGGCCCATTCCAGGGCATAGTTGGAAAGCGGTTTGTAGAGAATCGGGTCGAGGATGGCGAAGAAACGTTGATTCACCTTGGCCAGGGCGTTGACGTCCCTCGGTCGGAGCAAGAATCTGGCGATTTGATCAACTAATTCTTTTGGTAAAGCGTCCAGTCCCATCTTGGCTGGTGTAGTGTTGCTATGAGCGAAGATATGATGGGCTGCTTTAAAGATGTTTCTGTAGTATCGCTCTGGGCAAAGTTATGATGTATTGCTCTATCGATGTTGACGGTGCGGTAGCGATGTTAACAGAAGATGAATGAGTTTAAATAAGGACGGCGACGATGCTGATGACAACAACCGTTGCCACAGCCACTAAAGTCTAATATCAGTCATACGACAAATCAAGATGCGAGACAAAAGCTTTCAGCCTGATGACGATTGTGCCTAAGCAACTTACCTTTGGAGTGGCTTTACAGCGTGAAAAGTAAAACGCAGGGAGACGCAGTAGTGCGCACTTATAAAGCCACCAACCGGGAAAGGGGAGGAAGAGAAACGAATACCTACCTGTCTGGGACAATAATGTCTGGCTACTAGTATATGGGTACCCTGAATAAAAAGACGGTATTCTTTCCCTATATTCTGCTTTTCAAGCCTTTCTCTCTCTCTTTCATTCTTTCAGCCGTAGCAATGTTAAGGCTATGCTACCCTTTTCCGTCCGCCTGTTTCTCCCTCCCATACCTGGTACCTGTTCAGCGACATACATCCCTTGCGAAAGAACGCCCGCTTTCACGGGCCAGTCCATCGCCCAAGTATCAAATACCTGGTAACTATAGGTACCCACGTATCTACCTACCTAGGTACCTTAGTATAGGTATTTAAGGCAGATGGATGTGCATTAAGCAAGCCGCAATCTACTAGTACTCAGCGATAACAACGTCATGCTGTCTCCACGGATGTTGATATTTATAGGTAGAAATCAAGTCTACATTAGATTTCGTAGGTGGCACAAAAGGCTAATACTACTTGTAAGACTGACATCGACGAGTTTGCAAGTGACTATCATTGTGTCAAGTTTACGATATAGTGTAACATTAGCCCTCAGTGTAAAACCTTGGGATGAAATGTTTGAACATACTGTCTCTCTGCCTTCTCACTCACTCCCTTTCTCTTCCCTTAAAGACCCCCTGTCAGCATATACGGTTTCGCCCTGCTTCATGCAAGCAGTAAACCCGGCCAGTCCCGACGTGACAGCTGTTTAATCCTAGTCCTCAGCTTAGCTTCAGCCAATCCTAAGCGTGTTGAAAGCATCGCCGGCAGTGCGGCCCTTGCCGCTACGCCAAAACCCGCATTCCGGCCGCGAATGAGTTTTTACCTGATTTGTATAGACCTTTTGGAGTTACTTGCCTCTTGGCCTATCAGACTAGCACAGGGGGTGCTTCCCGGGTTCTGAAAGACGGGCTCTGCGGGCGTTATCCGCTTCAAAGTTATGTAAACTGCGTCTTGGCGAGTGAAAATGTCTTTGGATCTGCGATTATCGTGGCGGTCAGCCCAAGTCCGATGATTACAACGGTGATAATAGCTGTGCTTCTGGGATACCTTAGTAGTAGTCAATGGTGGGGAAATATAGGTACCTAGGAGGTAGCCACAATAAGTGAGCAATGTCGTTTTTAGGTTTAACGTCTCCTTATAGTATTGAGTACTTTGATAAGCTACAACGTTGAAAGAGGCTTTCCGGTTAGTACTATCAGGCCGAGGATTGACCACGCCAATTCGGCCGCATTATGGGCTTCTTTTGTAACCAGTTAGACTATGTACTATTCAGAAACAAATACACACACAAGCCTACATACAAAAGTCTAAACAAATATGTTACGTACGGCGAGATGAAGTCGGCCAGGTTCCAGGTTGTTGCTCGCTTTAAGTAGCCTCAACAGGGCTGTGGACCCTTTCACCAATTTACACCTGACCCGCGGTGTCTTTACCTGGTTTTCTTGCCATAGTATTTAGGTAGGTGCCTAGGTAGTAAAAGAGAAGAAAACAATCTTCCATGTACCTTGCGTGTCTGGCTCCACACTGCGGTACAGTTTTACGAGAAAATACAGCAGTGGCTTCATGGGGTTCATCTAATCCATATATGGTACTTCGCCACATGCTTGTTCAGGAAATAGGTCGCTTAAACCAACTCTAGTGCTTTTCACGATGCATCTCTACAAGGCCATCACTTGCTTGGCGAGTCTTGTCAAACTTTGAAATATGATAGCATTCGGCAGCTACTTTTCCATAGGCATCTTTGACCATCGTCCTCATATAAGTCATGGCTTGCAAGGCACCACTATTCAACCCTCATTCCCAAAATCCAAAGTTCAAGCCCCCCAAAACCAAGTCATATCGTTTCGTGCTTGTAGAAAAAAAACCTTAAACCCCCAAACGCCATACTGTAAAACCAAAGCACATCATGATCCAAGCGAAACGTACACTATAGTAAATTACTCAAATGATCCCTTGCCCAACAGTCCTCCAACAAGTCCCGCTCTGCTCTCAGCGCCGCGAACCTTCTTCTCCTCTCTCCTGCGTTCGTTCTCTTGCATCCGCGCCAGTTTTTCATTGTCCCTTGCGAAGCCATTGATTCCACTCTTCTTGCCCGCGCCTTTCTTGATCTTGGCCTCTTCACCAAATCCGCTTCCGGATCCACTACCTGTCGCCATCGTCGTCGAAGAGGAAGATGTAGTAGTACTAGCCGTTGACAGCAGTGATGAATTGGTGGTTGCGCGACGTAGAAGTGACGCAGGGACTTTGAAGGAGGAGGATGAACCACCCGCAGTAGTAAAAGCGAGGCGATTCGATGACGAAGACAGGCCAGATGAGGCATTGCGCTTGAGGCTAATACGATCAACGACAACGTTGCGTGAGCGGCGGGAGGCAGGAGAGTGATTCTCCTTGTTCCCTCGTGACGCAGGTCGAGCTTCCTCATCCTCGCTGTCAGAGCCAACCTCAGTGGCCGGGATTACAGAGCTATGCCGTCCATCTTCCAGCAGATCAGACAGCGTCTCCCGAACCTCGCCAATGTTTGATGGCTTCTTGCCATCTTTGGTTCTCCTCATATGAGCGGGAGCTCTGTTATCGCCAGCATTACCAAGCGGCTTGCGAGGCTGACTATCAGGAATGATTTGCCGCTGCTGTTGCTGCTGCTGTTCAGGTTGGTCAGGCTGTTCACTTTGAGACTGCGACTCTTCTCCTTGTGAAGCTGGCGCGTCGACAATTTCCAAAAAGTCCATTTCGTCGTCACTGCCCCGATCCTCCATAGTGCGCAAGAAAGCTTGGTTACCAGGATTCTCAGCCATCTTCTTGACGCGCTCATCGGAAAACAGGGCCTTTTGCATCTTTGCAAACTGGCGGCGCTTCATTCTCCGGCGGGCTTCTCCACCGTCATCAGAGTCAGAGAGGTCATAATCAGCTCCTCGCTTACGGCGAAGCAAGCCTGATGTGATGTCCTTGTACAGCTTTTCAACTTCCTTTTCGTCATTTATCCGTTCTCGGTCACTGAAGAATGTTAGATGGTCTGAATCCTTCGTCTATGGTCTAAGAGATGCCAGAAACTTACGCGTAAAATGCGGCCAGCTTACGAGCATCAACGTCATTGCCAGCGGCATCATCAATGATGTCTTGCACAGTAGCATCAAATTCGTCATCGCTGTCTTCGCCATCCGCTCCACCAAGCCCGGCATATTCGTCCTCAGATTCTTCGGCTTGTTCTTCCACCATTTCCTTCGCCTTGCTCTTCTTCTTGTTGAACTCTTCTATGAGATTCTTCTTCTTCTGTTCGGCAGCAGCGTTCTGAAGTATATTGAAAGCAGATTTAGAGGAATCCAGTTCTTCGTCTTCTTTTTCCGCATTTGTGGAAATTGCATTCTCTTCATTGATGGATGACATTTCCATTTTTCGTCGAAGCCTTCCCCTACGCACAAGTGGAGAGCTTTCGATTGCGTCTCCGTGCTGGTCCGCCGGTATCGTCTCCACTGTGGAAGTTGGAGGCTCGACAAACCTCGATTTCAGAGGCGTATATCTCTGAAGCCCCCCATCCTGCGAAGGCTCAATCATATCAGAAATTTGTGAATTCATGTCATCTCGTAGGAGACTGTCCAATCCATGCATCTGTGACTGCGCAAGGTTGAGCTGAACGCCCTGCGTAACGCCCTGGGTTCCATCTCGCTGAGAGTCTAGAACCATATCTTCGACACTATCTTCCATGGCAGCTGAAAAGTTGGAGTCGGGGAAGTGATCGAAATCGGGCATCATTGACTGTGTCGGTTCAAGTTGGCTCTTCTGATTCTCATCCATTGTTCCCGCAAATATTTGGGTAAGGCTAAGGCCAGCAGGTCCCTCAACAGGAAGGCCAGGAATGAATGTCTTCTTGGCAGATCGCAGTACGGATGCAGGCGCGGCAGGGGAGTCGAGCGTCGGAGTAGCGTGGGCCCTTTTGGATTTTGGCGTAGCTTCGACGGTGGGCTCGCCTTCATCGTCAGACAAAACGGCAGTCTTGTTCTTTGTTCGTTTTCTTCTAAACGCAGTTGCGTTGTCGGCCTCTTCGTCTTCATCATCAACAACTCCCTTGTTATCAAGCTGAGGAAGAACATCCGAAGTTTCGGATGCTGCATCCTCTTCCTCATCTGCCTCGTCCGCCTCAGCATCAAACATGGCCAGTCCCGCCGCCTCGTCTTCTGCCTCTGATGCTTCGTCTTCCTCGTCTTCTTCAGACCCTGAGAGCTCAACAGCAGACCCCTCTGCGTCTGCGTCACCGTCTTCGTACTCTTCGTCGTCACTATCGTCCCACGCCAAAGGATCTGCTTCGCCACTCTCTTTTCCTTCTTTCTTTTCAGCCGCTGCCTCCTCTTCCTTAATTCGCTGAGCCTCCTCTCTAGCTTTTCCCAGGATATCTTCAACCTCCTGCATCTGTCTTTCTCGCTCTTCTGCAGTCTGGACGACGATACCTTGGGCTTTCAACATCTCAAGCCTTCGGTCTCGCTCGGATCTTGCCTGTTCCCTCGCCTTTCGCAGCAGAGTAGCTTGAAATTCGCCGGGAGTCATTCCCTCCCGCTCGTTTTTGCGCTTCGTTTCTTTTCCGGGAGTCGTTACGTGGGCCAAAGCCCGCAAGGCTAGTATTGAATGCGATTCCTGCGCTTTTCTAAAGGGAACATTGTTGAAAACAGCATTCAATCTATCTTGAGCTGTAGTTGTAATCTCCAACTCGTCGTCTGAGTCGGCGGCAGTAACTCTGGGAGGAATCGGTAGTCGCACTCTCACTCGGCGTTTAGTTTGCGTAGGCTTGCTTGGTTCCTCGATTTCAGTCGCTAGCCCTTTGCCCTTGTCCAAGCGTGTAGGATATGTTTGTTGAACATCTTCTGTATCATAGTTGAATGCCAAATCATCTAGTCTCGCCGTAGCATCTTCGATGCCTTGCGATTCCCGCTTCTCTCCAGCTGGTGGCGAGCTAGGCGGCGTCTCTTTGTTCGCATCCCCATCGGTTGGAGGTGTTACCGGCCTGCTTGAACTATGTGTCGGAGGCTCCGATGCCTCGCCTTCTGTTCTGAAATTGAAACGCTCAAATAGGCTTGCTTTAGAGAGCTTCTTTCGTGTCTTGGCTTCGTGGGCCAGCTGCATGTTTCTTGCCATTCGCTGAGTCTCTCGGTTAAGCTCTTCCATGGCCTTTTTGCTTGCTTTTCTCGTTGGACGGGCTTCTTGTGTCAATCTTCGCCCCCCTTCATCATCTGTGATACCCTCTCCATCATCTCCAGAATCCAGCTCCCCGAGTTCAGATGCCAGCTTTTCCTGCTGTGCCCGGCGTTCTGCTTTCCGCGCTTCTTCTTCAGCCTCTCGCGCGAGGCGCTCCTGTCGCTTTCGTTCCACCAGGGCCTTGAAGCGATCTGACTTGACGGCAGGCAGGTCTTCATCGGATTCTACTTGGTCCTGAGGCGCCTTTGTTGATGACGAACGCACTGGCGAAGAAACAAAAAGGCCGGGGCTAGGCGATCGATGTGAGAGTTCTGGGGCCTTTTCTTGTGCAGCACGGCGCTTCAGCCGCCGAGGGGCAACCGGAAGCTCATCTTCATCTTCTTCTGAGGCGCCATCAGCATCTGCCATCTCGGTATCAGTGGCCTCTTTGGATTGCGCCTCCTCTTGTTCCAACATTCGTCTCACACGATCCCTCGCAGTTTCTGCATTATTGGCTGTCTCCGATTCATCGATACTATCCGAGGGGCCTTGCATCCGAGCGGCCAGCTTTCCTCGTGGCCGTATCTGGACAGCCACCTCAGAATCGGAATCCGACTCGTCGTACTCCTCTTGGGCAACCGTCTTGCTTCTCGGCGATTGCGCTTTCGGTTTGTTATCTTTGCCTTTACGGCTGCTGCTATTGTCGTCGTCATCGCTGCTATCTACCGTCGCAAGTAATGCCTTGATTTTCGATCGCGGTGTAAGTAATTCTGGAGTCGCATTTCGAAATGCTGACGTTGGAGACCGTGGCGAAGCCATTGTTAATACCAATGGCCAGCCAAACTCACGGCCGTATTCGGTTATGAATGTGAGTTCTTAATAATACTGAAAGTATAGAGTATAGCGTTAAGAAGTCAAGACATGGCATTCGGGTTTAGCAGGCATAAAGTTGCAAAGCAGCGACACGTTAAATTGCGTGGGGAAACATTTACGCGCTTTTGACGCGACGCATGTCAACGCGCAGTGCTCGCCCACTAAATGGGGCAAAAGTGACCTGGAAGCTCCCCGCATTCAACCCACCTCCAAAGTTACTAGTAGATAGGACAACCAGCCTACACGCCTATACACAATGAAAAGCTTTATGACCCGATGCATTTATCTGATACTTTTTGTTATTGATACCATGGCAAATTAATTCAAGGTGACGATGAGAGCTTATTCGGACATGAGATGTTCCTGCTGCAACATTCGCATCGATTTCACACTGCAATGTTCAAGCTCACGACACACATCTCCTGGGAAATCAACTGGTGGCAAAATCAGTATTGTTCCATTGTCAACCAAGGCGTAGCCTGGGTTGCTAATTCTACCTATTTTATATCATAGCTATCTAATGTATCCGGTAAAGACTGTCCAATGTTCCTGTGTCCTCCTCACGCAATCCTCTGGGCTCAAAGAGCCTGTCGTGTGTCTGCAAATCAGAACCGACTTAGAACAGCTTGTGCTCCAGAGTCATTTCAGATTCCGGCTCCAGGCCAACGCAAGCGCGGAAGATGTTGGTCAATGCCGCACGCTGCTTAGCCAGAGCGTTCACAACGGGAGTGCCCGGAGGAGTCAGGGGAGCCTTGAGCATGTAGCTGAGGACACTAAGGACGCTGTGGAACTGCTTGAATTCAGCAGTCTCGTGGCCGTCATTGGAAGCAGCCTTCCACTGGATACGAGTCATCATCTCAGCAACCACGACAAGGTCAATGATCAGGGGCGAGGCCAGGAGAGAGTCCTCGCAGATGTTGAACAGACTGTTGCGACCAGTTAGTATGATTGTAGTTTTTCTGAATGGGCCGCGCTACAGCAGCACATAATCTCAGTGTAGATTGGAATGAAACTTACGAGATGGTTTGGTGGCCACCGAGGAAGATCTCAGCGTAGTACTCATCAAGAGCACGCTTATTGTCGCCAACAGCGGGCATGTACTTGATGACAACGCAGTGGTCGGGGTGCTCGCCCTTCTTGTACAGAATGTCGTTAGCCGCGACCATGTCATCCACGACATTGGACTTGGAGATTTCCTTGGAGCGGAACTGCTTCTGAGAGCTCAAGTTCTTGCCGTCGTTGTTACCAAGGTGGTTGTAGCTGGCAATAGAGGTCAACTTGATACCGGCATTGATAAGGAAATCCACCAGGGCGGACTTCATCTTGGTCTGGCCAGACTTGAAGTCATCGCCACCAATGTAGGCATTGTGCTTCTCAGCAAGCTCAATAGCACCAGGAACAAAGGTGTTCTGAGGAGAGCCATTGATAAAAGGTGCGCCCTCCAGGATACAGGCAACAGCAAAGATGGTGGAAGGAGAGACCTCCTCGTGACCCTGCTCAATAGCCTTGAGAAGGTTATCGGCAGTGTCGTTGACTCCATCAATGAGGTCGGCGAATCGCTCAGTGTTGGCGGTCCACAGAACAATCACCTTGTCAAGGTTGTTGTTGGCCTTGAAGTCGCGAATGTCCTTTCGGAGGTGCTCGACATGAGCCATCGAGGCCTTGGAGCCCTCAATGACGTTGTCAGCTCGGTCTTCCTGGTTGGCGGCAATGAAGTCGGGGTAGTAGATGGAGGGAAGAGGGGTCAACCCAGCCATCTCCTTCCTGACGTGAGCCTTCAGGGCAGGCTCCAGGACCTTGGCGCGATCCATGGCCTGAGCCAGGTTCAGCGAGCTGATGTCCCAGCCGCCAATGACCAGGTCGTTGGGGTGGACCATGGGCAGGAGATTGTGGAAGGGAATGTTGACCTCCTGGTTGGTCTTGGCGTCGGCTCCAAGCTTGACGGTGGAGCTCATGACGACGGAGCCATAGTAGTTGGCCTCCTGGACGCCTTCCTTGGTATCCCACACAAGCTTGCGGCGGTTGGCAATGATACCCGCGGTGACGGTGGTACCATTGTTACCACCCCAGCCGACAAGCATCATGCCAACCTTGGGAACCTTGCGGTCGACCTTGAAGTCGTAGAGCGTTTCCTTGGGAGTCGCCACAAAGTTTCCATTGGCGTCAGTCTCGACGCTGGTGGTACGATAAGTATACTTGGAGCGGATTTCCGACTCAGTATAATTGACATTGGGGGAGTTCACGACGAAGGTGCTCTGAGCAGCACCAGTGGACGCCGTGTGGCCATTGGCATAGCCATTCCCGTTCGAGGAGCCCGTGCTTTCTTCCGCGTGAGGGGCCATATTGACGGTTTGGCGGGACGCGGGAGTGTTTCTAGTTGAAGGGTTCTATTTCTCTAAATACGACCTTTATTTGCAATAGGTCGAGTCCGCTAACCCTCCAGTGGCAGAGCAGCGGGCTCCGGCGAACGGGTTGTGAATCCTGCGATCAGGTTAGTCGTCGGTTTCTGTCAACATTTTGCAGCAAGAATACATACGAGTTCAGGAAGTTGGAAAACGTCTTGACGACTGGATGTGGTCGAGGGATTAGACTCGACCAACAAATTAGACCTGTAAAAGGTGGGATGGAGGGGTTGTTGAGACGGAAACGAAGTATTAGCCAAGCAGTGCTAGTTGAATCGGCACAGAACTTTCTGAGGTTTAAAGATTCGGTTTGCTTGCAGAGCGATACTGAGTTTGTGGTTTACGGTGAGAGAGGGAAAGGGAAAAGAAGCTTCTGGCCGGTTGGGGAGACGGAACCGTTTTGTAGTTCGCTTCGGCTTAATATGGCTCTACTCTGATTAGGACAGCGTACATGTACCTACCAGCGCTAAGAGGCGGCTAGCTCTACCAAGTAGACCGATACTTTTTGAAGCTTTCGGATGGCTTGGGCCTGGACCTTGCTGCAAGCTGAGCGGTGAAAAACAGCGCACAAATTAATAACGTTCAATGGAACCTTTTCTGCCTACCTTATGCATCCGGATACGGGACGGGCGGATTTCGGGTCCGTGGGAATCTCCCACTCCGGAGGAGCTGACGACGAGTACAGAGACGACTTGAGTTTTGGCGTATACACTCGTCAATCAAGGACAGCATTGTGGACTTGCAAATAAAGTCAAATAAAAATCACCACAATATTTAGCACTCTACGGGAAAAGAGGACCAATGAGTACCCCGTGGGATAGCGCTTGATTCCCCATACCTACATGTACTAAGCTCCACGTTAGGTACTATCATCACCCTGAGCCACTGCTGGCACAATGGCTGCCTCTCATCTCCCTCGTCCCTCGAGATGGCACACCACGGCACATAACTCAGACCCGAAGACCGCGCGTTTCCCTGCGCGTATGTACCTGCATTGGTGGGCACAGATAAGCTGTCAAAAACTGCACACTCTGTTGGCTCCTGCTGTGGTGTAAAAGCAGATTGGTAGACACATGTGATCCATGTGGGGGCTCTGATTCCACTCATTTCCCCAAACAGGCTTCCCGGCCGTCCAGCCATTGAGAGTTGTCAGGTCTATCTTTTACGCTCTGCATTTACTCATAATTGACGCGTACAACACCGGGTGAATTCGGTCTGTGGATGGAGATTCATGCAGGTGCAGACCTGAATTAAGCAGGAAATTGTTTGCGTGGCTACGTGTTCGCTGACCTTTTGCATCTGCCAATGGAGATCAGCGTCGACCGCTTTTCCTGACCGCATATACCTACATGTATGCTGCATTTGTTGGGACCTTGGCTGCCAGGCATCAGGCCACTTGAACACCTCTATGTCGGCGCCAGAAAACGCTTCGTGCATCAAATGTAACCAGAGGCATTTTTCAATGGCTAATAGTCTCTCCAACCCTACACCGTTCTTTGTAGACGTGTCGATCGCTCTCTCGGTAGCGAGCTGAATGCTGGCACCAGAGGGTCCTGGATGAAGATGTGCATGTTGTAGCATGATGGCCCAGCTCAGTGTAAATTGGCCTTTTCTGTCTCCAAAGACGAGCAATGGTATTTTCTATATTTCGTAAGTGGGACTTGAAGCCACTCAGGGAGGCATCCAGCACACAATTAGTTACCACTTGGCATTGCATATCGATGGATACAACTCACCCTAATCTCCTCTGTCCGGGAGTGTTCGTTTTTGCAACAGCACGAACAGTGGCATGTAGAATTGTAGCCTTGGTAAAAACAACAAAGTGTTACTACATTAATAACTGAATAAGCATATCATCCGATTACAATTTAATAACATAAAGCAATGCCTCCGCTCTCCCATAACAGTTGCATGCTGGCAATCTTCAATTCAAGTGTTCGTCTACCCTACACTGTTCCAAATCTGGCAATCTGAGGCCACGCAGAGTTGACCTTGTTACCCGGTATAACGGACATCCTTGCCAGACGAGCCGTACTTTGCCTTCATTACAAAGTGCGTCAACTGCTCTCGCTTAGGACGTGTATAGTCGAGCACGTGCCTTGATATCCAGAAAAGGACTTATCTGCCTTGGTCATCATCTCTGCTTTGAGAACGGGAAAATATGAAACCGAAACAGTCGGCTTCAAGCAACATGTCGTGTCACAGATAGATGAAAAAAGCGTCAGTAATATCAAAACTGTCAAAGCACCCCCGGTCGCAAGGCTTGCCAGGATATATTGTACTGCGATGTTACTTTGAAAAGGCACAGCGTGCTCAGGGTAGCACCCCGATATTGCGGGTTTTCAAACCAGATATTTTACCTTTCGACCATGGCCAGCCATTGGCGCTCTTGCTTAAGCAGCCAAGCTGCTCGTCTTTCTTGAAAGGAACAAATGTCTGAACAAATCTTGGCTATTACAGAGGTCATATACGTGTAAAGTAATGCTAGCAGCGACTGGGGCCTTGGATGTGACGCTGTGCCTGCCAGGGTTGCTCGAACCCAACACCAAGGTCAGCTACCTTACCTAGGATAGCCATCGGCAGCAGCTCACTTCAGCAGGTGAAATATAAGCTGGGCAAGCTTAGTCCTCATACCCCATATTCTCTCTCTCTGTGGAGTGACGATAAGCCGCAACTGAGCCGAACAGAGATGATGATCACCGATCCAAATGCTAAAGAGGAAATGAGAGCACAAGAACAGCGGTGATAGGCGGAGACAGCCGTACCGCACCGCGACGCCAGCCTCGCCGCTTTTGCGCTTCCCAAGTAGGAATGGCAAGTATTATGCGCTGTAGAACCGAGACTGCGCCGACATTTTGCTCATGCGCGATGGAACCAACAGCTTCTCTCTTTGTCGCAGGGCCGAGGGCTCTACCGGCCGCTTTGTCGCTCACGCCCATCCTTGGCCTGAGACACTGTGCTGCTGCCCACGTGCTGCTTCTATTCTTTGCAGTCTGCGGCCCGAAATGATGATTCTATGTAAGACAATGGGCAAAGTCGAGGGGCGCTTATTGGCGAAATTTATAGCAAAAGGCTGAAGAAGGGACGTCCAATGGTTCCGACGCCAGAGCGATCAGACGGAGCATGGAACTGTTCGAGGGGTGTTCGACTCGCTACATGTCGGGTGTCAGTTATAAGCGTGCAATCTGAGCAGTCAATTTCCTGAGGTAGCGCTATTGGCGACTGCTAGCAAGCGTGTAGTGCTGCCGCTAGTGCTCCCAGCGCTGGCACAATCTCTCCCACCAGCCACTGAGGCCGCTGACCCTTCGCCCCCGAAGAGGGATCCTCGCAGCGCCTCCCCCAGCTGCCCCCCCTTATCAGTGGGCAGGGTCGCATCAAGGAGGGCCCTGCAAGGTACGCAGCCCAAAAGAGCGACTCGCAGTGGCGCTACTGCGGGCCTCATTTGCCCAGCTATTCTCTTTCAGCGAAGCCTCCGGCTTGGTGCGCTCTTTGTTACAGCCTGCGCGCATCACGAGGTGCGAATCTTCATGTCGACGAAAATGAGCGTCTGTACTAACGGGTGGAGATGGTGTTTAGCACTCTGATACACACCTAGCGGGAGAGCTAAAACCGCAAGTCAAACAGGCCTTTGCTGGGCAAGGCCGCGCTACACGATCGGTGGAATCTGCAACAAAGTGCCTTTAGACTCAATTGGACACCGGGCTTGGAGGTGACTGCTCGCCAGACAATAAAGGGAGTGGGTATTGAGACGATGCAAATACGACCAAGAGCCTGATTCTCGGCCTCCCTGTCAAGGGAGCGGCTTTAAGCTAGCTGTGCAACCGTACTGATGCGGTGCGGGCGACGTTATCCAGGGCTGTGATCTTCCGACGAGCGATGAATGCAATTCGGAATATCGCATGCCTGTGTGCATTGCGCTCGTGCGCCGCGCTGTAGATACGCAGTTGACTGATATATCTAGGCGTCCATCAACCGGTGGTTGTTTTGGCGCAGCATATGTGAACATAACCACCACGCCTGCATCTTCCTCTTCTCCAGCCTCGTTCGTGTCTCGCCTCGTATTCCATTCGCATCTCGTGTCTGCTTCTGTCCATCAAGCCCGGACGGCTCGCAGAAAGAAGAAAAAGGTAAATTCCACACCGCAATCACCGCCAACGTTTAGCCACGGCACTGCGAGGCTGCTGCGACAGGGGCTCGCGACCTGATCGCAATTAGCTTACACCAAAGAGTCCTGGGCCAGTGACAGGGTCCAGGGGTCGTCTAGTCAGGGGTCTGCCACCCCCAGCAACACTTTTCCGTGACCTCCACAACTCGAGACACTATGCGCAACATCACCGTCTGCAGGTAGCCTTTCCTCCAAAAGCTCGCGACTCTATTCCCCCTTCCATCTTCCTTTCCTCTTCGCCAATTCCTCCTCCTAGCATCGTAGGCGAGGCTTCAAGCGTCGTCCACCGCAGGAACCGTCCGGCGCGGGCTTGACAGCTTTCAACGGATCCTGGTTCCCGCTGTCACACTCTGCCGGAGCAAAATAGGCTTGCTGGAACACTCTACTCTGCCGGCGGCTCCTCGCAGCGAGGCTGCGCTTTGGCGGCTCCAAACCTGTGGCTCGAAGGATCTATGCACAGACAAAGAAGAAACTTGAAGAAGGCAGAAACAGGAGGAGTCGTGCGCACGGCTGTCGCGCAAATCGTCATCGATTCTACCGTATTAAATAGCCTGCTCTCCAACCATCCCGCCTCGGCGAGACACGACAACCACCGCTCGTGACTGCGTTGTAGCACGTGTCGATGTTGACATATCCGATGTGTTCCTTCGCGCTGGATTAACACTTGAACCACTACACGGAAGAACAGTTCCACAGGACACTGCTTCGCCGTCATGCAGGGACTGAGAGAGTCGGCGTTTCTGCCGACGATCAAATGTTCGTCATGCGGCTTGCAGGTCGAGATCTCCCTGATGGGAGAACACGCGTGTTCTGGGCCGGCCGTCGAGCGTAAGAAATACCAGTCTGTGAATTGGCGATAGAGTTGCCTTGGCTAACATTTAACTTTCAGTATCACCGCCTCCCGATAGCAACGATAAGTTCTACGATCCGCTCCCTAGGCCGCTACAGACAGATAAAATGGGCCGTATGCCTGGCCCGGTTGATATCGGCGCAGCAAGTACGATCTTCTACAGCTCACTCCCTCCGAGATGAATCAAATGCTAACAACGCGCAGATAAAGCGTACATGATACCGGCACCGTTGACTCCGGTGAGCCAATATGGAGGATCGCGCAGCGTTTCTCCAATGACGCCAAACAGACCATCATTTGCCGATCAAGCAAGGGACTTCTTCTCATTTGGCGGCGCCAGAGTAGAAGAACCAACAAACATACCCGAAAAACCCCTACAGCCTGACAGCAATGGGCACCGCAGCTCTAAAAGCATGGCTACACTAGCTCCCACAAAGCCTCTTGGTTTCATGGAGCGGATGAATACCATTGCCCCAGGCCCCTTTGATACCAACCAACGACCCTCAACTTCGCATGGAGCCTTTCCCACACCGAAGGAATCGGTCACCAAATTCGATGCCTTTCTGCTGGAAGAGCCTGGGCGAATCCCTGAGCGACCTGGAACAAGCCATTCCAACTTGTCCACAGGAAGCGGCAGCAATCGTCCATCAACCCCAAAGCAGCCTCGGAAGAATGGATATGAAGGATTCGGAGCGCCATCAGGGCGTCAACTAGATCCCAACGCCATGGCACCGCCAATGAGAGCTGAAACCTTTCCTAGACCCTCACCAGGTGTGGGAGAAACCCCACGGCGGCCATCATTCGCGAGCCCAATGTCCCACAACCGACTGCCTTCCATGGGAGATCCAGATGCGGAGCGACGACCATCTTTGGTGCCCGACACATCGAGACGCCCGCCACCACGTAAAAGTCTTATTCCTCAACACCTACCTACAGAATCCCTCAACTTGGCCGCGGAGTTCGGCTCCAGCAACCCTTATCATACGGCGTCTGATTCCTCATCCTCGGGATACTCAACCTTTAGCAACCAGAGCCAAACCACTACACAGACAAGTCCGGCAAGATCGCAGCCACGTAACAGCATCCCCGACGCGCTTAGAGTCAGGGCGGTGCCTGGTGGAATGTCGACAGCCACGGAGAAGCCACGGCCTGCTGATCTTCGACTCGACCCAGCAGCTGATATACCGCTTCCCGCGCGATCTCCGGTACCACGATCGCCATACCTTATACCCGAGGGAGAAGAAGAGCGTTATGACCCAGCTATCCAACCTGGCATTGGTCAGCCAGCGTTTAAGCCGTACAGAGCGTTTAGCCCTGCCCCAGAACCAAGGTCTGAGCCTGAGCCTGAGCCTGAGCTAGACTTGGGACCTAAAAACGAAAGCTCTCCAAGACAATCATCTCCGAGATCTCCAAGGCAGTCTCCAAGGCAAACTCTTCCTGCACAGACTCCTCCCAGACAGTTTACTCCCAGACAATCTACTCCCAGACAGCCTACCCCTAGGCAGTCCACTCCGCTGCAGCCTTCTGCTAGACGGTCAACTCCCATGCAACCCTCTCCCAGACAGTCAACTCCAGTGCAGCCCTCTCCTAGGCAGTCAACTCCCAGATCGCCTCCGAGAAAATCATCTCTGAGACAATCTCAAACCGTCTCGACAGAATCTCCTCGAAAGTCATCCAGAGATCTCAAAGGATCCAAGGATCTCAAGCTTCCGTCCCGTGGCGACTGCAAGGCTTGCGGCGAGCCCATTACCGGAAAAAGCGTTTCATCCGCTGATGGGAGGCTGACTGGAAGATATCACAAGGCTTGCTTTGTCTGTACCACTTGCGCGAACCCCTTCACCTCTGCTGAGTTTTACGTTATGGACGATAAGCCATACTGTGAGCAGCACTACCATAAACTTAATGGCAGCTTGTGTGGAAGCTGCGGAGTCGGAATCGAGGGGCAGTTTGTTGAGGACGAGTCTCGTGTTAAGCATCACGTAGGATGCTTCTGCTGCCTTGACTGCGGCGTGCCGCTCTCCGACGGCTACTTTGAAGTCGATGGCAAGGCCTACTGCGAGCGCGATGCCGTGAGAAGAACACGGCCGCCACCACCACCTAATCCTTACCCTCGGGGTCCTCCAGGCAGAGGCGGATACGGAGGCCCGGGTCCACGACCTTACGGCGGGCCGCCTGGACCGCCTGGACCGCCTGGACCTGGACGAATGGGTCCAGGAGGACCGGGACCTCGACCCTACGGTCCTCCTGGCCTGCCGAGAGGACCAGGACCGTATGGTGGCCCCCCACCAGGCCGACTCGGACCCGGCATGGGACCCGGCATGAGGCCTGGCATGGGACCTGGCATGGGACCCGGTTTGGGCCCACTGCCCAAGATGAACAAGAGGATGACACGCCTGGGCATGATGTAAAGATGCACACGGCCTCTATCCATCTTGTCGTATAATATTGTCTTAATACCACTAGTATCTTTGTTCACTTGCTCTGCGGCGCAGAGCTGAACTGAACTTTAGGCATACCGTATACTTTTTAAACAACCTTCCTCCTTTGAGAGTCTTGGAACAAAATACATCACCTTTTGGTTTTGATTTATACTACTATACCCATTTTCTTCTTCTTTTTATTACCCTTCCTATTCTTTCACCGGCGAATTATCCTTGGCCGGCTGGGCTTGTTTGGTGGATATACACAGAATATATCTCTTTTGTTTTTAAATCCTGGTCATGCTTACGAATGAATCCGATCCTATATGTGTCTTTTCAGTTCATATTCATATATTGTCCTCATAATAGATGGCGTTTCTCCCCCCTTTTAGTATGTGGTACTTGGTTGGACAGCGCTTTGTGAGTTAATGTACAGTTGCTGGGCTTTGCTGGTGGCATGAGAGGAAGATAATGTATGTTTGGTGTTGCTACTATATAATTCAGGGCATCTCGCCAAGGCTTAATAATATGTCGTTTTTTCCCATAATGCTTGACCGTAACCGTCGTGGATGTTGAGAAAGGTTGGTTTGTGCTGTTGAAGGTTTACATCGATGGTGTTGTCTAATACGATTGCGGCAATGGCGTCTGAACGCCATCTCGATATAAAGTTCAAAGGTGCTCGTAATGAATCCAGCCCTAGCTACTTGCAGCTTAAAAGGCGAGTCTAATCGATACGAGTCAGATCGAAACAAAAAACTTAATCGAGATAAATTTCCTTAAATAGTTTGTGATGTCATTGGAATGTTCTAATCAATAACGAGATTCTTTATACACGTGTTGCGCAGGTGGTGTTTTAGATGCTACTACTTCTGAACAATGGGAGTGTCGCAGCCTTGGGAATGTGCAAATTTGACTCTGAATGGGTACCGGTATATGCACTGTGATTTTACTACTAGTAGTATCTCCTTGACAGCCACCGAGAGGAACAGGATTAGGAGAGAACGAGAAAAGGGGGGATTAACCAGATGGCGAGGTGCATCAACTGTAATTTGCTGCAAGCTAATTGCCACTTGAATCGCCCGCTGTGGTTGGCTGGCTCAGATTAATAGTGTTCGGGCTAATAATCTGGAGCTGCTGATTACTATAAGCAGCCTTCTTCTAAGACCAGCACGTTTCCTCCCATGCCATATCCGGCGCTGTGAAGAGTTGAAGAAAAGACGAAAAAGCTCAAGCTAGGTTCCAGCGGCACGTGTGGAACGGAAACTTCCCGAAGACTCAATTGGCTACTGAATACCTTTTTTTGTCCTCTTGCCTTTCTCCTGGAATGAAGGCTAAGGCTGAAGATGGATAGTGACAAACTCGCCACACAATGGTTTACCTGGTTCAGCTGTAAGACTTCATTCACGCCAAGACAGTGAGATAGAATGTTGCATATACATCAGTATTGAGCTTAAAAATACATTTGTCTTCGTGTCCTTCTTGCTCTTGTTTGTTTATTTTTGTTACTGATCTTCAGGAGTCGATCCTCCCTTTGAAACTTTGATGATTCTGAGGCGTGTCTGCAAGGCCAAATATGGGGCCACGGGTGACGAAATTGCCCCTTGCGCTTGAGAGGAGCCACTGCCACTAGAGCACGGTCTGGCCCACGCGTGCTAAAACGGCGCGGAGGGAAATGATTTTATGATTGATAGGAGAACAAGAAAACATAATGGAGCTTGCGTGGTGATAAGATGCGCCGACGAGTTGCGCAAATGGTAAAGGCAATAGGGCGAGAGACGGCAAGTCGAAATTGAGGATTCTGACCGGCTGCGAATTGCTCAAGTGCTTACGGCTACTGCAGCAGCAGCTCCTAACAGGATAGGCCATTTCCGTCTACTGTAAAACCTTGCGCAAGCACTACACCAGAAAAGCGCTAGATACAGGTACCTTCCAGAGGCAACTCTCGCAGATAATGGCACCTCAGTCCAGACGCGTAGCCTGTCTGTCGTGCTGCCCCTGACAGAGACAAAGTCGAGGTAGCTGCAGCAGAGTTTTCTCCTTATACTCGCTGCGTACGCAATCCAGTATTACAGGTACACATGCACTGTGGCCTCTGCGCGTTCTTTGCTCCTCTGATCGACAATCATGAATCTGTCGCAGCCATTTGTGGTGCTGGAGACTGATTACTGTGGCGGCCACAAGCACTATGAGCCGCTCGTTGGCCAGCCCCCTATGCCCTCCCCGCTGTAATTTTGAAGACCCCCCGCCATGTCGCTCCGACAGACAGTGCAGGTGGGACGCCATTGAGATACGCTGGCGGCCACTGTAGCGCTGCAAAGGAAACTTGGAAGGCTGTGCGCCCAGCCGGTTTACAGGCGCTGTACCACTAAAAGTGGCCGTAGACTCCACTCCCTGCGCGAGGCTTCCCGCTATTTCCATCGTCGCACGACGTCTGCCAAGTTCTTCTCTTTGCAAGATCGCGCTGGTTAAACTTCCGACTCTTTTCCTTCGCTCGCTTGCGACACCTCGTTTTTTGTGCGCGCGATAGCACTTTGTCTGGCCCCTTCTGCATCGCAATTGTAGAGGCTGGTACGGAGCAGACTGTCCTCCTTTTCTTTACTCTCCTTTACGGCTGTAACAGCCCCCTAGTCTCTCTTTTTAAGTTTACGTTTACACCCCGCGACAGTGAGACCTCGACAGAGAGAGTCTTGAGCCGACGACCATTGCTACGATCAAACGGCGAAGCGCATCTTGGCCAATTCCTGTTATACATCCGACGACACTGGTTACTTCCGCACAGGACACGGGAAGCCTCCGCCAACAGAAGCTGCGTCGCTAGCCGCAAGTGCTTGGCAACTACAACCACTTGTACGACCTCGAAACATGCAAACTTGAGAGAGAGCTCTGGTAGCCCGCAATCAAGTTATATATCTTCTAGCTCTCGACCATCTCACTCAACACTCACAAACGCTCGCTGTATCACATCCGAATCCATATTCGAAGCAACCGCTTCCGGGGCTTGGACAAGATGTTCAATCCCAATCAGCGCCGACCGCGGGTGAGAATACTGCTCCTCATTATTCTCGCCTCTGTTACGTCTTATTATCTGCTCTTCAGCGGCCCAAGCCCGCGTTTCAATATCGTGCCCTACCTGCCCGACCAGCGCGTCACGCAGGGCACCCAGCCCAACACCCCAGCTTCTCAGGTGCCGGTAGGTGACAACAAGGGCGACGACCAAGCCACTGCAGACGCCGACGATGGCTCGCTTCAGGACGGTAAACCGTCGACAGACGTGAAGCAACATGAAGACGAGAGCCCAAAAGAAGAAGAGAAGAAGCCTATAGAGCCCGAAAAGGAGAAAGAAGAGAAGCCTCTCAACATGGATATCGACACTTATAACAAGGAGCTGGAAATGCTGGAATCCTGGGACCTGAACATTGAAGATTTACGGCAGTGGAAGGATCCTGCCGACAAGGAAGATCCCAACGACGTCGCTCCTGGCTATGAAACCGATGGAAAGGATAGAGACTCTGGTACTATCAGCAGACTGCAGCATGAGAAAGATATGAGGAAGATGTGGAGATATGCGTACAAAACCACTGCAAAGTAAGTCAAATCCGCTGAATATTTTCCCCTTCACGGCAACTCAATGCTGACACTGTGCTTCGTTAGCCTCGAGTCATCCAACAAGATCTACGGTAACACGCTCTCAACTCTTGATTACAAGGAGAACCGCACCGAAGCGCTGGAAGAGAAGCTTAGGGAAGACCCCGATGCCACCGTTGGCTTCAGCGTCGATAAGCCCGTTCGATTTAACCCGTACCCGGACTACAACAGTGAAACGTGGAAGAAGGCGAAGCACGCTTCTTATGTGCCGTGCAAGGGTCCATCTGGAGAGATTGTCGAAGACCTGCTGGTTTTCAAAGGACGTCCCCACAACTTCCCTGAACCCAAGTTTGGAAGCTACTCTCTGCTTAACATGGATCCCAACTTGTGCTGGGAGCGAGATACACGTTTAGGCCCTTATGGTTTGCTCCAGCAAACGAAAAAAGTTGGCGGCGAAGTCGAGGTTATCGATTGGGGGAATGTTAACTGGGGCGACCTGGTACAGCGATGTGTTCAGTCTAACGCCGCAAGATTCGATCTTAGCAAGGAAAAGAAGAACGAGTTTTTAAGCGTTTATCCGGAAGTTGCGGAATCTCTGGCTCCTAAAAAAGATGACAAGAAGGACGGAGAAGCAAGCAAGGCCCCTGAAACCCAGAAAGACAAAGAGCCGTCAGGCGAATTCCCCAATTTGGACGACAAGACCTTGAAGATTAAGGGACGATCGCCAGCTGACCCAGCTGACCCAGCTGACCCAGACGCGAAGAAAGACAGCTCTGACGTTGTCAAAGAGAAACGCTCCGCGGTTTTGCTTCGTTCGTACACGGGTAAAGTCTACACCGAGAACGACAAGGAGACGATTCGTGCCATGATTAGCGAGCTTTCTCTCAAGACTGGTGGCGAATTCGAGATATTCTTGCTTGTTCAGGTCAAGGACAAGGACGTAACTCACCTCGATGACCATGAAGTGTACCGAGGAGTTTTGCAGAAGCACATTCCTGTCGAGTTCCATGGCATCACCCTTTTATGGAATGATCAACAGGTTTGGGACATTTATACTAAACTCACGGACGACAACGAGCGTAGCGTTCACACGGCACAATGGCTAAGTGTTCAGAAATTCAGCATTGATCATCCCGAATTCGACTATATCTGGAACTGGGAAATGGACTTCCGCGTAACTGGCCATCACTACGACATGGTTGATAATCTGGCCAAGTTCTCCGCGAAGCAGCCACGCCGAGGTTCCTGGGAGAGGAATGAGCGGTGGTTTATCCCTGAGCACCATGGCGACTATGATACGACCTTCCGAAAGGAAGTCGAGGAAACTTATGGCGGATCTGCCGTCTGGGGTGCCCCTGACCTGCCTTTCATCACGCCAGTTGGCCCTAAGCCTCCGGTGAAGTCAGCGGAAGAAGATAACTATTCATGGGGCGTTGGCGAAGAGGCGGATTTTATCACTCTGGGTCCAATCTTCGATCCTGTGAACAGCAACTGGATTATCCGCGATAATGTTTGGGGATATTCAGACAAGACGCACAGGGCCCGCGATCTTCCTCGTCGTACCACAATTGTCACCCACTCTCGTCTGTCCAAGCGTCTCTTGGATATCATGCACGTTGAGAACTTGCGTGGAAACCACGTTGCCTCCGAAATGACACCTCAGACCGTTGCCTTGCTCCATGGCCTCAAGGCAGTTTATGCCCCGCATCCCATCTTTACGGACCGCGACTGGAACGGTAAATTCCTCAACCAGTGGTTCAACCCTGGCCCCAAGGGAGAATCCGGTGGATATGGAAGCCCCATGGGTTGGGGTAGAGAGCGACGATACCAGGGTAATTCTTGGTACTACCGAGCAGAGCCACCGAACCGAATGTACAACAACTGGATGGGCTGGATTGATACAGGCATGGGAGGCCAGGAATGGGAGCAGACACACGGACGACCGTGTCTGCCAACCATCTTGCTCCATCCTGTCAAAGATACAAAGCCTACAAAAGAAGGTCATAAGACTGGCTTTGAACTGTTTTACGGCTAAAGGAGCTCGATTCTACCCTGAAGGGGTTGATGTTCCTTTTTCTTTGTTTCCTTTGTTTAGCTACATTGGATGCATTTCATACATCTCATTGAGCCTTTGTTTCTCTATACCAGCTTTGTTCAAACAAATTCTGCTGCTTTTTCCATCTTCTCTTTATTGCTATTACCTTCTAGGATATTGCATATTCGTATATCTTTATTATTCCACGACAACGCCTATGGCTCAATCGAAGAGTTCGCTGGCTTGAAAGTGGTCGTTTTGAACGAGAGGGGTGACACACTATGATTGTTGACAAGCGCAAATATTCATCATGGCAAAAAAACTACGCAACGTACGGAGGGAAATTTGGTGAGAGATGTATATACAGCCCGGCGTTTATTAATTTTTTTATGATGTTGGTGTCGGACTTTGCGGGCTGGTTATTTGCTCATTCCTACCTGGTTGCACGATGGTATTACGAGAGAAACTTGTTTTTTTTCCTTTTTCTCTTTTCTATTTTATTTATCAAAATCACAAACAGCGGCCAAGTCTTGGAAGATTGCATTGTCTTTTATGGCATTGAGGCTGTACAATTAGCATGGCGTGGACGAAGAGTGCCAGTAGTAATGTTTTGACTGTCGCTACTTTTGTGCATAATGTTTTTATTAGCAATTCAAATGAAGTTTTCGAATGCTCATAAATATTTTCCCATATCTGCCTGTGAAGTAATAGTTGAGATTGAAGGTACTGCTCCGAAATGTAGGTCAGTTTCTACATATACTTGAGCGAATGAAAGGCGCCTCGATTGGCCTAGATTCGGAGCCTCTTGTTCCGACAGCGTCGGTCGGATTATTCAACGTTTGCCCCACGGTAGGTACCGCTTAAGTGCATGCACGGAATCTGCCTTCTTTCTCTCTCAAACGCTTTCGTAACATGGGCACCTCTTCATCTTGAGTGAGATTCTCAGCGCGCGAGTTAAGGAACGCTTTAGTGATGATCAGGCAGTTCTTTTCTTGTATAGCTCCTATTGCACCATCAAGATGAAGCGAAGGGGAGTAACAGCAATGCGTTGATCGAATAATGAATCCATTTCCCAGCGTGAGTTTCATCCACCCCAGATTAGCGCATCGAATGTGAGAATTACTGATGAATTGACATACATGATAGACGCCAACGCCACGGCGATTTCTACTTCCCAAGCGGTCAACTCAGTCGTCGTCGCAGACACCGGGTGCTCCCCCTCAATTTCATTCCACGCCTCGGTTTGGCTCCTCTTCAGCACCCAGGCCTACACAGGGTAGGGAGCTCGAGATAGAAGAGGATGAAGATGTAATATCTGAGTCCAGTCTGTCTGGTGATGACGGAGAAGCCACCGTAGGAGCCACGCAACGCGGCTCTCGCCGCCATGGGCTTGATATCGAGTCGGAGGCTGGCTCACCGTCCCAGGAAAGTCCATCGTCAGACGTCGGCGAAAATCCAAAGGCTCATTCATGGCTTGATATTCAGTCGCAAAGCACAAGTGAAGCCTCGCAGGGGTTTGAGGAGGGAAGAGAAGCAAAAAGACGAAAGATGTCGATTTCACCCACACCCATGCTTGGGTTGCCGAATATCCAAAAGACGGGTGGACCGGCACATGGAGAGGATATTGACTATGGGGCCTACGATATGGCTATTGCCGATTCCGAAGATGAGAGTTCGGTAATGAGCACAGACAATAGTGAGGAATCGCCTATAGTCGCGTCGGACACCAAGGCTCTGCAGCAGCCTGTATTTCAGCAGGCGCCACGGTTCAAGCCCTTAATCGATGATGATCATCACGGTGGCCTCCCAGCAGCTTTCTCGCCGCAGCGAAGAGGGGCGAAATACATCACGGGGGGGATGGCAGCCCAGCTTCAGGGGTGGCTTTCGGAAGTCAAGAGCTGGGAAGAGAACGGCGAGAAAACCACTTTGGGGGTGAAGATTGGCGTGGAGCAGATCAGATCGGGGAGGCGAATGTATCTTGTAGAAGGCCGTGCATCTTCAAGAGATGTGCCGCAGAAATGGATATTGGCTGGAGAAGGAAAATTGACTGGCTTAGGCAAGAGAGCGGAAGTGGATGTGGGAAGCGTAGTGATGATTGAACAGCCTACGTGGGAGGTTGAGCTGGAGGGAAGTATTTGGAATGTGGCGTGTGAATGGAGCATAGCTTTGGATTGATTGGAAATGGCAGAATACAGAGACATATTAGTGTATTTTGTTGGAACAATTGAAAGCCACAATGTGTAGTTTGTTGGCGTTGACGTTGGTCGTGTGGATGGTGATGCATGTAACCCATATTTGCACCAAACGCGAGTTTTAAGCCCAGCGAAATCATCATCCATGTACCCTGCAGCTAGCGATCGAAAGATCAACATCTGTACCAAGCCACTGTTTCCTTTGTGAGGAAATAGCTCTTCTTTTGTTCCGCTCAATTCATATACAACAAATGCTAGTTCTATTATGATTCGCTCATTTTCCAGCCAATTCTCCTCTCTGCGGCTGAGATTCGCCGTTTCTCAATGGCGATGTTTCTCATCTGATGTGGGGGAAAAAGCGTCTGATCCGCTACGAGTTCTCTTTTGTGGCTCAGATGCATTCAGCTGCGAATCTTTGCGCGCGTTGCATCGAGAACATGAGAGTAACAGACAGCTGATTGAGTCTTTGGATGTGATGGTTCTGCCGCCGAGACGAACGGGAAGGGGTTTCAAAGAGATTACAGAAGGTTGGCAGCGTGACTCTTTACGGTTTATGAAATGATGCTGATGTTTAGATAGTACCGTGTAAGTCTGTTGCGGAGCATTTGGGACTGAGAACACATCAGCGAGAGACATTTAGAGGGTGGAGTGTAAGGGTCTTTTCCCATGCCGTACTTGCAAGATTTAAAAAGGCTGATCAATTGATGATAGATACCTGAAGGGACCAATTTAATCGTAGTTGTCTCGTTTGGACTCTTTGTGCCACCAAGGATATTGAATTCAGCAAAATATGGCGGTTTGAATGTTCATCCATCTCTCTTACCACAGTGAGTTTCTCCGTTGTCAAATTCTACTCTAGTATTCGATCTGCTCATTAGAATCATAGTCTGCGCGGACCAGCTCCAATTCACCATGCCATGATGCGCAACGAACAGTACACCGGCGTGTCTCTACAAACGTTGGATCCCAAAGCTTTTGACCACGGGGTCGTTCTCGCTCAGACGCCATCTCCAGGCATATCTATCCCAGCTGGTACTACGTTGCAACAGCTTACAGAATCTCTTGCTAAATTAGGCGCGGAGATGCTTGTTCAGGGACTACGGGACGGGGTGCATGTGCCGCCGTATACGAATGCCGGGTGGATGGCCGACCAGCTGAAAGGAGACGAGCTTGTCCACGCACCGAAAGTGAGCAAAGGGGAATCTCAAATCAACTGGCCTGAGTGGAGCTCTACAGATGTTGTACGTTTCCTTAATATCTTCAGCACGGTATGGACGCACGCGAGAAACGACAAAGGAAAGTTCAAGCGGGTGCTGTTTTTGAACGCCGAGAGCGTGTCTGAGCTTGACGTGACGGGAAGGAGTGAAGACATCGTATTTCGGTTCGAGAGAGGGAATGAAGGACATGATGTTCAGAGGAATGTCAGAGTGGATGATGAGCACGATGCATTCTATGTGCAGATGGCGGACGAGAGCTGGGTGCGTGTGAGGAATGTGAAGGTTGATGGGAAGACGACACAGACGGCGAAAGTTGGGATGAGAGAATTTATGAAGAAGCTGAAATGATATCAGATGTCCACGAAAAAAAATAAGACATCTATAACACTTACTTGAAATTCGTTATAGGCCAGACATAGAGTAGATGACAAGATGTCTAAGCCAAGGCATTTACCATCAACTTCAGAATACCTACCACAGCATAGTCCTTTTCAAACTGCAGTGCTCTAGAATTCCCGACATGGTAAGCCGTAACAAGTCACAAAATCGGAAAACTGAAAGCTAGCAGGCCTCGCAAAGATGAAACTCTAGACTCTTACCGCCCTGGCAGGCATCACGAGCAGTTATTTCGCCACAGCTAGCAAGGGAGCGTTCAGGAGTAACACTTGTGTGATACTGCTCGTATTTCAAAATTGATATGCTCCAGAAAAACTGCAAGACTAATGAGATGAAGAAGCATACAAGATCAATATAGATCTCGAATGTCTAGAACCCAATGCATGCGTGGTCACTCCAACAGGGGAGACTATAGGCGAAATGGGGCTTGCAGAGACACCTGAGGATTTCTCAGCTCGCGCGGAAGCGATTTGGTGATTACTCGGTAGATGAACGGCTGCACAAATGATGCCCGGAAGCGCCCCTGAAAATGGGACATGGAAGCTTGGTGCCGGGTGGAGCTTTATGGAAGCTTCCAAGGAGTCTCCGAGAGAAAACCTGGAAGTGGGTTTTCGGCCACATGTAGCTTCACCCACCCTTGTTGAAGTGTCGTTGTGAGTTTGATTTTATTATCTGGATGCACATGTTTCGGGAGTTGTGATGATTGTAATCAATGATAACCTGCATATACGATACTTGTTGTTATTTTGATATCTTGCTCGAGGTTGGTGGTGTGTTGCTAGAGACAGTTGGAACACGAAGGTTAGGCTAAGGCAGCAGCCCCTGGCTTGTCGTTGCGGGCGTCCAATCATGGTGCATTTTAGCGACAGGAGACAGCTAAACGGGCACCTTAGCGCCCTGTAGCCTCCCTGTTTCGGCGCCTCTGCCGTTGAAGCACTTGCACTTGCACTTACGAGTACCATACGGAGGGAAAATCTCCGTCTTCCGCTGCCTCGCGATGTCGATCGTGTGCACTGAGCACTGCGATCATCGCTTTGAGGTCCTCGCCAGAGCTCTTCTTTTTCCCTTTTGGTCTCGCAGAATCTCGGAATGCTGGAGTCGATCGAGCTCCCTGCGGCCTCTCTCGCCTCGAAACTGGGGCCGTCTCATTGCGGAGTGATGGCCATCGCGGTTCTTCAAGATGCATCGCTGCGCCAAGATTGACGCGAGGCCATTCATCCTCTTTGCAGGTCGGAAGTCCGCAGCTGATACGGAGCACTAGCATTTCCTACATATGATAGAGATGTGAAAGAATGGCCGTGTGGGCATTCGTTGATAGGCACGCATATCTCATGCTACCCTCCTTACGTGGCGCAGCGTTTCGGCGAATACCCAAGTGGGACTGGACGCAGGCCTCTTATGCCAGACAGAAGGAATTGCGCGGCACCAAACCTGCATGGAGAACCACAGCACGTTGTTTTCTTCACGTTCCCAAATCGGATAGGCCGGATTATAAAGTTCGACTCGCATACAGGCTGGCAGCTGGAGCGTATACACAAGGTTTTCTAGGACGCATTTGTCTCTCGCCCTTATGCCGGGGATACTCCGCCAAATTGAGGGTGATTAATGGAGTATCAAGCCATATCAGGGTGCTTACGCTTCGGCCCAAGGCATGAAGAATCGAAACTTACGGGAATAGCGGAGTGGGTTTGCCGCTTTGTTTCAAGAAGCCGCTTTCTGGCATTTGGCAGGCCGTTGCTTCGTATACGACGAGTGTGGATACCCTTTACGAATCCCGCTCTTGTCTGGATTCACGGCTGCAACCAATCGTCTTCCTGCTTGGGCTTTCCTTGGCTTACAAGGGTGTTGAAGAAATCTTCGTTCTTCGAGGACGTGAAAGGCCCAGAGTAAATGTTTCGCCCCTGGCGCCCATGCAGTTCCTGCATTAGCGGCTCCGTCGCAGAAGGGGGGATGGGTTGATTCACCACCTGCAGAATGCACATGTCTTTTGTGGTAGGAGGGTAGTTCATGCTCAAACGCCGTTGCTATACTGAGATAGGATGGTGGCTGATGATCGCCTGCTGGTTTCATCGCTTTGACTTTATGACTGCATGTGCTACCGATAGCCAGTGTTGATCTTGAATACGGGGACCGATGGTTCGGCGTCTCGCTGTAGAATTGCAATCTCGCAGTTCTATTTCTGTCTGTTTTTGTTTGGGAGCCAGCCCAGTAGGGTTCGGACCCATTACCAACTTGGTTCGGCTCCCCTCCCGGATCATCTACATGATTCGCCGTCCCCATGTTTACTTTCAAGTGATTGGGCGTTTACTGCTTCCCGCATGCCCAAAATGGGTCCATTTCAGAGAGTCCCCTGATCTGTTCGGGCATTCGCCTCTACTCATATGCTCGATACGGCGGCACCCCTGTTGCAACAGGATCTGATGGTGGGCAAACAAGGGTATGGGCCAAGGCTTGAAGGCCGTTGTGGACTTCCTCACCCACCAATATTGATGGCCTTGCCTGTGAAAGTTACTTCGAGCATGCTGCCTCCATGAATAAGCTTCCCAAAGGGGACCCAGGGGTCGAGGGCCGTTCTGCCTAAAAGAAGGACGACTGCTCCTCTCAAGTGTCTCATCACGCACTCCTTCGTCAACTTCATTCGTCTACAACGACAACTTGAGCCACTTAGCTCGTCCTCTGACGTATCGTACGTCGAAAGCACATTCATTTCAACGGAATATATAAAAGTACTTTTAGTCATTCCTTCAGACGAAACTCGAGCTTTTGTCAATTCTTAATTCGAAAATGCCTTCTTTCAACGCCCTTAGCACGGCGCTCCTGGCCTGCGCCGGAAGTGCTGTTGCTACTCAGTTTACCTTGGCCGATACTTACGACCACACCAACTTCTTCCAGAAGTTTACTTTCACCGACGTATGGCTCTCTATGATATCCATGATACTCATTGCCACAGGGCTACTTGTCGAACGTATCCCACTAACTGATAGTATAGGAACCCGACACCAACTCTGGCTTCGTGGTTTACCAGAACCTCGCCAATGCTCAGGCACAAGGCTTGGCAAAGATCACCAGCAACAACGAAGTCTACCTCGGAGTCGACCACCAGACCGTCCTTAAGGGTTCCGGCTTCGCTGGCCGTAACTCCATCAGACTCGAGTCCACAGCCTCTTACAAGCACGGCCTCATCGTTGCCCGATTCTCTCATCTGCCCGCCAACAAGTGCGGTAGCTGGCCCTCTTTCTGGACTCTTGGTGACAACTGGCCCAGTGGTGGAGAGATCGACGTGTACGAGGGCTGGAATAACATCCTCGACAACCAGCCTGCCTTCCACGTTGGCAGCTCGAGCCAATTTGGCCAGTGTACCCTCCAGAGTGCCGGCCAGTCGGCTCCCGTTGTTACCCCCAACTGTGACAACACTTTCCAGAGCCCCCCTAGCCAGTACTTGAACCAGGGTTGCACCACCACCGACAGCACCGGTCCCTGGGCTTCTCCCAGCGGTGGTACCTGTAAGTAATAACGATGCTTTTCATTCGCGAGACGGAAACCTGACCACCTCTATTTAGATGCCATCGAGTGGACCAGCGACTACATCAAGCTGTACAACTGGGCCCGAGGTGCTGAGCCTGCCAACCTGGCTTCATCCAACCCTGATACCGCTACCTGGGGCACTCCCGTGGCCAACCTGGCAAACTCCAACTGCAACATCGACAGCCACTTCGCCAACCAGCGCCTCATCCTCGACATCGACTTCTGCGGTAACCCCGTTGGCACTCCCGCCTTCTGGCAGCAGAGCTGCGCTGCCACCACTGGCCAGGGCACTTGCGCTGATTACGTCTCCAAGTTCCCTGGTGATTTCGCCGAGTCCTACTTCCAGATCCAGGACATTCGCTACTTCAGCCAGAGCACCGCCAAGCCTACTACTTCCAAGGCTGTTAGCTCCAAGGCCACCAGCTCCAAGGCTGTTGTCTCTACCTCCAAGGCCGCTGCTACTTCCAAGGCCGCCTCATCCTCTGCTGTTGTCGTTCCCACCTCTGCCATCTCCAGCCAGTCTGCCGCCGCTGGCTCCTCCGCCCCTGCCGTGACCGGTACCATCGTCGCCACCAGCCGATGGAGCAACTCTTCCGTCACTGCTACCGGTGCCGGCTCTGCCATCTCTTCCGCTCCTCAGCTGACCACTTCGACTGTCTTCACCACTTCCGTCCACACTATCTCTCAATGCCCTCCTGAGGTTACTAACTGCCCGCTCCGCCCCACCGTCACCACTGAGACCATTGCTCTGTACACGACCGTCTGCCCCGTCCAGGAAGCTGAGTCCAGCTCTGAGCTGGCTGCCCACACTACCGCGGCTCCTCCTCCTCCTGCTGGCTCAGCTGGTGTTCCTAGCGGTCCTGAGACCATCACCACCGACATCACCGTCGTTCACACCATCACCAGCTGCGCCGCCGACATCACCAACTGCCCTGCTCGCACTTCCACTGAGGTTGTCCGCACTACTTTCCCTGCTGGCCAGCAGACTGGTGTCCCTGTGGCGCCCTCTTCTCCTGTCGGTCCCGCCGTTCCCATCGCTCCCGCTGGATCTCCTAGCAATGCTCCCGGCAGCGCTCCCAGCAACGCTCCCGGCAACGCTCCCGGCAACGCTCCTGGTAACGCTCCTGGTAACGCTCCCGGCAATGCTCCTGGCAACGCTCCCAGCATTGTCCCCGTTGTCCCCGTTGGTGCTCCTTCCAACGTTCCCAGCGCCCCGGGATCAGGTCCCGTCAACACTTGGGCATCCAGCATCGTCGGTGTGCCCACTCCTGTAGGCACTGGCGGCAGCTCTGCTGCTACCGGTCAGCCCCCCGTCCCTGTTTCCAGCGGCCTGGGTGGCTGCACTGGCGCTGATTGTCTCCCTCCCGTGGGCAGCGGCGCTGAGCGCACTGGCTTGAGCACTCTTGCTCTCGTTGGTGCCCTGGCTGCTATGTTGTTGTAAGTAGTATGAGTATATTAGAATAGTGGGAAAGGAATTTAGGATGAAGATGTAATTAAGATGCAGGACAGTCTAATCAAGGCGTTTTGTTGGTTTATTCAAGTGCCGCCATATCGATTATGGATGGACGTACATACTTACACACATAGAGTTGGATCAAAAGATCTTGTCATACTGATAGTAACTTAAAATTTCTTTTTTCAGTTTCATAAATAACTCGCACAATGCCTATGTTCAATCACCTAGTTAAAGCCTCCAACAGTCAATCCATAGCGCACCAGCTCTGAACACCAGCAACATAGTTTTCAAGACAGCCTCCTATGCAAAGATTATTGCAAAATACATTCCTAATCAAATCGATTGTTCAAGTTGCTAGAATTATAAGCTGATTGGCAATAACCTGATAACGTACCAAAATCTTATCCAAGTTGAATTCATAGCCACGAATGCCCCATCTTGACATACACTTACCTACTGAGGCGAGTCCTCTTCTTGAATGGTGTTGTTTATTCTTTTGTATCCACGACGTCCATCACAGTGTTTTCTTCTTGCCCAGGAGTATACAACGCGGTCAAAAGCCTCATCTCTTGGACCTCTAGGCTCTTTCGCTCTGACTCTTGACCACTTCTCTGCCCAATGTTCGTCTCTTGCGCGAGCTGCACAAGTTTCGGCCAATGTCCCGATGGAACACGGCCCTTTCCCGGAAGACCTACCAGAACGTCCTCTGCGCGAAGCCAATATTGTACTTGAAGAGGGGATGAGTCTTGAGCGGGGTAAAATTCGACGTGATAGAAGCCTTCTTGGGTGAGGAGGTGCAGAGCATCGAGATCGAGTTGGGGATTGGCGAGGCCGCTGTTTTGGGAGAGGGCAGTTGTGGGCGGAAGAGTAAATGAATCAGGACGAGAAGAGTCTTTCGGTTGAGTAAGATTTTGGGGAATTGACGCTTGAGAGAGCCTTCGAGGGTCTCTAGCGGGGATTGGGGGTGTTGCGGGTGTTGCGGGCAGAGGCTGAAAGGGAGGAGGAGTTGTAAAGGGGCTTCTGGGGCGGATTGGAAGGAGTCTGAGAGGGTTTCTGTCAGGAATTGGTGGGAGGGCTCTGAGAGGATTCTTGGGAGGGATCGGCGGAAGAGGTTTGTCTAGGGGGGAAGTTGGGCATGACATTTTGCAGAGGTTGTTGAAGTGAACGTTGGAGACGACGATGATGGACGTTGCTGACTGGGGGCTGTGGCTGCTGAGAAGTCTCGAGAGAGATTGGGAGGGGAATGTCGACGTAGATATAGTAGCAATTTTCGTCAATACTGTTTTAGATAGACATAAACGTGGTGTTTTCGCGATGTTACTGTATAAGTCAATTGTCTTTGACGGGAAGCAAACAGTTGACAAAGGGAGCACTTGGCAGAATAGGTTTGTTCAATTAAACCAGACAACGAGTGCTGTGTCTGATAATACAACACACACTAAAGAACAAAGACAAGCAAACAGACAATTCTCAAAGGGTATCAAATAGATTTATTAAAACATTCTATTAACTCTGCCACAGCCGGGTGCGAATCCATTCAGCCCACTTACACAGATCCTCGAGCCGTTCAAGCGCCTTGCCGAGATCTTCTCTACTGATCGGCTTTCCTTTGCCCTTGCTCTCCTTTTCATGCTGTTCAATAACGTTTTCGTTGACAATCTCTACCGTGCCGCCTTCCAGGATGCGAAGTGTAATGTCAATGGTGGAGTCCTTGACGGGGAAGACGACTTGGAGGTGCGGTGATGGATGAACCCATAATATGACGTCCATATCCACATCATTCGCAGTTCCATTGCCCTCTTTCTTCTCTTTATCTGCTTCTTGAGTGGTCTCTTGTTTGGCTTTCTCATCTTCCCTGGCTTCATCGTCGCTGAAATCCATAAAAGTTGCCAACTCGTCCTTGACCGTCTTAGAGGCAACAGAAGCCTTGCTTGACTTGGGTGAATCCTCTTTAGTTTTAGACCCAAAGCTATTGTTCATCAAGGTGGAAAGGAAGGCGAATTGCCGAAGAAGTGGGAGCATGTCAATGAGCTGGCGAGGATGAGAAAAGGGCATCTGCGTAACTGTTCTGGAATAAATGGGCTTGTAGATGAAGAGCGTGTTATGGTGACTCCTCATGGACGATTTTCCCTGCTGGTCGAAAACACGGACGTCACGCAGGCGAGTAACCGTCCTCGATTCGCTGGGATCTTGCTTATTCTGAGCCAACATTGGGAAGAATAAATCGTCAAATGTTGGAGGGGAACGTTGCTCAAACTCGCTAGGATCTGGGCTGGGCGGCTCAGCACCCGCGTAGGCGTAGAGTCGGGCGTAGTCATTTTGCGGAAGGATGACAGGCGGATCGAACGTAACAGTAAACATGACCTGAGGAGATAATGAGAGATCCAGTCCCAAAACGCCAATAGTCGCACTTTTATTCTCATCCGATGATGGGAGTGAGATATTCTCTGGCTCTTGCCAGTCAAGAATGGGGAAGGGAGTAGGATTCAGTAATTGGCCTTGGTCCTGGTGGACATCTTTCGCCACTTCTTTGGAGATCCAGTCTTCAGATACTCTGACAGGCGGCGGCCCCATGGTTTCGATAGTTGTAGGCAGGCCAAGTGCTTCAATAGGTGCACAATCAAGCAAAAGGGACCAAATCTTCTCGTTTTCCAAAGGTGAACTTATTTTGTCGTTTGAAGGGGGTACGAACCGCAGCTCTTTCCAGTACTGCAAAGCGAGCCCGACCTTGTTTCGTGCGTGCATGACAGGATAACCGTGTCGAGTGCAAAGAGCAGCTAGAGATAGGTGATGATCCGGTTTGCCCTCCATCTCCGGCTCCTTTCGCAGATTTGCCATGTCCCACTGGTGCAATCTCTCTAAGCTAGTATAGATACCAGCTAGAGCCTCGTAACAGTCAAGACCGGGAATAATGCTGAGTTTGTCTAGGTTGGCTATATGTTCAAAATTATATGCGAATTTGTCCAGCGTTTTCGTGAGAGGACTTTGGTTAGGACCAAGCTTCAAGTCCGTTAACAGAATGTGGCTGGCTGCTTCCATTTGCTTATGAACTGATGGCGCCGATCCATGGTAGGCTAAAGACACATTTTGGACAATGTTGTTATCCAGTACGATGTCGACGGCAATAGCAGAACCTGCAATGGCCAACGTCTTTTTTTTGCGTCCATCTGGGGCTGTATTCTCTTCAGACAGCAGTTCAAGGCCGAGGCGCTGAGCAAGCCGTTCCAAGCCGGCTTCGCTGACGAAGCCTTTCTTCTGCTGCGATGATAAGTCAGTTTTATAGGGGCTTCCTATTTGCGATGCGGGGGCACACGTACATTTAATAACTCGAGGATATGGTCCAGTCGTTTGAGTTTGTCGTCTTCTCGCTTCAACTTGTCCTCCTTGGCGAATGAAGCGTTTAGTGAATCAAGCTCGCCGACGCTGACATTCTCGAGGCCGATATCGAAGCTTCCGCCAATGCCCAGTGCGCCCATAGCGGCAGCAGTTGAAGGGCTGTCGAAATTCAGCGCGCCCATGCCCGATTGGCCCATCAGTGTCGATGTCGCTGGCGATTTCTTAACTTGCTGCGGTGATCGCTGACCCCGAGGCGAAAATGCAGCCTGGGCGGCGTTGGAAAATGGCGTCGAGATGGGCGGCGTCGCACCCGCAATCTGTGACGGCGTTGGGCCCTGATGCGAGGGCGTGCGTCCCTGCTGTGAGGGCGCATGCCTCATAGGCGTTGGTGTCGCCATTGTAGGGATTGTGTATGCGCAATTCGTAGCTAAAACGTGGTCGTCGAGAGTCGTGAGATGGTCGAAATCATGAAGTCGTCGACGCGGCGGAGTAATGGACAGCCAAGGGAGGCGAGAAAGCCTGAGGATCGTTGATCAGCCTTTCGAATGCATCAGTTTGTAACCCATCAAAGGGCACATAACAGGTGGAAGAAAGTGGCTGCAGCGAAATTGCAGGCACTGGAGCAAGCACGCGGATATGCAGCTGTGATGTTGTCGGAGCTCAGCTTAGCTTCCATTGTTCGACAGCCTTGTGGCGGGCCGACAGTTAGCGCTGAGCCCACTAAAAGGGTATAGGTACTCCGCGCACCGCGCTCTTTCAGTGGCTAGTGAAGTACCGAGCTAGGTGACCTGAGTTTATACCGACGAGGCTGCATCTTGATAGTTCTTCGCATCAGACATTGCATTCCATTTACGCCTCTCTAGAACCGCCACGCCGCACATTCATGGCAGCAGTTGGGAATGTAGCCCGCCAGCTACGGGACCGGACGCTTCGCGAAAGGTCGATACGTGTGCTCGTTTCCCCTACGCCAATCACCTTCGCCGAACGCCGCTCAATTCTGCAGGTGTTGGAGCAGTATGGACCGGTTGAATTTTTCAAGATGCTTCCCGTAGGTCCCAGCCCATTAGTTGCATAACGTTTTCATACATGAGAAAGGAACAGCTACCTAACCAAGAGATAATTGCGAATTACAAGAGTCACTATTCCCAATATGTATCGATAACAAAGGAACCCACGACTGCTGAGAGATTGGTGGCTAGCAGTCCTCTCATATACAAGGTTACAGAGCCTACCCGCAAGGCTGTGGAGGACATCTACGTCGCGGATCTAGACGAACCCGAAGGCTTCAGCACCCTACAGCCGACAGTGACCGGGGAGCAGACCAATAGCGTGAGCTCACGGTCCGATGGGCTAAATGATGATCCAGCGCAGGGGCAGAAGGAGTTTAAGATACACATCTTCCCTGCGCCAGATTACAACCACAGATTTGCCATGGCTGGATCACCACTGCATATCCCCTGGCCCGATGCGTACGAGCAGGAACAGTCATTCATTGCAGCGACACTAAAGCAGTCGCTGCCCAAAAGTATAGCCAGCGTAGGGCTTGCGCATTGGCTTGTGAGCAGTGGCAGCGCGCTGCGCATGGAGCGCAAAGTGAAAATGAAGCGGATTAGGGAATGGCTTCCTAGCAAAATGAAGAAGGGCACGACTGAGTAAGCCGGCAAGGCTACCGCGACTCTTACCACAGAGTGTCTCGAGTGTCGCTGCAAAGACACCGACTGTGTTCCACAATGGATGCGCCATGACTGAAACGTTTTATTTTGTTCTCTACGATAACCCAGAGGCAGATGCAACACGGCGCTGCAAATGTGGGAGGCTGGGCTGTGCGGCTTGTCGCACAATATGTCACTGCTTGAAAGATTAAAGGTTGGCTCTTAGTCTCTCGCGTTGTGTTGTCTCTCAAGAAATGACACCAATTTTAATATTCTAGATCAAAGCAGGGAATACTTCTCTGCAAAGAGTCATGCCATTGATAGGTACCAACACTATTTACAAGGAAGGCAATTGACAGCTTCCAAAATGAAACAGCTGCTTGCAAAAAGACAAAACTGAGGGATGAACTGCTGCCTAAATCGGAAGTCGATGATGCTGGATCTGCGCACATTTGGCGACTCTCTTATTTTCGCCCTCTCGCTCGTCTACTCGCACATGGCAATGCGGCCGTCCAGAGTACAATGCTTTGGATTATTGTTGGTGTTACTACTTCATCATGATGATGATGTGCGCATAACATGTGCGATTTCGAACATACGACGCGACCATCGCCGATGATGTGGCCATGCATGCACACTAAGGGGGGGATGCTGGAGGCTTGTCAACGAAAATCTCTGTTTACGTCACATGAATGGCCGCCATCAACGCAACTAAGCATAGCCATCACACCGTCACTGCTGTTGGAGTCAGGGGTGTGGCGCACTGTCTCCAGATTCCAGATTCTGGTTGGCCTGTGTGCGAGTCTCACCTCACGCGTCTCACGACAGAGGACTGATTTTGCGCAAGAAGCCCCCTACGCGGACGCAGGAGAGGTAGAGTCGAACAGAGATGAACAGAGTGAAGCCACGCATCTTGATGCTTCATTCTCGTGGCCCTGGTTGACGATGGCATACAGTGTGTTCCAAGATCTCTCCGACTTGGCAGCCACGCCAGGCCCTGGATCCTTGTCGGATCAGGCCTTGGCTTAGCAGAACGGATCCACGCTGTGGCTCCAAGCAGGGCAGCGATCTCTTAGCGCAGCCACGGACGCTACGTCACCCGCAGCTTCGCGAACTGCAAGGCTCAGCCGTGATCTGACGGGGCTGCAATACGCGGTTATACGGCCTGGAGCCTTTGGAATTGTTTCTCTCTGCCGGCCAGGGTCTGGGCGCGGTGCCTTGGTTGGCCCGAGACACTCGTGGGCGGAGCTGCGCCATGCCGGAAAGGCAGCATGGCTCCTTGACCAGAAGCCCGCAAAAGCCTGCTCGCGATGCCTTCCTGAGCGTGTGCCTGTACCTTTCCAAGATGTACTTGTATACTTGTACGTACGGCTAAACACTAGCAGAGCACCCACGCGGCGATATTACTGCTCCCAGAAGGTATTTGCCCTGTTCTGATTGAACGGCAGCCGGCACCAACATGTGCTAGGCGAGAGTGGAGCGGTCTAAGCCGCGCATCTGGACAGCCAGACCATGTCTATTTCCAAGACAGAGGCCCAAAGCCGGCGGAAAATCTTGGAGCTTGGCAACTCTATTCAAGTCTAATTTCATTCGTGTTCATGACGTCGCCTCCCTGTGGTACCCCATTCTGCTGTCGGCGGCCGCTCATCCTCGTGAGACAGCAGGAGACGTGCACTGTCGCGACGGGCTTATATGCTGACGGTCTGCCTCCCTTGCCCCTTGCTTTGAGTACCCCTTCATTGCTATTTGTTCTCGCTCAATACCTCTCGTTCTTGATCTCATTCCTGTCGACTTCGATCTCACAGTCGCTTGCATCTCGTGGGAAGACAAAAGAACACATCGGACTTCATCTACACAGCAGTAATCGGCTCAATCCTTCATCATGGGTGTCGGTACTTTCTTTCACTACTTCGGCACAGTACTGCTGCTTTGCGCCACAGCACTTCTGATCGTTGTGTCGGTCACGGCGCCTGTCGTCAATGACCTCTCCATCTTGAAGGTCGACTTTTCTCGCAACGCTGTAGACAGAATAACGTACGGCACATTTGGATATTGTATTATCCACTCAAAGTATGTACTCTCAACGCTCTGCCCCCCCTCGACGCGTGTGTAAGAAGAGAAGACTGACAATAAACAGTGGACCGGATACCTGCACCTCTTCTCACGTTGGCTACGATGCCACCGCCGCCCTGGCTCAGGTCACTCAGGTCTCGTTCTCCAAGGGCGACCGTGATAGCGCCAAGGTTCTTACGAGGGTACTGATTCTGCACCCCATCGCCGCCGGCCTCTCCTTTTTGGCCTTCTTGCTCTGCCTCGGCACCAGCTTCCTCGGCTCTTTTGTCGCCTCTCTCTTTTCCTTCCTGGCCTTCGTCGTTACCCTCGTCGCCATGGCCTGTGACTTTGCTGCTTTTGGCATCATCAAGCACGCTGTCAACTCTCGCGGTCCTAACAACGTCGTCGCTCGATGGGGTCCTACCGTCTGGTGCATTCTCGTCGCTGCCGTCTTGGACTTGATCGCCACTGTTCTGGTCTTCATTACCTGCTGTGCTGGTCGCTCCAAGAAGCGTCACGCTCACCGCAGCAAGGCTGGTGACTACTAAAAGAGGGAATGGCTTTTCTCTATCTACCTACACGATGAAACTGCTCTCTTTCTATAAGAAGCGATGATAATGTTAGCGATGTTTATACCCGTCTTTAGACAAGAAACAAATATCAAATGGAAAAAAACAAGGATGAAGATGTGAGTGGGAGAGAACATACAGCAAAGAATGTTTTGATTATTTTGTGCGAGAAAGAGGAAGATTTTGATTATGATACCACGAAGGGGCGCGGGACGTATTGGCATGGGGATTGGGCGTGTTGAGACCTGATTTCATGTTTGCTTTACTAGTCATTAATATCCTAATGTATTTTATTTTTATACACACCGAGACTAAATATGAGCGATGTTGTGTTGTGATATAAATTAAGAATAATATTGGAAAATACGACTTGAATTAAGCACTGCATTTGTGGGAGTGGCGAGAGTTAAGAACAAAACAATTTGGAAGATCGGAGCTCTCAAATCGAAGCTGGGATTAGAGTCGAGATAATTAGGTTCAAATCTATATACAAGCTAAGATTCTTTTCTACTTATCAGACAGCGCTTTTCTAACTGGCACCCATACTATTGTTTACTATGTATTCTCTTGCAAAGGTGATAAAAAAGAAGGCTATCTATCTAATGGCTGCCATCCATCGATCCTTTGATGCAGGTCAGAAGACTGGGCTTATGTGAAGTGTCTCACCGTATTACTTATACCAATGGGAAAACTACCTGTCTTGACATAAGATACGGGGAAACCAAATGGAGTAAACGTCATTTGATAATGACTCTAATTGACCAGGCGATTTTTGAAGGAGTTAAGAGATGAGTGGCTTACCAAGGCTGCGAATATATCACAACTTGGCTATTCTCTTTCCAAGCTTCCTTCATAAGTTTCTCAGGCATTCAAGCGGAAGATGCCAGCGAGCGTCTTTTTATATGAAGTGCTGCAGGAATCCAAAGTCGCCGAAAACAATACCGTTAGCTGAAGCTTCCTCAGACACCTTAAGAATGAGAGGCTTCGGAGTAATTGAATAGGGAACAATTGTCGGGAAACCGTCGAAGATTAAACGGTATTAAAAACGCGGCACATGTGGATGATGTAGTAAAATGCCGATTCCGGCGAAACCAAGTTCCAGGAAATTTCTACCAGTTATTCTCTTCTCCTTTGAGCCGCTACCTCTGCGCCGGGTTTTACGCAGATCAACGACTCAAAGGCCGGCTGCCGTTATCGCAACAACCTAGGATAATGGACTTGATCTAATGTTATTCTACGTAGTGCAGACAAGGGAGGCAGCTACGGGCGGTCATGTTCAAAAGCTTCACAGTACTGCCAATAGCTTGAATGTAACTGTAGAAGGACTTGTTTTTCTTCTCTGTTTGCTTTTTGTATCTTAATTACAAGCGATTTCCCTAGTAAAACACTAACAATTACGACATCTGGAAATAGGTAGGCATTCTAAATTGCCAGCCACATGTCTCGCTTGGTGAATACTTTTTACTCCATTATATTCATTCCCTCCAGTATACCCATTTCATCCATTCCCTCCATTCCCTCCATTCCCGAATACCTGCCTGTGAATACGAAGTCCTCGTGGCCATTGTCATCATCAAGAAGAAATGAGTCCCAATCAAAATCAAGCGGGTCATCCTCTGCAGAATGGAATTTCCCCATATCGATATCTAGAGACTTCCACCCGTCTGAGAGTGGCGCTGGGAGAGATGCAGGTGGATTTGAAGCAAAGGCACTTGGTTGTGTATGCTTCTTGATCGACTTTCGCGGGATTACCTGGCTGCTTAGAACATGGAATTTCTTTTCATGGTCTCTTAATGCCTTTGCCGAGCTGAAGACAGGATATTGGCAATTTGGATGGTGGCAGATTTGCTTTCGATGGTCAGCTTCATGGAGGATAATGTCTTTGAGACTGTTGAAACCAAAGATAGCATAGCGGCACGACCAGATTCGACATGTGTACGCTGATGTTCTAAAATTCTGCTTAAATCTTTCAAGCTCGTGGAAACTGACGCTTGGGTAAGTCGAGAAATCAAGCAGCTCGCGAATTGTTGCCTGGTATCTCTCCTTTAAAAGAGGTACGCCTCTTGCGCTGGTGTTGTTGTCGATAACATTTTCTAATGTCATGTTAGATCATTGATATAAAAGCTAGAGAGTTTAGGAAATAATTTATGTAATACATACCGTTACCTGTTAATGTTTTTCTACCCCTTTCCAAGAGCACGGTCTGTATTGTGTTGTATAAAGGGTAATGTTTCTGGCGTAGAGTATTAAGACGCGAATTCAGCGAACCATTTCCCACGATCGCTTCATTGGGCTCTAGGGCCTCGAGTTGTTCTGCCAAACGACAAGAAGAGAGGAAAAATTCTGATTTGAACAAAAGATCTTGGTCAAGTTCAAGGTGCTCTAAAACGTAATCGATCCAAAACTCAGTGGCGTACATGTGAAAGCCATAGACCCCACGAAGGATGCTCAGCGCTCTATCAGTCTCTGGATATGAAGACGTGAATATCTTTTGGCTAGCCAAAAGGCAGCGGACGGTAGCTAAACCATGTCGCTTTAGTGACTCGCTTGCTGTAATAGAGAATGCAGAGCTTTGCAGGAAACTGTCCAAAGTCAGCAACCCGCATGCGCAAAGGCCAGATCCATTAGTAGCCTACTCTCTGACCGACACATGAAGGAAAGTGTAAGATGAATCAAGTTGCTTTTGTATTAGAGGCTGGCACATATCAAGGATGTAAGATGGGACTGGCTCGATGACTTGCTCATCTCCAGCGTCAAATGCCAAAGCAGATAGAAGCTCAGGAGAGCGAAGTGGCCGCTTCGCAAACGCTATCCAATTCAAAACAGAACCAAACCTCTGCACAGATCTCTCATCGAGACCGGTCAAGATTTGTGATAACAAGCGCCCAAAACTAGGAGGGTGGCAAATGATATAAAGTCAGATTTCAGATGTTCGCACATGACAAAAGGAAGGCAACTTTGATCAGAGGATGTTGGCTCACTCACATCTCGCTAAGTTCTCGAGGAAAGCTATTGGCGGCTTTTAAAAATTCATCGCGGTTATAAAACATGTTGCCCTTCATATATTCTATGACGAGTCTTGCCCATAGAAACATGCCTAATGACAGCTAACATTAGCCAAGTATAAAAGGTAATAAAGCCATGAATAAAGAGCAGAAAATTTACCGTCTGCTTTTTGCGTGATCCGAGACGCAATTGCCGCAACGTCATCATTAGTGATGCGAAATTGAGCACGTTGCGGCTGAATGACACTTATTCTCCGCAAGGTATAGTCTCTGATGGCTTCACTGACTCTTTCTTTTTCGTCAGATAATGATACCTGGTGTTTCCTCTTGACGACTTTGGTAATTGCTGGTGTCATCTGGGTGCATAAAAGCACCTTGAGGATAGTAGATCCAGATGATGATGCTGTAGCAATTAGCTTTTCTAACGTTCTTGCAACACTGGCTGCTGTATTTTCATCACATTCATTTAGCCCATCGATCACTATATGAAGAGTTTTGGATGTTGACGACCCCAGAGTTTCGACTAAGAGGCGCAAGTGTTGATCAAGAACTGAACGAGTTGGTGTCTTCTTATCTACGAGAAACCAGTTGTAAGAAAGCGTTATAAGCTCTGGATCCAAGCGCATGATTTGTATCATTAAAGACAGTATGATATTGTTGTAGTCAGTTGATTCGGGGTAAACGTATGTGCAGTAATGTGATGCCACCAGATATTTTGAAGAGCGCAGGAAAGTTCCAATTTGTGTCGCCAAAATACTTTTCCCACTTCCAACAGCGCCGTGAAGCACCACGAACTGGGCATCACGACTGAGCTTTGCCCACGATCGAATTTTCGGTTGTTGAAGTACCCAATGGCCGGAACCTGGATTTTGGTCTGCCTCCACAGCAAGGTTATCGGCGATCCTTATCTGATGCGATTCATCAATTCTTAAGAAGTTTAAGACGGCTTGAAACTCAATACTGGTTTTTTCTTCTTCTTCTCTCATGAATTTGATAGCCTCTTGTTGCCTCCAGGTCTCTAATTTCTCTCTCATGCTTTTGGCCTCTGATATGTTAGCGGCATTGGCTGTTTTATCAATGAGATCTTCATGTGCTTTCAAGTCGGCAAAGATGTTATCAAACCGCCTTTGGAAGCGGCCCCACGAAGTGGCGAAGAGTCGCTGCCATGCTAAATAGCGTTTAAGGGTTAGTTGAGGTCTGTTAGAGAACGTAAAGATTGTCTTTACCATTTCGTCGGATGAATTTGTAGGCTTCTCCATGAAATTTGAGAATATCAGAGTAATATACTGCTAGAGCTTTTTGGACTTCCTTGTTACTTGAGAAAGCACGATCAAATGTACTGAATCGAGCTAACGGTTCCGCTAGTCTGTGATAAACCTGAATGATCGATTCGAACGCATTGATATAATCTGCAGATATCTGTACGTAAATTTTCCAATCTGTCAGTACAAGTACCTTGATCAAGTATGCTCCGTTCGGGTGTACATACTTCCAAGACAAGCTTTATTGGCGCCCAAATCCATGGCAAATATGGCGTTCCATTGCATAAAACCTCGATTGTGTGTGAATAGTGTTCCAATCCTCTGAACAAAGGCGCAAGCCTTCTCATATTGCGCAAGGATTGACTTGCTGCAAGCGATTTTTCGACTTTTAATGCAGCTCGTTCAACGTCATTGAGTGCCAAATTTTCTAGCTGCATTCTGTCCGGTATTGTGATTGCACTTTGGAGGTCTTCAAACGCATCCCGCATCGTGCGGTCAGCTTCGGGGCACATTCCTCGATGAAATGGCATTTTTTTTCTTCTTCCTAGATTGTGAGCTCCCAATGGCGGTAAGTTTATTAATTTAAGAGTCAGTATAAATTTATTGACGTATGGCAGAGAAGGTTTTTAGATGAGGCGAGTTTATATGTGTTAGTGTTACACGAATCAGCCCCAGGAAGGCTGTGCTTATGCCCTGCATACATGTATGTACGTATTGGCTATAAATTGTCCACGTCGCTGCAGGCTTTCTGTTGGGCGAACAGCGCTCACTGCTTTCACGTATATGTGATAATCAATATGCGTAGGCTATATTTTTAAAGTTGGATATTTTCTACATGCGATTTTTCTGTAGACAAACAGCTTCGCCGCAGCTCTAAGATTGTTCGTGGATTGCATCCAATTTAGCAGAATGGGGTCCCATCTGAACGAGACCTCATTGAAGAGACAGCAGCCCGAGAATTCCAACTCGAACGATGACGTACAGCCCCCGCGCAAAAAGGCAGCAGTTCTCGAAACAAGGAAATACCCTCCCAGTGCGATTTCTCCTCACGAGGAGTTGAACATCGATGAATCAAGATTGTCTTGTGCAGAGGACTCCCGTACTGATCATAGTCAGGTAGCCTCCAATGAAGATCAACTTGTGTGTTTTGGTATGGTGCGTTATAGCCAATTATCCGACCTCGTTCTGCATTTACATCTTTTTTTACACTGGCACTTTAGATAGGAGGCATAAGCGGTAGTGTAAGCGGAGCTTGTCGGCTCAAGGGATCGCCGACTCAAAGATTCGCAGTCCAATTAGACAGCTCTCACGGATTTCACTGCATTAATGATGCTTCAATCAAGGGCAAAATAAACTTAGACTTTATCAATATTACGAATGCATGCTGCGAGAACGAAGATCTTACGCTACAAGTCATATGCTATGTAGATGCCATACAGTCATCTATCGCGCCGCTTTCTACACCATGTCGGTTAGATATGATTCTCTTCGGGCCTCATAGTCTCTTCGAGGATGTAGGCAGCTTTTTCGAAGAATACAATCTTTACCTTCAAGATCCTGTCGGCTGCTCACAGAACGTCTTGTACCGAAACCCGCACAGATTGTCGGCCGAGTCTGGGCCTGATATCTGGACTTTCAATCTTGACAAGGAAGTTGCAGCGCCCTTTAGCGTAGAGAATGCGCAGACTCGTCTTGGTTCGATCGATATATTGAACTCTCAGCAAGATTGGGCCGAGACGAAACAACCTGGCTCAATTCGAACAAAGATGCAAAGGTGATAGACCGAAAAACTTTTCTTGCTTGACATGTCTCTTATCATTCCTTTTTGTCAATCTAATGTGTTGCTATTGAATAGTCATCAATTACAAGCCTTAACATTCATGCTCCAGCGAGAGCAAGGCTGGGCTTGGGACGGAAGCAGAGCAGACATATGGGAGCTTTATTCCGAAACTACTGGTTCCCAGTAAGTTCTTTCCAGCACCACATTCACCTGTGTTGATCTCTGGTGTATTAATTTTGAACTAGTTTCATCAACAAAGTATCAGATTCGGTTCAAAAGGAGACACCGCCGCAGTTTTACGGTGGAATCATAGCAGACCCGATGGGTTTGGGTAAAACATTGTCTATGATATCTTTAGTTGCCTCCGATTTGCTCTTCGATCCAAATGACCCGAGCTCCCTGACTGGGGCTGCTGCTGAAGATTCGACTGGGTGCACATTGATTGTCGTACCACCTCCCCGTAAGCATAGCCGCCAATGACCTGGTTCTGTATATTGTTCTGGCACTCACTAACACTCTTTTCCACTTCAGTCCTTGGCTCTTGGGAAGAGCAGCTGAATCAGTGGGATCACTATAGGAACAGTTCACATGATTTTGTATGGAGCTAACCAAAGCTATTAGGCATATCTTCCCCAGCAGCATTCCCTATCGCCGACATCACGGAAGTTCTCGCTTAGTGGCTGAATCTGATTTAAGAGACACGTTGGTCGTTCTGACTACTTATCATACTGTGTCTTCTGACTGGAAAGTTGCATCTGGCAAGCCGTGCTCCCTACTGTTCAGCACAAAGTGGCGACGAATCATTCTAGATGAAGGTTTGTCGCATCTACGCTCCCACATTCAAAATTAAAGTTATTTAGCTTGAAGAGAGAGAGAAACGCTAATGTACATTAGCTCATTTCATTCGAAACAGCAACTCAAAAATGGCCCGCGCCGTATGTGCGTTGGACTCAGTCTCGCGATGGGCTGTAACGGGCACACCTATACAGAATAGGCTCGGCGATCTCACGGCCCTCCTCAAATTCCTTCAAGTGTATCCCTATTCAGATGAAGAGAAGTTTAACACAGACATATCTCAACTATGGAAAATCGGGAAAGTAGAAGAAGCAGAGAAGCGCCTACAACGACTGGCCAGCTGCATCCTTTTGCGACGCCCAAAGTCTACTATCCAGCTCCCCCCAAGGCACGACTTGCAACAGTTTGTGGAATTATCTCCAACAGAGAGAGAATTATACCAGGCGACCAAGATGTATACCATCTCTCACATAGAACAAGCTCTGTCTACTACTGGCAAATTTAGTGGTACACACTCGTATGCGAATATGCTGCAGAGAATCGAAGCAATGCGCATGATTTGCAACCTTGGTGTGCATTATAAGATGCGATACGGCCTTGGGGCGTTCAATAACCACTATCACATGAGTGGAATGAAGAGGCAGCTCAGCGGATGTTCAACATATACCGTGGGATTAACAGCATCGAGTGTGGCCTCTGCTTTTGTACCGCTGATTCAACAGAGGCTGTATTATACGAAGCCAGGCCGCCTGCCAAGTCGCTATTCTCTCAGTGTCTGCAGTTTATCTGCTCTTCGTGTGTATCCGTACACACAAAGTCTATGGCCTTGCCGTCTTGCTTTCACGCAAGCCCCTGCCCTACTGCAGCTATATCGACCAACATGTTCGAGACTGACGATGCTTGCAACGTGACTTTCAACCACTTAGGGGCTGAGCTACCAACCAAGGTGTCCATGTTAATCAACGACTTACTAAACCAGCCTTATAATACGAAATGGTTCGGCGCCCTTATACCTCAATTAAAGCTGAACACCGAGCTGACAAACGAAATAGTGTCGTATTCTCTTCATGGCGAACTACTCTCGATATTATTGAAGTTGGCTTAAAACAGTCATGCATATCTTGCTTACGATTTGACGGCAAGGTGGCGCAGAAAGACAGACAAAATGTTATCAAAAGATTTCGCGAGGATTCAACCATGCGTGTTCTCCTGTTAACACTTTCTTGTGGCGCTGTCGGGTGAGTTTACTGAGTCACATACCGGTCAGAGATTCTAACTCACTCTAACGTTTTCTCTTAATAGCCTTACGCTAACCGAGGCTTCGAGAGCCTATCTCATGGAGCCTCACTGGTAATATTACTTCTTCTATGACGATGTTAGAAGCCATATTAACATGTATCTACTTAGGAATCCAACGCTAGAAGACCAGGCGCTGGCTCGAATCCACCGTATCGGGCAAATTAAAGAAGTAACCACTGTTCGGTTCATTGTACGAGATTCTTTCGAAGAGGTACGTATTCAAGCTACCATTTACTTCGAATACATCCTGTCAATATCTAGATACCCGTGTACTCACTGGCCTTCATATTTAGAGAGTGGTAGAGCTACAGCAGTCCAAGGCTGATCTCGCCTCCGTCATAAATCTCCAGGATGAGAATAATGGGACTCGGAGACCACTGGAAGTAAGTATTCCGGCATTCTGGCCTTCATAATGATGCATCTAACCCTATACAGCTGCTAAAAGCGCTCATATGAATCCCGTACCCCATGGCTAGGTACACATCCAAGTCCACATGAATAAGCTTAGATTGGCGACCCTAGTCCAAACCACCATCTAGGGGGGGGGGCCTGTGAGGCGCGGTCTCTACGAAATCTCCGAATATTCCATCTTCCTTCCGGTGCAGCCGAAAGAATTACAAATCCGTAGCAAAGGCGTATTATAGTCCATGAAACAGACAGGATGTTTCGTGTTGTCAAATTGTTTCTCATTGGCATGTTTGTACATGTATGTACTCAATGTTGTTTCTAAATACAAAGATACAAAACGCCTCCTTTCAAAACTTCGACGAAACCCACTGATTCGTCTTCGTTTCCGAGATAAGGCCAGCCAAGATTTATAAATAGCATCTAGGTAGTATCAGAGGGTACCTGGCCCGAAGATAAAGACTGGTCATGTGTTCAACTTTACGGGTACAACTTCACAAGCGAGAAGCAAGTTAAAAGCCATATGAGTCATAATCCACCCAAAATTTTCATTCTGCAACGCCTCTTCTTCATTCTAAATCCAGCTAAAGAAGAAATCAAGGAATAAAGTGTATCTTTGTTACATTCTTTCTTCCCTTCTTCCAAATTTTACCCCAAATTTTGCCCCCAAATGACGCCTCCGCCCAGTACATAGAAAAGCATAAAACAGCCAAACTTCCCACCAATCCATTAAATTGCCTCCCTAAATAAATCAAAAACCTGTATTGTAAAGTCCATACGCGTAATCCCCCGTTATACCATCAAGACCCATCCGGCAATGGCGACAGCCACAGCGCCCATCACCGGAGCGGCAGTCGTAGATACGCCGTTGATAGGCCCGTTCAGAGGCGGCGGCGTACTGCTGGGACCCACGCGTCTAGAGGTCGTAGAGCTCATAGTTGGTTCTCCCATTTGAGTGGACGTTGGCATGGTGCCGTTCTTCGATGGTTCAGCAGAGCTCGACATCTTGGCACTGCTGGTGGTAGTTTTTGGAATAACTGGTACAACAGCCATAGACGGGCAAGCACTGCTGCAAGAAGAAACGGACTTGGTGACAGTCGAGTAGACTGAATCCGTCTTGGTGACCTCCAGATGGGTAATCGGTGGATGGGGTAAAATAGTGATTATTTGATCAAGCTCATCGCCGGTAGTAGTAGTGGTGGTAGTAATGGTAGTAGTGACAGAGGTGGTCACGGTAACTGTCGGCAAATGCTGCATGATAGAAACCCAGAGCGAATAGAAGCGGCTATCATCGAACGTTGAACTCCTTGCCACGGTCATGCTGCCGCTGTACACAGACTTGAGGTATCCGCCATTCGGGTTTGCATGGACCAGAGGAGAGCCGGCAACAAGGCCCAAGGCTACCAAAGAGAGAGAGCGCATGGTTGAAGATTGTTGTTGTATGTTTGAAATACAAGAATGAAGAGATCTGTTTTTTCCTGATTTCAAGACGAGATGGAAAATAAATCGAATCGAAGAATGAAATCCCTCTCAACAGAAAGGATCACACCAATTTATACACCTTCCAAACAAACTTAACGCTCCATTTATTTGGGCGTTCGATCAACTTGCTTTAGTGGTCAACGCCACATATCGTGTACTAGCAAGTTAGGCCGAGCCATACGGAAGCGTGTATGTTGTCAAAACGAGGCTGCCGCCAACAGATCGTCACATGGGCATAGCCACAGCCTCGCAATCTTGATCTAGCCGATCACCTTGAGAGTCTCTGAGTATGTACCCGCAGAAAAAGAAACCGGTATTTGCATGTCTTCAAATCCAATTGTTGTCCTTGAAAACTATCGCTGATAAACAATAAACCTTATGTGTGGATGGAACCATAGAACAGATATGCTCGCTTTGTATAGGATACCCATTGCCCCGCTACTCCCAACCTTCCAACCCTAAACTTTTTTTTCCTATTTTTTTTTTTTTCTTTCTTGATCTTTCGTATTTGTGCTGTACTGCCTGTTGCCTAAGCTCATATTGATGCGAACCCCAAAACGCCGTGTGTAGTCCGAAGGGAACAGTTACTCTGCTTCCGGAATGTCTGAAAAGAAGCTGAATCGCATTCGGTGGCTCTGATGTAAAGAATTAGTTGAGGATTCGCATTGTCAATGAATTTTGGCTTTTATGCAAGCCTTGGACTGTACTTACGAATGGTAGCTTCGGAATAACAACGGCGAGTGTAGCGAGGAAGTTGATGACAAAGTAAGTCGAGTCGTAGTGCGTATAATGTGTGCTAATTAGGAACAGCACGATCGGGACACTCAGCAGGAATTTCTTGGTGGGCGTGTACTGGGCTCCGTTGTCGATCTGCTCCCACATATTCAGGTTGTCAAAGGCACCGCCGTTGAAGTCGAAGGGAATGCCGCGGACGTAGTGAAACATGATGTAGGAGCCAACCATGTACGTCATGTTGGTCAGCGTCCACGAGGCCTCCTGAGAGCTGCCCGGGATAACATCGTAGAGGATCTTGAGAGTGGCGATGATGACGATGTGGATAGTCCAAGCTCCTGTCGAAGCAACGGCACGTTAGAATCGGCCACCAAACATTGCAGCAGAGGATGCAGATATGACTGAAAACTAACCTTTTTGATTTGTCCAGTTGGCATTCAGGTTTGGAATAACAGCCTGGTCGCTCATCTGCTCGAGCGTCTCGGGGGGCTCGTGGTAGACCTGAAGGATGCTGCTAGACCTCCTCCGGCGACCACCGGCGCTTCGATCGTTCATGTCGAGGAATCGGCTGCTGGCGGGCTTTGCGCCGGCGTCGAGAGTCTGTGAGGATGGCGGGAGACAAGTAGACGGCATGTTGGAGATTTTTTTGTGCTGATGATTATGCGTCGAATGCTACTTCAAGGCACCTCGCACGCACGGAGTACGACGCGCAATTCTAAGGCCGACGCTTAGGTAATTGGGGGGCTGCAGTACTAGTAGTAGTAAGCTGCACGAGCTTGGTAGGCAGGTACTTGGCGCGGCTCGTCTCCAGAGAGGCGGCGGAGGTACAGCGCAAGCGCGGCTGACAGGCGTCAAGGAACACCTTTCTCCAAAGGTGGCCAATTGTTGGCTGGTTTGAAGTCCGAGTGGAGACAGAGACCGAATACGAATCTGTCCAGTTCCTTGAAAGGCAGCAGTTCAGCAGTCACACGATTCGATGGTTTCGGTCGTATAATGGCGTATAGGTGTCTTCTGTAGCCTGTAGGTACTTGTAGGTCCGAATAGACAGCGCTGCGCAGGCAGATACTTTGGTGGCATGCAATGTATGGAGTGCTCACGCAATCGCGGAAAAGCGGCGCATTACGCGCATTATATGCAGAGGGGCAAGACACCAGACCTCACTTTTTCAAGCCCCTCGCCTCGAACCCTAGATTCTTTTCGCTTAACCATTGTCCTGAGGGAACTTGGAGACGCATCTGAGCGGTGGCACGGACGGACAGGACAGCGCAGCACAGGCTGACGACGTTTCTGGCCGGGATCAGGTTATGGAAGCTGTGGAGACACCCTGGAAAGGGGCGCCGCAGTACCTGCAGGAACAGGAGATAACAGCCGGCCACAGCAAATTGAAGCTGCTTGACTGCTGAGGCTAATGCATGCCGATATCTATAGCGGCCCGTAGAGCCAACAGCGCAAAGGACCCTTTAGCCGGCTCTGAGAGTGGCGTGGGAGTTGAATGCTGGCGACATTCATGAACCATCGTCAAGAACATGGAAGAACAAGTATCTGCAAACGCAGTCAATGAGGTTTCACATGTGACACTGATTGTACCACAGATTCCCTTTCTAGGTAGTATCTAACCATCCATGCCATGCTTGGAGCTCCGTATCCCCTATGCACATACCTATCATCTAATCTAGCCGCCATCCGGGGGATCTGGGAAAAATCATCTGGCTAGTACGAAGCAGCTATGAGAGGACTAACTCTTCTAGACAGGTCGTAGCAACGTTAGATTGCCAGGTCCCTTGGCTGGCTCTTTGGAGATATGAGTAGATGCCTATTACGATACGGGGTTTGGGGGTACAGCCACAAACGCCCAAGGAGCTGGCCTGGATCTTCAACTTCCAGAAGGCTGCTTCATCATTTCGGCGACAGGGATTGTCTGTTATTAACAGTGTCAAATGAACCAAATACGCCACTTGAGCTCCGCACAATATCTTTAAGGACTCGGCTAATAGCTTTCCCACACATGGCTGACCAGGAAGATGCTGTGTCATTCGGGAGCTGCTTTCTATATCATGCCTAGTCCGTCATATACGACGGAGAGCCACGTGCATTTATTGCTTGTAGTTATTTTTAGGAGATGCATTATTAAATCTCCAGGCTAGTCCAACCGGATTCACGCCAGAGCCTTTTATTGGTGGTTTCCAATCGATGGCTCCTATCAGGGACATGAATTCGGGCTCTCTCGCTTATCTCATCTATGGCACAAAAAAGAGCCTAGAAAGGAGCTATCTAAGAGCACATGAACACTACCACTCTACATTGTTAAGTAGCAGTAACTTTGCGACAATCCCCCCCCAAATGACTGCGCGTACATAGTTGTAGATATTCAAGAGCTCATCTCAAAACGCCTACTGAGATTGGTGCTCCCGCTACTTGGGCGTGCTTTTGCACTTCTGCACTACAGCGTGCCTAGCAGCACAATGGCTAAACTTCGGAAGAACATGGACCGCAATTTGCCGCTTACATTTTTTTCTGGTTATCGCCCAAAGATTAGCAGCCCGTCTTTCAATTCAATTGGTTTCGCGATCCTCAACTTGACAACTACAGAGAAATCTAGAGTGGCTCAAAGCCCCGGTTTCGATCAGTAAATTGCTGAGCTCACGCTACCTGGACAACAATTGCATCAACGAGATAGTCCCGTGTGGGAGTCTTCAGCACCTTCCTGCTTGCTAGCTTCGCGCTATCCGCGTCTGGATTTCGGAGAATATCAAATTCAAAAGCAGCCATCTCATCCACCATCTGCTAACGAATCAACTGTGCTGAGAGGCTACAATACATCTGCATTCCATCTACCTATTGCAAGTTACAGGCACATGTATTGATGAGAGATTGGACCCTTCAGAAGACTAGGCTCTCACGTCAATACCGTTAAAGACCCTGGCTTAGCCCGGCCTCCAACGCCATGGCTGCAGCTCAATCAGACTCAGGGGACTTCATCAGCCTTCTAAGTAGCGAGGACGAGCGTCCCTTGCCAAAGAAAAGGAGATCCCCAAACGACAGCCCGGTCAGCAACGATGGGCCAGATGCTTCTACAGAACGCTCCAAGCGTGCTCGGATAAACTCTGCCTCTGCTGATAGCATCACTGGCGCCAAGGTGTCCGAAGAAGGAGAAATTGATGAGGATTTCGAGAGTGAGGCTTGCACTCCTGAGACGGGTAGCGAGGGCAAAAGGTCAGGGGACTCTGCATCAGCCGCTGTCTTTGTCCCTAGAGAGCCCCCAGTTTATACAAACGACTCGCTATCCCTTCAACTACCGGTATTTTCACAGCAAAGGGAAGGCTCATGGCCTGCAAGGTTCAAGGAATGGGTGCAGCTTCTGTATACAAACAACTCATCGCAAGCTGTTGAGCTTACACCTACATTGATTCGAGCTGCTTACGCTCAGTACATTGATATTCACAGCAGATTAAAGTCGAACAAAAAGCGCAGTGCGAAGCTGGGCGCTGATAGCTTCGAAGACGCATCCCTGGCACAATTGCTGGCATCTCTTCGGCCGGCGGTTGCGGACGCGCAGCCAACTGCAAATGGCTTGAGTGAGCCCCAAGGCCAGGCAGGCGTGTCTGACCAGCTGCAAACGCCCGACTATAAGGCCAATCAACCCACTGCCAACGATGGCCGGCCTGATGAATTGCCAACGCAGGCCAGCGGTGTTTTCGTCGTCGACGTGAACCCACAACCTCTGCCTTCAAACGCGCAAAAGCAGCAACCAGAACCTCAGCCTACCAAAAACACCATGCCCCCTCGAGAAGGCGTTCCGTCGGGCGATAACGCCCTGCAGCAGCAGCACCGATACTTTCCATCGGCTGCTGATCCATCCAACATGTGCTTGCTCTGTGGGCGAGAAGGCCACACTGCAGACAGCTGCACAAACGATTCGTGCAAGTTTTGCGGGAAAAACGACCATTGGGATTATGTGTGCACATCCATCAAACTCAGATGTCGGAAATGCAACCAACTTGGCCACAAAGCTGTCTCCTGTACGGAGAAGCTGGCCCTCACCAAGCAAGAAGGGCTTGCGTGTAGCTATTGCAACTCGTCCGACCATCTAGAGACTGATTGCACAGAGATTTGGCGGTCGTTCCATCCTGAAACGGGAACGATCAAGACTGTTACGGCTTTACCAGTATCATGTTCTATTTGCGGCAGCGCCAAGCACTTTTCCGGAGACTGCAGACAGAATCAAGATTCCGCGCCAAATCCAACCTGGTCTTTGGCAAATAAGGCTCGATATCTCGACCCGACATGCGGCTCATTTGCGATTTCCAGTGTTGCGGAGCCTGCATCAAGCCAACAGTCCGACCTGAGAATCCGTGGCCACGCTTCCCGTGCCAACGATGTCCACTATTCCGAGGGCGAGGACTCTGACGATGTGGAATTTCTGGGCCATCGAGCTGCACCGAAACCAGTGCGGACGGGCCGTATTACAGTGTCGACCAACCTCCATGTCCCCAATGGAAGCCAGCAGCCTCCTCTTCCACCTGGCCCACCGCCTCCTCTGCCGCCACACCCGTCGAATAGGCGTCCACCAGGCACAGCAAGACAGGCCTATTCGCAAGGACAAGTCGGATCTTCGCTTCCTGCCAGACCACCAGCGTCCTCGCGGGATTATAGCAACGTACCGCCCCCGCCTCCCGCGTCTGGAAGAGGAGGACGAGGCGGTGGACGAGGCGGTGGACGAGGTGATAGAGGTGGACGAGGCGGTAGAGGAGGAGGCAGAGGCTACCGAGGAGGGAAATTCAGGGGTGGTAAATATTGAGGTGGCATATTACCTCAATGATGGTGGCCGCAATGTCGCAATTTCCAATGAAATCTGATGATAAAATGAGCTGCAAGCATAGAGCTTTTCAGGATGACGAATGAACCAAGCAAGTGTTGGACATTTTGATACCCGCCTACATTCATTCTACAGGCAAAGATTCCATAGGGGACAGCGGTACTGTCCAATCTGATAGACAGACACCCAATGAAAGGTGTCAAGAGCTTAATCGATATAATCGATGTATATAGAACAGATAGAACAAACACATGAGACGACTCATTTGGAGAAGACAGAGAGCATATGCTACAGAGGGGCACGCAAGCTGGATACTCTCCTGTAAGTCCTTACGTGGAGATGCTGCATGTCTCAGTGTGCCTGAATATCGAAAAGGGAGCACTACCTTGTACTACTAATTGGTCAGATAACGTAATCTGTGTATTCAAATAACAGGGCAGCATCCAGCCATTTCAAGCTCACTGCGATGGAGACACTTTCGTGACGTTATCAGAAGAGAGCGAACGGATGTTAATAGGCGATAAACGCTTGGCTCACCGCGCCACGGGGCTGGGGAAAGCGGATATTTAGTGGATTCGATCATGGGAGGACGTGGCTAGTGGGTTGAGCTAGCATGAGGAATAGATGCGATTTTGCCAATTCCTTGCCGTGTTGGGCATGAAAATCGGAAACGTTGGGATGAAAAGACGAGCAGATTTTAACGGCCCAAGAGAGGCCCAAGTTTCAATTACAGGGTGCGATGAAACATATCGACGTGGCTACGGGATCTTTTGGAAACTCTGGTTTAGCGAATTGATGATTTGGTAGAATCAATACTAAGATCTCGTTTATACTTGAAGATGGAGGGTAAGCAATTCTAATAGGCACATTTCGGCTCACGAAATCACGCTCAGGCTTCACGTCAAGCTTTAACTTGGCCCTCTACGCGAGTGACCAATATAAAGTAAAGTCGTGTCGGATGCCACTGCTGCTACAACCAGGATAAATATTGAAATCAATTGGATCTAAAATTCAACCAGGAAAAAAAAGAAAAAAAACCACCAACCCTTGTCCCACGCTTATGCACTCCCGACACCATCGCCAATCCACTGGCTGGCCGGAAACACCAAAAGCATTAAGACCATCCCTGCAAGCCGCTGTCTAAGTAGGTCTCATTTTGCTGGCGCGGCCTTCTGATGCGGACACGAGTTTGCCTGGGCGTCTTTTGGTCGCGAGAAAAAATTGGGCTCTAATGCTTTTTTGTTTCTTCAATGTGCGTTATGGTGGTGAGTCATTGGCTAGTTGTTGCTGAGGCCGGCGACTTTGGCGATGCAGGGAGCTGCAGGATGATTGGAGCGCGGAAGAGGGAAGCTGGCACTACGGAGACTTGAAGTCGAAATTTCTATTTTATCCTTGTATACTCGGTTCTAGTGGATGAGCGGTGTCCAGTGAGTATCTCGTGAAAAGTAGTGGCTTGGGGAGGGTTATATGCCTAATGCTTGGCTTTGGGAGAAGGACGAGGTTAGGGTTGTGGGAGACTATATACAGCGTAGTACGCGCTCCTGAGTTCTTCTGGTATCCTGGATTTATCAGAGAAGTAAACTGTGGGAATACTGGTTTGTATTCAATATCTTGCTGTTTTGGTAAAACATAATAATATACATAGAAAGCCTTCAAAGTCTCTAGCTTCCATCTCATTGGTAGCCTCTCGCCTTTCCATATCGCAGCTGTTGGATACCTCCCTGGTATTTCACAGCTCCATCAAATCCATCTCCTACGCTGCCATCATACCAAACTAAGGCTCCAGCCATAGTAATTGCCAGTTATATCTCCCCAAGGCACTTGAAACAAACATATCAACCGCAGCCATTATTCAAGGGTCTATCAGCCCCCACGACATGAGACAGATATGGCTTCCACCGAACAACTTTTCATCGCCACGCTGAGGAGCGACCGCATCAAAGAAATCTTATTTACATATCTCTCCATCTCAGACATCTGCGCTATCCGCAAGACCTCCTCTGCCTGCTGCAATTTGGTCACCAAGCGCCTCTTCACCCGCATCCATGTCACCTTCACACCCAATACCTTCACGAGGCCCTCGCGCATTGCTGCACTGGGGCGAATTGGACATCACGTTGAGCACTTGACCTTTTGCTTTGCTCACTCGGATGCGACGTTTCTCCCACCACTGATCCATCCAAAGACAGGTGAAGAAATTACCTTTTCGTATAAGCCGCTCACCACCATGGAATCGGCACTTACACGGCGGCCCAAGTACGCCAACACTGAGCTGGGAGAGATACTGACCCAGCAGTATCCTCCTCTGTTCCATGCCGCCACCAATGTCCCCAGCTTCATATATGCCATGGGATATATTCCCAACATGAGGCATCTGACCATTCGTTGTCCCGACCAAGATCCCCGAGAGAGGTACAGAAGAGACATTGTCGACTATGCCCTCATCAGCGTACGCATCGCTATTGAACGCACGCCAATGTTGAAACTCAATAAGCTGTCTCTCTCATCACTCCATCCCGCTGCTTTCAACTGCCTCAAGTTCATCAACGGAATAGGCAGCCTTCCATCCGCCAATCGTAGATGGCAGCAAATCAAAAAGTTACACATCACCGTCGAGTCATGGGACTTTTACGGCCCCTCCCCTGGCCTTGACCATCTCAAAATCCTCGATGACTACATCCGCTGTTTCTCTCAAAGACTAGACAAATTCACATTTGCCTGGATTGGTGCCAAAGGCCCGTGTCCCATTGCCTTGTCCGCCGACCCCCTGTTCGCGCCGCCTCGCAGTTCTAAGAAGCTCTTCCACGAGATCACGTCCGCAATGTCTCCTCTCCCCGCGCGGCCTCTCCGGTCTCCCATGCATTTCCCTAAGCTGCGCTATCTGCAAATCCGTAATGCCGTCATGAACTCCCCTCAGTTGAAGAGCTTGATTGCTTCCCATCAAAAGACGGTCAAGCAGTTTGGCTTTGAGAATGTCGTCCTTACCAATAACGATAGCTGGGATGAAGCACTGGCATCCGTAACGAAGAGTGATGGCGATTGGTATCGAAGCAGAGCTGCAGCATCTTTGGAGTACTTGTCCTCTCCTGTAGCTAGCATAAGCGAAGAGGGACTGCCCAGTCCAAGTGCGGCAGCTGAGATTGCTAGCAGAGAGCTGATGGATCTGGATCTAGGCCTCGGTGGTCTTACTTTGGATGATAATGCAAGATATGCAGTATCAGGATCCACAAATGACTTGGATGGACCAAGAGAATCAGATACCAGCGTTTCTACGGAGACTACGAGAAGACGTGTTCGTCGACACCACAGAAAGCATTCCAAGGAAGAAAAGAAGGAACATGCCCCTGAATATCCATCTCCCCTTTCGCCTCCCTTATCCTCTCACAGCCACAAATCTTCCTCCTCTGTGCACGGCCAAAAACCATCAAAGCTTCGTTTCAGTCTCTCTACCGACTCCAGCCAAATCGCCTACTCTGCCATTCCCGAACCGCTGTCCATCACGTCTCCCATCATCTCCTCTTCACCCCAGCCAGTCCTCCTTCAACCGGCCATCTACTCTCCCTATTCCCCTCATCAGGCCGGACCTAATGAGGGTATGTCAAGCATACAGCGCAGCTTGGAAAAAGAACAAAATCATCGCCTCTTTGCCGAAGATGCGGATGCTAGAGCAAACGCGTTGCAGAAGGCCAAAGAAGCCGTGTTGGCGAAACTCAGCAAAGAGTTTTATGAGAAGAAGAATAAGAACAGAATGGTAGATGCGGCCTCTGCACGTCGATATATGAATGCGAGAGATATGAGTGGATGCGGCAGAAATGTGGTGATGGAGGATTGGAGAGCAATGGATAGCCGGAGCGCGATGGTGCCCTTGATTTACAGCCCGTCTTAAAAAGGGGTGCGGGTAATGGATGGCGATGGTTATGATGATACGACGACATGATATTGGTAACGGTTCGGTGTTTTTTTTTTCTTTTCTTCCTCTCTTTCTTATACCATTCATTCACAGGCTTGTCCTTGATGTATCTTTTATGTATTGATATCTGGATGGAGGACACTTATGTACACTACGGTCATGACGCTCTTTTACAAGTAATTCTTAGTGTTTCAGTCTTAGTATAATATAACTCTACTCTACTTAGCCTGTTACTATCTAATAACATTTTCCGAGAGAACTATTGGCACTCGTATTTCCCGTAGAATACACAATCAAGTGCTCTCTTTAGCAATCCTCTCCAACGCCTTCAGATACTCCTCAATTTCCTTTGATCCCGTCAGCGTAATATCCCTCTTCTTCCCTTCAATCGCAATCACCGGCACCGCATCTATATCCCTCCTAACCTCATTCAACTTGGTCTGCACCTCAGCCAGACCCAAGTCCTTATCCAATACCACCTTCTTTGCTTCCTCTGCCGAAATGCCCGCCTCTATGCAGGACGCTATCAAGGTCTCATCTTCTGAAGGATGCAGTCCTTGCTCAAAATTTCTCATATAAAGAGCATCAATCAGCTTGTTGGACATCTCAGAGCCCTTGACTTGTTGAAAATACTGGATCACGCGGTGTGCATGGAGCGTGTTTCCCATGGCGCCGTCGAATCTGAAATTAATGCCCACGGGCTCGGCGCGTCTGCGTAGCTGCGACTGAAAGGCGTCTTCCGCTTCGACCATGCCTTTATGCTTGTGCTCAAAGTACCATTCTTTTCTGTCGACTGAACCGGGTGGGAAGCTTGGACTGAGCTGGTAGGGTTCAAAATGCAGGGTGTAAGTGATGGAGGATGATGAGGGAGAAGAGCGGAATTTGGTGAGGGCTTGATCCAGCCTGTTGAATTGTTAGTCAGTGAATAGATGTTCAATAGTATATATATATTGGCTACTCGAGCAATACTTTTTCTTGGCTATATATGTCCTACATGCAATTAGTATTGATTCATGAGATTTTATAAACGAAGAGTGCATACCAGGGACACACTGTATCTAGCGTGAATATAATCTGTGCCTCATACATCTTGATGAATAATTATGCTCGATAAACTCAACAAGAATTTACATAGATTCTGTAACGGTATCCCTAGTTTATAAAAAGGTAGAATGAAAGCCGAAGAGTGAAGCTGCAGCATCGATCTTCATGTTTACCACTGCCGGTATTTTTGACTAAGAATTGCGGAGAGCCCGGCAACCGGGCGGATGGAATACTGAGGGGTTCGCCTTGACCACCGAGGTATACATTACAAATTACATCACAAACGGGACTAGATCAATTCAAGAAAATACATTTGTCAAGAATTTCCATTGCCAGTTAATAAAGTAAATCAAGAAAAGTAACAAGAAAAATGCTGAGAGGGTATCTTGGTCACAAGATAGCCGACGCTAGTCAAACGTAACCTTGGTTCCCGTATGCTGTACTAAGCCACCCGTAAGACGAGCAACAGCAATGTCCTCTGCGGCCTTGAATGGCGCAGGCTCTGATACTTTGGCTCCTCTGCTGTCGTCTCTCTCGTCCGGCCTGCTTCTCCTGGGAGGTCTCGACGTATCGTCCGCCCTCTTGGGAGCATCCTTGCCGAACCTCTTCTTGTATCGCACCCGGTCATCCTCGGCCAACTCAAGCTTCAGTTCCCGGCCCAGCATGCGGTTTACCCACCACTTCCTCGTCTTGAACTGCTTCTGATTTGCGCTTGACTTCTCCTTTTTGTCCTCGTCCTCTGCTTCGTCGTCGCTCTTGTCGTCACGGAAGTCGTCTTCGGTTTCCACCCGTTCCTTGATCTTGACGAAGCCCTTGACGGCCCAGGCGGCGGCTTCAGGCTCCTTGAACTTGACCCAGCCATATCCCTTGCATTTTCCCGAGTCTTCAAACGTAGCCAGCTTGGCCCACTCAATCTCTCCGCACTTTTCAAAGTTTCTGATCAAGTCGTCCTCGGTCACCTTGAAGCTGAGGTTGCCAACAAAAACTTTTCGGCTGGCGTTTGCGTCTTGACGCTGATCGGTCTTTGCATCTAAATTCCCTTCTGAATTTCCAGCCGCAGCCTCGGGCTCCTTCTCTTTGGCGGGGCGGCCCTCGAACGATTTGGCGTCCTTGATGAGCAGCTTGCGGCCAGTCAAGTCGGTTTCTGAGAGCGCAATAGCTGCAACCTTGGCGCCGATATCCGCAAAGTCCACGTAGGCAAATCCCTTGTTCGCAGGCTTCTCATCCTTGCGCCGGTTAGCGTCCTTTACTGTAGGCAGCTTCACCCTCGTAATCGATTCCTCGGTGATGACGCCTCCAGCGTTGTCTATTAACCATGTGCGAAGCTCCGCCCCGGTCAGCCTGAACGGCAGGTTGCCAATCCAGACGCCATGTTCGGAGCGGACTTTGTCCTTGCCATCCTTTTGTTCATCTTTATCCTCCTTTTCGTCGTCGCTTGAGGGCTTGGTCGGCAATGCCTTTCCCTTTTTGAGGGCACGGCGCGCTCGTTTTGACGGTGGCTCTGGTGCGTTTACATCGACTTCAATTTCCTCGACATCGGCCTTTCGTTTGCTAGAAGTGGCCACGTTGTCCACCTCTGCCAATTGAGGCGTTTCTGTTTCTGTGGCTGCCATTGTGAGGAGGTTGTGGACGGAATAGGAATCCAGCTTCTATGTGCATCGACGTACCCAGTATCACGGAATCAGTATGCCAGCAGAAATTTTTTTGGGCCCTGGACAAAACTTCATATCGATAAAGCGATAAATACCCGAGTTTTAAGTGGGGAAGAGGAGCCAAGCAAGAGGCTAATGCCCATATGCTATGCTCCGAGAAGCAAAAACGAGGCCGGCTCTTCTAAAAAAGCCAATCCAGCGCCAAAAGATGATGTGCCACGACTATGCACGCCATTGCTGCTGCTTTTATCCGGCAACAACCATCTGGAAACCAACACTATCCCATAAGTATACAGAAGCATAGGGCAGGATTCGCGCCACACACTCTCGCCGTGTCACGCCAGGCCACCGCAGGCTCCTGAATGGCCGAGGTGACGAAGTGGCGCATGGCCACGTCTTTGCCCGGCATTAGCGTGACACGCATGTTGAAAAGGCTCCCAGTGATATGACAGCGCAAAGCAGCTAGAGCAGGAAAATTGTGAGAGAAGCACAAGGAGACAAGTGATTCGTACGAGCTACCGAATGCGGGCTGAGTCGTGTACCTTGCTAGGCACAGCATGCGTGGTGCTGTTGATTTGTCTTTAAGCACGGCTGCATTAACACGCTACAACTCCACATTGACATCAACCCGCAGCTTGGACAGTATATGTACGGACTATTGGACAGCCCTGGGCCGGCGATTGAAACTACCGATTTCGAGGGCTGGAACGTGCGCACTGAAATGAGAAGCGCAGACTGGTCGTGTTTGCGGTCGCAATGGCACTGACCAGGCGTTTGTGCGAGGGACTCTTGCTGAAAATCATGTTTTACATGCTCCTTAGATCATGGAGTTATGAGATGCCGCCGCGAGGAGTGCAGGAGTTGAGCCGTATTGGGCCGGGTCTAGCTCTGCAGGTGGGCTGCACACTTAGTCGCAGAGGCGAAATGATATGACTCTGGCTCCCTTGCCGGCCTCGATGCATTGACGTTGCTGCTACGAATGGCCCTGCTCATACATGAGTCCTGCAGAAGCAGGTCGTGGCGGTGGTCGTGGCAGTGGCCGTGGCAGTGGTCGTGGCAGCACGTATTACGGAGCACCAGCTCCGTCTATGCAGCCGCCTGTGCGAGGATGAATTGTTCAGTCGTCGTGCTTTGAACTGTAACAGGATCAGTTCTGGGCACGGCGTAGCGGTGGTCTAATTGAGGTCAATCAATGCCTACTGGCCTAGTGAGAATCGGACGTTAGTACTAGCCTCCCACGCCCACAGTCAAGGCTCGCCATGCGGCTTTCCGAGCAAACAAACAGATCGGGATCCGCAAGGGGCCCTCCTTGCCTTGCGCTATGAAACTTTTCCCTTGCACAGCTCAGGCACGCTGCAGGGTCAAGGCACTGTAGCGCCGGAGAGAAAACGACAAGGTCTGCAAGAGAAGAAGAGACAGAGGGCTGGGAGAGACTCCAGGCAACACAGTGGTAAGCGAGCTCCCTCGAGACGAGATCAGCTGAAACGATCAAATTGACCCATTGAAGGTTCAATCTTTGCGCTTAGCTGCCGTGAAAGCTGTAGCGTCTCCATCCTCGTACATACAGCGCGCAGCGCAGTGCTGGCGCTTTTCTGCTAGTGCCGTTGCAGCCCAACCGGCCAACCAGCTGCCGGCTCACCCGCTGAGGCCGCTGAGGCTTACTCTGGCACTGACTGACGTAAAAGAGCACCCGCGCCGAACGAGCCTACTGTACGTGCGACCGTCTTCTAGCGGGCAGCGGCGCTGTGCTCTGGGGCGCCACGGGCCTGTAGCAGGCCGGCAGGCCTCCGCTAGCAGCCCGCCGCGACGCAGCGCAGCGAACGCTACGGGAGCCGTCACGTGTCCGGTGCGCTGCAGCGGCTCCAGAGGCCGCTAGCAGGTTCTGCCATCCCTGGAACGCAACCTGACCAGCTGCGAGTCTCCGCATCCTTTAAACTGCTACCCACTCGCTCACAACAACTCAACTGCTGCCCTTGCACTGGCCGGGCACCCATGCAGAGGCCCCGTTGACCGCTCTCTGGCTCTTTATTCCACTGCAGTAGCCCGTCACATCTTTTTCTCGCCGTTCTCTTTCTCCTCTTTCCATTCTGTCCCCTCGCCCCTGCCATCCGGACGGTGATGATTGCGGCCCTCGGGATCGACTAGCGTGGCGGATATCGTAAAAATACAAATAATCTATCCTGGACAGGCCATCGAGACAAGACCATCCAACTCCAACTCCATCATCAGCGCCCCGGCCATCCTGTTTCAGACGGCGACAGTCGGTACTCACAGCATCGCACGGTCGCTTGACGCTCTGCTGTCACGATGAATGTGCTGCTGTCGCCGCAGTTACCAGTTTTCCCTCACCAGCACGAAAACTTGCATCTTTCCCAGCGAAACCGTAAGTTCACACTTCCATCTGTCTTGCCACTCATTGTATTTGTCCATTTACAAGACTTGCATCATCCTTGACACAAGATTTTCTCGGCTGACACTTATCCTGCAGTCTCCTCGATTCACAACATGAGCAGCCGGAAACGAAAGGCCGACGAAGATGGAGACGAAAACATGTCACCCATGAGCTCCCCTGCTGTATCTTCTCGGCCCCTCATCCGCCCGTCGAAAAAATTCAGATCCAACGACTTGATCGGCAGGCCCCTCTCTCTCCCACGACTCTTAGAAACCCTCGACACAAATCAGCTGCGAACAGTCTTGGAACGCATCTGCGAGCGCCATCCGGATATTGGGCAGGAAGTGGTCTCAGGAGCGCCCCGACCTACCGTTGACTCGGCAATGAACGTGCTATATGGTTATCAAGAGAGGTTGAATGCTGCCGCCCCTTATGGGGAAAGCAGCGCGGAATACACATACGACCGAGTCAGGAGTCATATCGTCGCTTTGATCGATGCGCTCTCTGATTTTACTCCGCAATTTCTTCCCCCGATCGAGACTCAGCCCACCAAATCCCTGGAATTCCTTGATGGTGCTACCAGATTCATTCACGGCCTTCCAGATTGGCAGCCACAGACTTACCGCCATCACAAAGACAACGCATACGAGGACATCTCCAAGGCCTGGGCTCTAGTCATCAACGAAGCAGCGAAGCGAGGCGGTGGATTCAATTTGCATTCCGATGGATGGGACCAAAAACTGGCTCGACATAACGAACAATCTGGAGGACGACTAGCCACAGCCATTACAGCCATGTCAAATAGCGTTGGCTGGATGGGATCGAATGAGAATGGGAGCTCGTCAGAGCAAGGCTCTATTCTCAGCCAGCTCGTATCGGGAGCATATGGGTCGCCAGTTAGGGTCGGACCTTGGTAAACGCTGCTATATAATATACGGAGAGCGGCTAGACCACTGCATTTTTTTCCTTCTCTCGCCAGTCCGACGGTCACCCGAGGCGGCCTCAGAGCAAGCTACGACGCTTTTATTTTCATCACGACAAAACCTTTCTCCTGCATCAACGGGCTATTATAGACTTCGGCACTCATTTTTCCTTGCGCACAACTCGGTTGGTTTGGCGTTGACTTCTTTCCTTTGTAATTTTTGATATCCTTTCTTTATTCATCGAGTGGCGGTAGGGATTCTTCAGTGTGGCATTTTTCTGGTTTATTGGTATTTGTACTGGTACGGACGCATCATCATCTGTAAATATTTGAGATTAAAAAAAATTTCCCCTAGTCTTGTATCATTAAGACAGGCGTGGATCAACCTCTTTGCTCCCTCTCTCATTCTACGAAACTCCAGCTAAAAAGTAATTCTGCTGATAGTTTGATCAATTGGCCTCATAGTCTACCGGGCCTAGTGAACAGATGTTCCAGCCCAGGGATCTCAATGCTTCTCCATCTCGTAAATCCTAGTGAATAAACCGCTCAGAGCTGACGACGCAGTGAAGCTCTTTTAGCCGTACACTACCTACCTAGTTGGTGTTAGAGGCGCTTAATGACATGCTAGTAGAGGTCAGGCGGAATAGATGAGTTGAGCTGAGGCTTCTTGGTGGTTGCAAGACGTCGGGTACGTACCAGCGTCCTGACAGGTCACGTGCTCTCCTGTTTTCCATTAAACAGAACGCGCTTATTGCTAAGCTACCAACGCGACGTATCGTGAATGAGAGCCTACCACGACCATTTAAGCATTCAAGGATTCCAGATACCCAGGTGCAGCCGCTCTGATAAACGTCGGAGCTATCTGGACTTGGTCTATTTTTTCTCGCTTTTTATGCAGATGCCAGAGTGATTTCGGCCGCCCTCCATGCCTGCGTATGTCCTCTCACATTCATATCAAAGTAGTCGATAAGTCGTTAATAACAAGCTACAGTCCGGGCGATCAACACCAAGCGTGGGCCAATCCTTTCGAAGAGGCCAAGCCCCGCGTATCAGAATGGACGGCCAAGGAGATTGCCACAATTTCGTCTCGGCTCGATAAACAGCTGGGACCCGAATACATCTCGTCACGCGCCGGCCCTGGCGGCTCTCGGGTCCATTATCTCACTGCCGAAAAGGTGATTGGCCTTGCCAATGAAGTTTTCGGCTTCAACGGATGGTCATCTTCGATACAAAACATTCAAGTCGATTTTGCCGACGAAAATCCCCAAACACAACGCGTGAGCATCGGATTATCCGTCATCGTTCGGGTCACTCTCCGAGATGGCACGTACCACGAGGACGTTGGCTACGGCTCCATAGAGAACGCAAAGGGAAAAGCAATGGCCTTTGAAAAGGCAAAAAAGGAGGGAACGACGGACGCTTTGAAACGGACGCTGAGGAATTTTGGCAATGTGCTGGGCAACTGCATTTACGACCAAGACTACGTCAAGCAGGTTACCAAGATCAAGACTCAGCCGAATAAGAAGTTTGATCCAGATAACCTTCATCGACATTCGGATTTTGCGAAAAAGGAGCCTACAAGGGATATAACCATGAGTAATCTCAACACCGGAGCCAAGACTGGTGCTCCTGCCACCGCCACTACTGCTCCCGCCGCTGTTCCAGCATTCAAACCAGAGCCCATGGACTCATTTGATGATTTCTTAGGGGGTATGCTGTCCTCAGATGGCTTTGAAGAACTCGAGGCTGAACATCTATAGAACTTGACGAGGCGGATTTTTGCGTACCAGAGGAAGGCCACCCAGATGAGATTGTGCTTCCCAGCGCTGCCAACCCACCCCACGATAAGCCGGCTGGACAACCAGCAAAGCCTATGCCGGTGAACAACACGAATCGCCCGCCTCAGCCGCAGCCGTATACTCCAAGACAAGGACAGCCGCAACGACCGCAGAATGCCCCGCAAGCCAAAGATTCTCCAATGGCACCTCCTCAGCAGCCACCTCCAGGGGAAGCGGTGGCATTCTTCTCGGCGAGATCTACGCTTGATCCAAACCAATCCAACGTCAACCAAAGTCAACCAAAGCAACTCTTCAATCCCAAGGCTGAAAGTCCTTCTATACGAAAAACCCCTGGAATTGATCACACATCATCTAAGCCCGTGGCGAGAAATGGCCAGCATGTTCCTCCGGCTAATAGCCAGGCGCAATCTTCTACGCCAAGTGGTAACGCAGGAGGCTTTACGTCACTGCGGCAATCAATCAGCGGCTCTCAAGCCAAGAGCGGTGCAATGAACACATCACTAGACCAAACTCGCAGAATAGGGGCACCGGGTGGTCTAGGCAGTCCTCTTTCGAATCGAGGTCAATATAAGCCTCCGACGATGAAGCGAACTCTCCCCGCCGAAGGGAATGGAACCAATGGAGAAAGATCACCGTTGGTTGATATCCCGACGAATGCAACGAATGCTAATGACGGAGACGGCTTGGATGCAAAGAGACAAAAGGTGGCATAGACGCCTAGCAGAGCATAAAATCGTTCAAATATGAGGCAAGGAGCATGGAGTTTTGGAGTTTATATGGGCCATGATGACTTATTTTCTTATGGTTCGGTATCTAGGGAATTTGCAAGTGCCAAAATCCAAGGGATGATCGGATATTTGAATCACTCTGAGATGAATGTAATTAAGCGTTATTTCAACCTTGGGCTGCGATGCATTTGCCAAAAAGAAACTCATATGTTACCCGGTTGACTTCGGTGGCTTTGAGGTATTGTTGAAGCTCAAGTCAATATAAAGCACGGTTTCTACGTCCACACTTGCAGTTGTAATTGAAACATGTATGCATAACCCCGTTTGCCGGGGTTAATCACGTTTGACTTTGACAGCCAACTTTTGGCTTTCTATCACAACTGGTACCACCTTGGCCGCGTCCCGCAGATGCTCGCTCACATCTTTAGCGAGTGAGATACCGATCCAGGACTGGCCTTCATGAACTTCACGCTGCCAAGTGTTGTTACTAAATCACTACAATTTTCTAAACTAGGGTCGGCTTTGGAATGAATGTAGGTAGAACAGTCACCCCGATCATGGGCCAAAAACGTGTGCCGGAGAGCGTTCCACTTCATCTGTAGAGTTAAGCAAAAGTCGTGTAGGACATATCGTTGCGTGGTGCGAGGCTATATCGGGAGTTGAAGGAGTAGCTCGGCTTGTCTATGCAGCAGGTACGAGTCCAGACATACTGTAAGCCGTCCCGTTTCGCCAACTCGCCAGAGTTTTTGGATCTTGCTGAATGCACCTCTTTTGTTGCCACGGGAGCGCAAGATTTTGTCGTCATGATGATTGGAAATGGCTTAAAGGTCACTTCTTCTGCTGGTGCTGCTTCCCAGGCGTGTGGTAGGATGGCGTATTTGAAGATAGAGGCGCCGAGGAACTATTTGAGAGTCAGTGTGTTTACTTTGACGAGTCGCATGATGATGATATACTTGAAGAGGAGAGTTTATGTCGTTAAGAATCAAGTTCGAAAATAATTCAGAACATTGTGATACAAGTACTAGCTATCGCCTTGCCAATCATGCCCATCTCTATGCATCCAATGAAGCGAAGGACCCAAAACCATAGGTTTATGAACATAAAGAAGAAATATAAAGTTCTTGAACAAAGCCATTGTCTTTTATCCTCAGATCAGCCTGGCCCCAAAGACTAGAAATTCCTAGGGATGGACGGGCTCTATTTAGCGAAACCGGACTAGATTTGCCGGCTATAGAGCGAACATGAGCCGCACATGTGAGGGCCTCAACTCTTGGTGAAACACTAAACGAGATCGAATAATTCTCAAAGCTACGGTACTTTGTTCGAATTGGCAGCGCATGATGTAGAGACGCTGTTTACGACGATGGCGATAGCATACAAGCTGCGGGGCTAGTGACTTGCATTGATAATGCTGATTTGCCCCTTACTTGTCAATAAGCTTAATAGGCGGAGTGCCAGAGTGGTTAATGGGTATGACTAGAAATCATATGGTTTCGGCCTCGCAGGTTCGAATCCTGTCTCCGTCGGCTTATCTTTTTGTCATTTTTTTAATTCTAATATTAATGTTTCTGTTTCTACAAGTTCTTTTTTCTTATTCATGTGAATGCTCTTTCGTCGCCAATGAGAACCAATTGCAGTCAGTTAGGTGCCTGATATCTTTCCAATTACAAAAAATTGTCGTTTTAGTCTACATACAGTTTCCGCAGCCTTATTAAAAACGCCCTCCCATATGTTCTCCCTATCAATACACAGCAGCCACATCATCTACCAATTCCAGTTTACATTTTTTTCAAAACTCCATTCTCGACATACCACCCTCGCGCCCGATTTCCAACATTAAACAAAAACATTAGCCGTATAATAACCAGCACCGTGCACAATTCCACGCAGTAAATGCACTCCACAGTCCGATCAGAAGTCCCCTTCAAGCACGCCAAGTTCCACACCAAAAGTACGAGTTGACATCTGCGCCACAGCCTAATGTCGTCTGCGTAATACATGACTATCGCAGCCATGGCCATCAGTGCCACCATGAGACTCAGTACCTGCTCGAGGACGAACTGGTCTCGAAAGAGGTAATAGTCTTCGATGCTGATCTTGCTGATGAGCAGAGATCCGCTGAGAGTGCGGTTGCGGAGGTTGACGTAGCCGGTCCAGAGTGTGATGGCAGGCTCTATTTTTTGGAAGAAGAGCTTGTACATTGGGTGAATGTATGAGACGCCGTTTGAAGGAGCCATTGTAAGGGTTTAGAAGAGAGCAATGTAAGTGATGATTTTGGGTTGTCAATGTGACTGGCTTCAGATATTGAGTATACAGAATTTTGAAGTAAGTTTTTCTTTTGCAGCGAATGGCAGCTGTTGGGTAGCTATTTATTCAACCCCGAAAAGTCAGTTCAGGCTTCTTCTGCCTATGAAGACTTTTTTCTTCACTCTAATTATCGTGTAAAGCCAAGACGAGGCCAATGCTCCATTCCGCTAGGCAGCCGCTCAGCCGCTCCACCAGATCAGGAACTGGAAATTGAACAAAAAGACGGAACAGCAATCAGTGAGCACTCATACTAAGCCGCAATAGGCTCTGGCCGAAATTTGATGTTGGGAGTGCATACTAATAGCTGGGCTGTGTAACACATGATAATACAGTAAATAATACATTGAGCCGTCTCTAATGGCCTTTTTTCCAACTACCATACATCTCAATTCTTTTCCTTTTAAGCGTTGGTCAAAGATGCAGTCGTAAGCTTTGACAGGCCTTCTTGAGCCTGCTTCACCCCCTCGGAAAAGTCCATCTTCTTGCTCATCTCAATGCACTGATTGTACTTGTTCCTCGCCAGCTCCGGCTTGCCCAGCATAGCTGCCACGTCTCCCCAGTTGCAGAGCGCAACAGCACATGCCTCGTCGCACTCGGGAGTACGATCGTCGTCCTTGACATCCTTGGCGTGAAGGTATGCGTTCTTTGCCCAGTTCAATCCCGCCTCGAGGAATTCCTTACGCGTCTTTGGCATGGAATCGTTGAATAGCTCCTTTAGACCTTCAGACGGCTCCATTGTGCCTGCAGTGTAGAGGGGTTGCTGAGCAAATGCCGCTGCCAGGTTGTTCATGATGACTGCTCGGTGGCAGGGGCTTTCGCACAGTCGTAGGGCCTGGAAGAATAAGGGGATGGCGAGCTGGAACTGAGAGCGGCGCTCATAGTCTCGACCTAGCGATTCCATTGATCCTCCAAGTTCTTCGGGACTGAGCCACTTTTCTTCGCCGGGTTTGGGACCCTCGGTTCTGCGTCTTCGGAATTCTTTCAGCGAAGATTCGACTGCCCAGACGAGATGGTTGTGAGACTGGTCCGGATTGAGCACATGTTCATCTGCGTATAATTCACCCAGCTTAACGCTTGTGGAAATGGCCTTCAAGAGTAGTCGCTCTCGTTTGTGCCACAGAGTCTCGATGGGCTCTGCAGGCGCAGCTTCGTCCGCCTCCTCCTCTTTAGCCTTGCCATCAGAAGCGGGTTTCGCTGCAGCGACTTGCTGTTGAGCATCACCAACATATCTTCCCTGGTCGTTCACCTTTCCGTCCTTTACAGACTGTTCCATGACATCAACCCACTTCCTGCAGTCTCCGAGAACTGACTCAAGCACGTCAATGGCAGCTTTGTGGCTGTTAATCTTCTCAAGCCAAAAGGCGACTTGTATCCTGATGCCCAGCACCTCGTCAGAGAAAGGATCTAGCCCAACTTCTGTGCACTGCTCCATCGCCTTTTTATAATATCTCAGAGCAAGCTCGGGATCGGGTTTGTAATTGGTGTAGTAGATGGCGCGGCGCAAAGTATTTGCGACAGGCTCTGGGTATCTGCTGAATTGCGAGTTGTAAAAGGTATTGATATAGGCTCGGATCGCTACCGCAGAGAAGACGAGTGTGAATACTAAGCTACATAGTGTTAGCACAGCTACTTTCATCCAAAAGGAAGTAATCGTCTTGAGTACATACAGAAGAATGTTCATGGTGGTCACGGCCGGATTCTCGCGATACGACCGCCGGATGCCTTGAGGGCTCAGCGCCACCACGAGATTCCGCAGACTGACTCCGAGAGCGCGCCCAATAAACTGTCGAAAGGTAATTTGAGGCTTCTTAGTCGTCGATGCATTGTCTCGGGGCGACGGAGTCGTCGATTGGAGTCGTCTCTGTTCGGGGCGCAGAGCTACAACAGCCCGCAGGTGGACGGTTGCCGTTGGGGACTTGACCTGCACTGAGAGCAGCCCCGTCGTGGCATGGCGAAGGCATTTGCCTCCAGCCGGCCGCAGCGAGGCAATTGCAGATATTGACATGGCAGCTCCAGCAGGAATCTAGTAGCTGCTGAGCACATGCAAATTGAAGATGAAGCTTAAAGGCTGGAAATCTTTCCCCATGACGGCATGCGAGCGAATCTTTGGCGGCATGTGGTCCGTGCGCCACAGTTCCCATTCGCTGTGCCGAGGTGGGGGAACAAGCACTGAAAGCCGAGCGAGGCATCAACTCTTCCCTCTTTCTAAGCTCTTTTGCCTCGCATCGCATAGTTTCTAGGACAGAAAAATACCGAAGAGATGTCTGGAAGATTTGAACCCAAGACTCCCGTCCAGCTGGACCCTCCCAAGGACGACCCGATATCTCTTGAAGACTTGGCGAAAGCTGACGGTAAGACTCTGAGCCCCTCCAGTTCTGCCTGTAATGTCGGTTCCGCAGCCTCGGGACGTCAATCTGAACAAGGAATAGCAAGATTGGCACTACAGTTGTGGGAAATCATGAAATCGTCTCAGTAAAAATGAGTCAAGATGGCGACTTCTATACCAGCCATTCATCATAATCAACATCTCTTTAGACACTGGACGTCTCATGAACCCTCGGCTAATTCGGTCTTATAGGCACAAACGGAGAAAAGAGCTATGTTGCAATCAAAGTACATCTCCAAAAGACTTCAACATGTAAATAAGTAGTATAACTAACAAAATCGCTGCAGGGCAAAGTTTATGATGTGTCCGGCAACAAGATGTACCAGCCTGGGGGCTCATACCATGGTACGTAGCACATCCGTACTCATATGCATAGTTGACCCTCGCTTTCATCTACCTATGCTATCTCGTAAACATGCAGTTAAGCTAACGATACAAATATAGTCTTCGCCGGTAAAGATGCCTCCAGGGCATTAGGGATGACGTCTGTCAAGCCAGAAGACGTCCGACCAGACTGGCACGATCTTCCTGATAAGGAAAAGGGCGTTCTTGAGGACTGGATTACCTTCTTCTCCAAGAGATACAACGTGGTGGGAGTTGTAGAGGGAGCCACTAACCAGTAAGTGGCCGGTGTTGTGTGTCAGAACAGTATGTATATATGAGATGTGAGCTTTGAAGAGTTGGCATTACTTAGTACTACACCTCAACAGTCATTTTGTTTCTGTAATAGCTTAGCACGCACCGGAAATATGTGTATGGGTAGAAAAATGACGTGCCGGAACCGGAATCTCAGCAATCTCAGGGTGATATATTGCATGCATACTCCGAATTGCCGAGTTCACCAATATCCACGGGGCACTCACGCTATCCATCCAAAGCTAAAAACTCCACTCGGTCAAAGCAAGACTCCCAAATCACCGTCAGAAATAACATGCATTGGGCGTCAATGTCATAGCTTACAGTGGTACAACCACAGACCTGATGCCATGTGAGTGGGCCGTACCACAGACTGCTTGCAGCATGGACATCGTAGAGAGATTCTATTCAACTAGGCCGATATTCAGCATGTATACGCCCATATTTCGACAGCCAGCAGTAAAACCGATACGAGTCATGTCAAGCCCAAAGTCTCATACATTCATGTAGCATAAGTCCTTTGCAGGTCCTCACAGCTTCCATAAGTAGGTACCATACGCCCCCTCCTCGTCTCGCAAAATTCGCACCATATAGAGCTATTCACGCACCAGTTGGAGTCGTAAATGCCACGCCCAAGCAGTAGATCGAATTGGGTAAAACATGCATTCGCCGGCATTGGGCTCTTCGGGATGCTCCCTTCCTTTCAATGCCATCTTGCCACGCCATCTGGATATCTCCGCAAAGCAGTAGGAATAGCTTCCGTGTGGGCAAGCATTACGCGCCGTGTAACCTATGCACACTCCTTGCGTTACCGTAGCTGCTAATTTAACTCGCCAGAAGAAAGTGTCAAGGACAAGGAATCATCTCGTAGCGGATTTTTCACCTTAGTCTCTCGTCTTAATTAGCGTCAAGGGGTGCCCTCGTCTACCACGTAAATGTATGCATGAATCAAGCTATCAAAGTATCACTCCCCCCCCTCTCTCTCTCATATTAGGCCTTGTCAGTTTTTTTTTTTTTTTTTGCCTCCCAATCCAGACCCGCCATCAGCCGCAAATCCTTCCAGTTATATACGAATCGTGCGTTTATGCCAATAAAAAAGTTTCGACGTACACTCCTCGGAGACCATCTCTACGCCCTGGGCATCGGCAACTACATGTACATACCCCCCCTACCCCTCCCTTGCTCGCTGAGCTTCATACCCAGTCTTCCATCAGGATGTAGCAGTGACATCCCATCAAGACCTCCGATGTGATACACCCTTGGAAGCACACTCGTCGCACGGTACGCTTTGTCTCCATGAGTTGCGGAGCACCTTGACGCCCAGACACCCGTGGTTGGGATCGTTCCGCGCGAAGTGACAGTAGGACTTGAGCCGTACTTGGGAGTGGTTACAGGTGAACAAGAACTCTTCCCAGTCGCACATAGTGGTCGCCAATGAGTCAAAATAGCGTAGTCTCTTTCAGCTAGAGGGAAGGGAGAAGTATTAGCGAGATCACATTAGCAGCAATACGATATGTGCAGTGACATGTCATCTCAATCTTACCGTAGGGTTGCAGTGAACAAAGCTTAGTATATGGAAATTGTAGTCTTCCGTATACAAGGTGACGATGTTTTGTAGTGCCGAATCTCGAAAATTGAAAGAACAAGAAGCCAAATGTGTTTGAGAAATGGGCTTGAAAACCCTTTTATGTCTACTTTGTACTTCTCACGGCCTTCGACTCGGCCACATGGCGTTTACTCGCCATGTCATGGCAGAACTCCCGCAAACAAATACATCACCCATTCACTTCATCCAGCCCCAGGAGGCGCTGAATCACAAGTGCCTTGGCTAAACGCCCGCATGGCAGATGTCGTGGTACAAGTATGCCCTGATGGCAACGCTCACGCTCTAAATCCGAATGCGGATTTTTTAGCATAAGCATGGTGGAAGAAGGAAAGATGAGGGCCAGTCAAATGTGTCAGCTACGTGGTGTAACCGTGTAACCCTGTTGATTTCAAACAGGTTGATTCTCATAGTAGACTTGCTCACTGAAGTCCATAAAGAGTAATTCATGTTGTGCAACATGCTTGGAGCCTATGAAATGAGAGCTCTTTTGTTAAATGTAGCAGTAAGAGGAGAAAACAGCCGTAGTACAGACTGATCTTAGATCTTGGAGTAGCGTTATCTAGCACACCACTAGATGCATATGTGGAACATAAAGGCCTTTCACAAACCTCAGCCTTTCGTATTATGGTGGTTGGGCGAGCTGAGACCTGCATAAACACTTTCTCAGCTGCGTACGCGCCCTGTCGAGGGCTGGATAGCAACCCATGTCGGGTAGAAACCCAGAGAACAAAAAAAAGCCCAACCATCGGCTTCTTGCCCATCATATGTAGGCTAATGTATGTAATGCTTGCCATCTCTTCTTGCGCGCCTATCATGTCCGCATCCCTTCATGTCCGCATCCCTTCGTTAGCCGGGGGCCTGCCCCCATGAACCGTGTCTTGGGCCACGATGTTTCCACGTCTCTTCACATAGAAATCATGGCACGCACGTCAAGTGGTAGAGGTGTGTAATGCAGAGCTACCCGGAGCAAGGGGGGAAACCCCCCGAGTGGCACCTCCTGCGTCACTTGAGAGGGCGTATGCTCCAGTGTTGTTATGAATATGAGGCATGAGGAAGTACCGAATTTGTCCAAATAACAGGGCTGAGATTTATTAGATGGGGCCCACGACGCCTAGATTGATCTTATTGGGACTGGATGTGGTTTCCGGGTACCTGGGCTTTGCCTATCATAGACGAGTGAGAGTCTGCGGGTGGAATCTTATGGATACGACAAGTCAGACACTCCAAGGTCGAGCATCCGTGGTAATCCTGCTCCAGTGACTCTAAGCGACGCAGATGACGACGCATGAATCTCTCACGCAGGAAGATTAGTAGTAGATCTTATAGTATATACATTGGACCCATCCCGGTCTGGCAGGGCTTGCGTGGGTCATACGATCCTTTCGGAAGGACGGGGCCATCCCATAAACAACAAGTCAATATTGCTGCAACGACCCCCCATGGAAGCTGTCTCTGTTCTTAGCTAGTTGCATATGGCGAGCGACCGCTGTGACGTGAGAAAAAAAGCAATTATATTTGAAACAGGATTTCTCCCTTCTACTTATTGAGCTCCGTCAGTATGCAGCCGGCAGGCTTCTCCGACCCAGCCATGACTTGGAAGGAATTCCAGTCTCAAAGAAGTGTGGCATGCGAAGTATCTCGTATTTCTACTTCTTGTTAGAGTTTTTCGGACGCATCGTGATGCTAGGGGCTCCCATAACCTTGATATTCAATGACTATAGATACCCCTTTCTGCTAAATCTGCTAGTATAAGCAGCAGTTTGAAATTGAGAGGTTTTCTCGAAATACCCATGAATGCCCACATACCTTTGAAGCGTGCGTCGGCTTTTGTTTCTTCATTTCCTGGCTGGCGGATTAGCAGATCCATAATTGGCGACAAGGGCCTTTCTTTGAGAGTGATAGGTGACACCAATAATATTATTGCTTCTCTCGGGTGACTTACACAGCACGCTGCAAACCAATTGCATTTTGGAATAAATATCATAGGGCGTCTCATCTACTACAAAAAGAAAAAGATGATGGGATATCACTCAGGATCGTAGGGCAAAAGACTCTTTATCAATAATGTCTACTTTGAAACAATTGTATCCCCTGCCATCGTATCATCAGCAAATGGGGCATATGCCCCATTCGGTCAGTGGACAATATACTGTATGTTTCACGACAGCTCATCGCTGCCAATACAGCTTGTCAATGAACATGTTTACATTGGCAATTTGTATCACACTTCATCTTCGTCCAGGAGTGTGAACTCACCTTATTAGGATAAGTAGAACACGTTCTATGGACATACGTATATCAACATGTATGTGTTGTACAAGTATGACCCACATATAGAAATAAGCTTCTACAAAAATACAGCATGGGCAAAAACAGAGAATAAAGTAACAGCAGTCTTACATTCTCTTCGACATCTAGAAGCAAACTCAAGCGTGCGAGGACATAAGTCATGTATATGGAAGTAGCGATTGAAAATTACCGACATCGGAAGCTGTATGTGGTCTGGAGCAAACGAAGTCTCGCTTTTGCTCTAGATGCTCGTATTCACTGGCAGAGGCATATTATAGGCGTTGAAAGATTAACCAAACATTAATTGCTAGTCAGTAACAGAGTAAGCGCAAGGCTGTCGCTACATGTCGTTCCAATACCCTCACAGCTGCCCAAAGGTTTCAAAAAAGCAGCCCGAATCTATTTTTAGTTCGCTTGGATCAGGCTGCGGCATTTAGCGAAAGAAACATTTATTAATGAAGGTGCAGATATAGTACTGTTGTTCTTCTCTTCCATCACTCTACCTGATGTCCACGGGGACCACATCGCACTGACTAACGAAAGACCATTTCAGTATGCCTAACACAATACAAATCAGATAGCGCCTGTTCATACGAAAAGCATACGAAAAGGCTACAAAAGGGCTATCTATATTCGCCAGCATATTTCACTTGATGCTATCCATGGATCTCAACGACGAAGGACGGGGTCTGCGCGCTTCAACCCACCCTACACCTGCCTGTTCAGGTCTGTTACAAGCCTTGCATTTACAGTTACTGCTATTATGACATGGCACTCTAAGCTAACCATCGCCATCTTTTCAGCGCAGGCCAGGATAAGCTTTTTATATATCCTTGATTAGATGAGCCAAACCCCAAGCCGAACGTTGGCTTAGAAACCCAACATGAGGCAAACTGTTTGTTTGCCTTGTCAAGAAAACCGGGGCAGCAGCCTCAACTCATGCAACAGCAGGCGATAATGGACAATTACAGGAGCCACAGAATTTACAAGCCGCAGCTCATCAGACCCGCAACGTGGACGTGCGACAAAGCGCAAGACAAGCGCAGATGGCGACACGAGTCGTGATTTGTGGCATGGGCAAAGAGGGCTGTGCTGGCGATGACATTTATCTGCACGACATGCGCCGAGTTGGTTGAGAGCCAAGACAAGAGTAGGTTGAGGAGTGGAGAGGGGAAATGGCAAAACTGAGGACTGCTCGAAAAAGAAAAGGAGGGAAAATCTCCTAACAACTAGAAGGAAAAAGCGGACAGATCAGGGTGGAATGCCCTACCAAGGCATGATGCGACAAATGGCTGCCGGGAATATGAATATCACTTGGGGGCGGAAAAATCTTGGGTTTCGGCTGGGTCGCGGACTCTTCTGCGCCTGTGACGGTTGCCTCGCGGTTGCCTTGCGGTGGCTGCCTTGTTAGTCGCGGTTGCCTTGCGCTCATGGGCTCCTGCCATCGCCAGAATGCTCTTTCCTCGTGCGCTATCGGTTGAATTGCGCAGTCTGATTGGGCCAGCGCCCAGATCCCGTGCTATGCCCGTGCACTGCATCTGCATCTGCATCTGCATTGCGTCTCACCGAAGGCCAAAAGTGAGGCGAGAGGCATTTCATCATCGTCGGTTTCAGTGCCGGATATCGGCCGCCCTCCCGGATCGCCAGCGGTATCGACGACTCGTTACTGGCTGTGCGCGACGACATCCGCGTCTCGAGGCCCATCGGCGCAGCTTTTTGCCAACAAACGATCTGGCTGCCAGCGCTCATCTCAGCCACCCCAAGGCCCTTTTGATCCTGCATCGCGGCAGAGCAGCGCATGTCCGCGCGACGCCCTAGTCGTTGACCGCCAGCTTTGGACGCTGCCAGCTGTTGTTATTACCAGGCGGTTGCCTCGCCGGTGTCTGGTTGCCTCGTCTTGTTCTCAGGCCCTTTCGTCTCTCACTGGTGCAAAGCCGCGGGACAGACTTGGCGGTGATGCTCGACCCAGCACGGCGCCCTTTTGCTGGCTAATGCTGCCCGTCCTGGCTCTGCTGCGTGTGTATGTGCGCCTTGACTCTGGTCTTTGCTCCTATTTGTTACTCAGTGTTACGCTTCACTTCCGCTATTGAGGCTGAGGACATCTGCAGACCGACTCAGGCCCCTCACATCCCGTCGTGCTCCCAAATCCCACCCCGCTGTTTTGAGTCCTCGACGACGCATATTGATTCTCATCATCAACTGAGCAAAGCAAGACATTCTTCAGGCCCTTTCTTTCCTCAACACTGAGACTAGATATATCTCGTCTTTACTCCGTCCAAATTCGCCACAGAGGCAGGCAGTCTAGACGCATACATCACCGGACAGGCGGTGCAGAGCCACGCAGGTATTCGCCGCACAACGGCCCTATTCGCACTAGCTTCTAGCCCAACATGAGTTCTTCTCGTGGAGAGAACCCTTTTGTCTCATACTCTGATAGTATTCTCTATGCGTTCTATAATGGGTCGGACGATCCCTGGGTTGCTCCCGGCGCCATCCAGCCGGCACAGTCGTTGGCTCCATCTCGCTCGTCCACGAATGGTTTCTATACTGGATTGCCAGGCTTCCAAAACTTCAGAAGCCCTCCTGTGCCCTCTGATTGCGATACCGCTTTAGATTCTGGCTATGGGGGCAGCCGTACTATATACAGCGCCATTGAGAGCGTCACATCGGTCAACGAAAATGATGGGTATACGGAGGGTGCATTCCGCGATCCCCAGGCAACAGATCATCCCCTTGACATTGGGAACTTGAATATCTCTCCTACAGCGACTTCAATATATAAGACGCCTCTGGTGCCATCTCGCCCAACTGCCAATGCTAAACTCCTCCACTGCAACGTCTGCGGGGCCAACGTCAAGACGAAATCAGAGCTCAAGTATGTTTTGACCAATGGCAATTGTGCCCAGGCTTTCTCCTCGTCACCTACTTACTAATAGGTCATAGAAAGCATAACCACAGGCACAACAGGCCGTATAAATGCGATTATAACAATTGCCCCAAGGCTATTCGAGGTTTCAGCACGACCAACGATCTTAGTAGACATAAGAGAACGGTCCACCGTGAGCATGATAGCACTGTGCCTACCTTCATCTGTCGCCACGAGCCTTGTACCCTTAAGAAGGAAAAGCTGTGGCCAAGGGCTGATAACTTCCGCAGCCATTTGACTCGTGCTCATAGTATAACACTTAAAGCAGATGATGATCTAAGAGACTATCGCTACTAGTATGTGTTATCCATTCTTCGTATCTGATTCCAAGCTGTCAGATATAGATTAGATGCTAACATCTAATTTATAGCCCAATACCAACAAGGCCGCATGAAGTTCGAGATGGCAAACTTTCAATTGCCAACATCCGTTCCGAATCGCGATCAGCACTACCCCCTCGTGCGACTCCTTATATAAGTCGCCATAGTGACTGTTTCCAGGGAAAAGAAATCGGGTGGCCAACTACTGATAGCCTTCCAGACTTTTCAGCCCGAATTCATGGTATAGATGCTGACGATATCGAGCACCATCGCGACCAGTATGTATTTTTGAAACGGTTGTTGTTTTGCGACAAATCAGACGCTAACAACATTTTCCAACAGGCCAGATGAGGCAGAGTTACATGCCCTCCGAGGCGTGGGATCATTGGTTGCTGATGTTGATCCGGAGTCTCGACCAACGCAGGTGCAAGATTCGCCTGATTTGCGAAGTAGCCAGCTTCCAACGGGCGCAGTGAGCCAGCTACAAAAGGAATCTCCAAAGCAGAATCACCTGCTGTTAGCCCGAAGCGGGTGCGACTCGCATTTGGCGCCATCAAATACCCTAGACGGCCTCAAATTGCCCTCGGCTCTTGGTTCCCAGTCTCTTGTCAGCGTCAGCGATGTTGTCGCTGGGACGCCAGTACATGAAGATTCTTTGGAAGAATCTATGGCGGCGCTACCTGACGATGAGCCAGCGCAAGAAAGTTTTGACCATGATGAAGGCATCCCAGTCGAGGGCGAAGATGAAGTGCTTGGCCGTCATGATTCATTGGCAATTGAGACCATGTCACTCGATTCATCCAGTCAGTCAAAAGATAGTGCTACTCAAAGCGGCATACCTGAGCTCCAGGAAACAGACAATGGTCTAGATAATGACTTCAAAGCGTCTACGAAAGAAGCTACCCTTTCGCCCGATACTGCGGAGCGTCTAAAAAGCATTCTGTCAGATAAAGATGGTTTGCATGATGTTCTTTCAATTCTCAAAAAAATTCCTAAAGATCTGCTAGAGAAAGCACTAAAACAGGAAGAGCAGCAGCCACAGCAAAACGAGAGTGCTGCTCCTAATGATCAAACAGGGAGCTCGAAAATACCATTAAGGTGTAAAAAATGCTTCAAACCATTCTCCCGGGCGTGTGAACTTAGGTAACTACATGGCATCCAACACTTTGGCCTTTTCTAATATATCATCATTACAGGAAACACATGAAACGACATGAAAAGCCTTATGGATGCACCTATAAAACGTGCCACAAGATGTTTGGTAGCAAGAATGACTGGAAGAGGCACGAGAGTAGCCAGCATTTCCAGATGGAATCCTGGAACTGTGATTATCCGCGCTGCGACAAGGTTTTGCCTCGTCGAGAGCTATTCAAGACTCACCTTCAGCATGATCATCAGGAAAAAGATAGCCAGATAATTGAGAATAAGCTAGAAAGCTGCAGGCTGGGCCGCCATTGCGACCCACGCTTCTGGTGCGGGTTTTGCGATCAGTTTATTGAGATCAAAGAAAAGGTGGTCAATTCATGGACAAAGAGATGCGATCACATTGACAATCACCTATTCGGCAAGGATGGACTGACCAAGAAAACCATGGCTGACTGGTGCTATCTCGAAGATAAATTGGCAGAGGGAGATTCTGAGTCTGGCAAGAAGCCCAAGGCTGTGGGACCTTTGTCGAGATCCGCGAAGAAGCGGAAGGCAACAGACGATTTGGATGTGCGTTCTACCAAGAGATCCAACGTTCTCTGGATATGCGTAAGTTGCTACACTTTCGGTTTACTACATGCAGTTTGCACTTCTAACACGACGATCAGTGCGCCTGCAATCATTCCGAAAACTACCATGTAAGCAGTCAGTGTATGAACTGTTGTCACAAGCTTTGTCATCACTGCAAAATTGAACAACTTCCGGATTTTGAACACGAGGCCGATCTAATGAGCCAAGAGGAGGAGGAGAGGTAGACTAGGAAAAAGGGGCAGCAGTTGCCATGTCGAAGTTGTCATGCTAAAGTTGTCGGCCAAAGCTGTCGGCCGATAATCTTTTTTTGGATATTAAAGTCGAGTTCGTAATTTTTTTTTTCCTTTTCGTTCTCCGAGCCTTGCAGGTGGACTGTGAGGGTACCTACATTAGCTTCCAAGTATTACTATTATTACTGCCGAAACGATGCAGTGTGGTTGTGTGGGATGCGCAGCCTTCTTGTCAAAGCTTTTGTCTTTTGTGTGTGTTTAGCCATGGGAGAAGTCAATACAAGCGATTGTGTCTTGAGGCGCAGCCACAGAAGAGTTGAATGAATCCTTGCGGGATAAGCGCCGTCGTTTGTGTGTAAAAGCCAGAGTGCTACCTACCGAGTGCTACCTACCGAGTGCTACCCAAGACGATCCGAAATTAGACGCTGCACACAGGCATAGCCTTCATGTACAAGGCGAATAGTATCAAGGGGGAGAAGAGAGATTCGAAGTAGCATCTAGATAGTAGCGGGGAGAAAAGAAGACAAAAGAGGCGTCTTGGTGCCTATTGCCTCGACACCAGCGCATAGGTTGCCTTTTTTTTTTTCGCTCTTCGGGAGCACCCTACAAAGGGGTTCTTTGGCGAAGGATCCCACCCTCCCTTTTCTTCGGTGAGACATTTGACGTATGTCTGGGACACTTTTTTTTTCCACCTGTCTCTGTTCCGCCTCGTAATAGTGCATTAGCGTTTCGGCGAAAGCCAAGTGGAAAAATAGAAGTCCTAAATAGTCCTAAGGGGGGGAATGGCTTTCGGAAAGGGGGCCAACTTAGAAAGAGAGAGGCAGGCAGAGAGAGGCGGGATGAATGCAGCGTGGTAGCCGATGCTACGGTCTGTTGGTTGAGAATCTGGCTATTGGCCGGGTTATCCGTCTTGGTCCCAGTATCATCACTAGCAAATTTCTGTCTAACCTAAGCTTACCGCGAATGGCTGTCGTCCTTTTTCGGAGAAGTGAAAGTCGGCTATTCCCAGAACAACCTTGGGGGAGCACTTGTCCGAAACACATATATTCTCAACTTGGTAAGTCGAGGTACTGCTCGCATGTGCGTGATGCTCGTATTTGGATGCCGGTAGGCTGATACCACGTGGGGAGAGTGAGATGGGCAAAAGATGGTGGGTGCTACTAGATATTTTTCGCCTGCAAAGACGGGGATATCTTGCTTCCCTTCCGGAAAAAATTGGGATTTCGTTGTCCTTCGTCTATTTGTGTGTGTAAAGATAGGATAAGCTCGACACCCCGTAGAGACGAAAAGAGCCGGAGCAATGCCCCGAATGTGGATGGTTTGTAGAAATGGATTGTGAGGTCATGTTACTTCGAAGCGACTTTCGCGCATTAGCTGGCATCTGCTTTCGGCCAAGCTGATGAAGAGCGCCTGTACTAACCCGGAGAGGGCTGTGTGCTAATAGCAAGAAGGGACGATGCTACGGCACATCTGTACGATGGATATATTAATCTGAGTCGTCAATCAAGGGTGAGATTTGGGTAATGGACGAGAAAGAGAGACCCATACTTGCATGGCGGGTAATGCACTCTGGTTCTCCGTGGGAGCAGTACCATGCAAAAGGAAGAGACTTGTTACTAGTAGTAGGGTGCATGCGCTACTCGAGCAACAACTGCCAAGTAGAGGCGAGGCGTGTTTTGAGCTTAAGCAAAGATTCGTATCAGGGGGCAAGCTACATTGTCAGTATGGCTGCCAGCTGAGCGTGGATGAAATTGGCTTAGCCAAAGAGATGTGTTTCCCAAGGGTGCCAAAGGAGGGCAAAAAGGCGCCAGCGTCAAGTAGGTATGTCTCCAGGCGAGGTAGTGGTACTGCGAGCGATGCACAGGAGATATGACGACGGAGGTTTGACTGCCGTTCCAGCGACACGGACGCATTGAATTGAAACCGAAAGTTCGAAAATAGTCACGGGGTAAGTACCGTGGCCAGGACCTCGAGGCTATCACATTAGCTATACTCCAGCAAGTTGTTGGACCTGTCGGTAAGTGCTCTAGCAAGTTGCGCCAGGCAGCCAGAGTCCATCGGTTGGGGGCCGTCGATTCAGTGCCGTTTGTGATCACGGTGCCTTGCCTAGATCGTCTCGCTTTTGTGGTCTGTTTGGCAGCAACAATGGCTCTATGATTGGCGCCGGGCTAGAGAGGGCTGTTCTTCTGCGGGGTTTCTCTGAGCAGCAATGCAGAAGGATCCAAACAGGCCAGAGCTATGATACAAAACAAAGATAACAGATGAAGCAAGAGATGGGATGAATCGCCGCCCGCTGTCAGCTTGAAGACACCATCCTCGATGCTTGCTCTACGCACTTTTTTTTTTATGCCGAGTAGGCTCAAACAACAACAAGCAACATGACAACACCAAGGCCTTGGCGATGGGCCTAATGAGTCGTAATTTTGCCTCGTTTTGTTTTTGGGGTGGGCGGCGAGTGGCATCAACGCTGGCTCGGTTGCCTGTGCCGGCTTCAAAGTGAGCAAATGGCGGGAATGAAGCACAAATGCTCTCAACACACCCCAGGGCAAAGACTGCAATAGAGAAAGGCACCGATTGCTTTGCACCTGATGCATCGCTTTTTTTTTCTCAAGGCCTGGGCCGTAAGGCGGCTTGGAAGGCGTAAGTTTGACCCAAACTGAGATCGTAAATAGGTACTTCGTACACGGTGCCAGTATCATGAGTGCGAAGCATGTACAGCTAATGCATCTCGAGATGGTAACTGATACAAGTCCAGGATGAGCGGCCGACAACCCACGTGGCTATGTAGTAGTAAATCCCGAGGGGGCGTGTCCGTATTGAAATCCTGGTCCGGCCTACTAGTAGTAAGCTACATACGTGCTGCCACTGCTAGTCCAGATGCTGCTGTATGTATTTTCGAGTTGGTATAGCGGCATAGGCCTAGGTACCGTAGTCTTGGGCTTGAGCTAGCCGGGGACTTGGATGAACGTAGAGGTTGATCTTATGTATACGTACAATACTCCCACTTATGCTTTCCGCAGTATGTCGAGACTATAACATGCGCAGAGCAATTCCCGCTGCCGAGCATAGAGTTAGTGGCTTGACTGAAGTTTGGCCGGGGCCAAGGTGGAGAGTACCTTGAATGGAGCGTTACACAGGCCGAGACCCCTGCTCAATCCGGTGCTAATCTCGGGTTCGAGAGACTCTGGGGAGGGCCTGTTTCGAAATTGCCAGATTGGAGTTCCGGAGTGCCTGTAATGCTTTGATTCGAGATTGCCAATGGTCTTCACCAAGCCTTTAGATGTGTGGTGGGGGAAAGGGGATAGATATGACGATGCAGTGGAGCAGGTATCACAGCGTTGTAGAGGGGAAAGGAGGGGCAGGGCCAGGGAGAGTTCAGCTCCGTGTAATTCTTTTCCATGCGTAGCTTATTAGGTGTCTTGGACGGCAAAACTATGTAGCTCAAAGAAGATGGTGATGGAACGTTTGCCCAAGTCATCCCGGGCTTGAATAAGAGCAGCCGATAGTCCATCAAGCTTCGTGGCGCTTCGCCGAACACTATCATGGAAGACATAATGGCCTTATGGAAGCATTGTCAGAGTGTTAGCTGGTATTGCAAATGGTCAATCACGTAGAAGGTTGCTCGGTATCGGCTGTACCGACATGGTGCTCCCGCAGTAGGCACACTAAGGCGGCTGGCTCATGGTGTAGTAGAAAGCTCCATCGGGCACTCATCGGCATCTGAGCAGCGGAAAGTTCTAGTATGGAGAATTTTATCTCTACACCATCAAGAGAGATCGGCGAAGACTAGCATGTGTTGTTGATGGACCCTGTCCTGCTGTGCGCTCGCAAGCCATCGCGATGCAGGCTTATCCCTGTGTAAGTGACATCTCTCTCAACACGAGTAGGGGTGCTACCAAGCTGGCGCTCTTTTGTGCGTTGACTGACCCCCGGTTACTGCCATATCGAGAAGTACCATAGTTATCTGCTTGAGCTTGTGTCTTGGGTGTCTTGGTCGACAGAATTTCAAATCCATTGCCACGATACCAAAATGCTGCTCCGATACCCTTGAAAAGCTTAAGACACTCCCCGGCCAGGTGGAGTCCGACCTGGTTCTTTCTGATCCCTCACAGACGGTGTTTGGCGTTGCTCTTGCCTCTTTGGATCCTGGCCACCCAGCTTTATGCTCACGCCCAAAAGATTTACATTCGTGACAAGTCATGTGTGTCTCGGTCGACACCGCTCTGGCAAGTTTTGGCCGCAGTAGCCCGAAAGGCTTTCATTGGTCTATTAAGCGAAGCTGAAAACTTGGGGCTTGGGAGGTCCCGTTACGAGGTCTGATGCGAGTAGTTTTGCGATTTGAGCGGATGTGCTTCTCGGTGCGTGCGAGGAGGGAGCACCACTTCGAGCCTTGGCTTCGTACTTTCTAAACTGCTCGACCAGCTTCAGCCCGTGGATTCTGCCTGTATCGGCCGGTATAAATGCCCGGCCCGATTGATTGAACCGGACTTGTCAAGCGTTGCACTTTATTTTAGAGCTTCTCACACCACAGTATTTGCCTGGCCAGTAAAAGCAAGCGGGCGAGGGTATATCAAGACGCAGCCGGGTTGAGGCACAGCACCGAGCTGAAGTCTGCAAAACAGCCAGGGAGACAGCACATCTCCGTGGAATCGGCGTCTTGCTCGGCTTCTACCACCTGGAGCTCGTTGTGGAATTTTAACCAAAAGCAACATTGCCTGCGTCCCTGCAGCTGCCACTGACGTATTGGTAGCCAAGCAATGCTGGTCGGCGATAGAGCGACTAAGGCAAGATGCAAATTAGCGTCTATGCAGCGAGCGGCTATCCCTATCCTGTATTTGACGCTCACGGTGTCCAGAGCGCGCACGGTGAAACGGCGACCGAAAATGCGGCGTAGATATGCAGCGGTGGTGGCACTGCCCCTAGTAGTAGTGCCTTTACCAGTTGGACACCCCGACGAGCCAGCGGGGTGGATAGGGCTGGAAAGAATATTTCCGAGGCCGAAAGGATCAATTGCTGTTTTTGCTGACCAGACCGTGCCTGGAGATGTAAGAAACCGACGGTGTTGTTCAAAATGATGGGAAATGATGGAAAAGCAAGAGTTGGACGAGCAGAGAGACGGCATTGCGATCAGAAGTTGATGGAACATGAAGTCAAAATAGAACAAAAACGGATAAGACGCTGCCGCAGTCAACTAGCAGACGCGAGCTGGAGTTAGCGACTCGCTAGGCCTGCTAGCTCTGGTTTATGGGGAGAAGAGCACGCGAAGGGGCTTCCCGACGACGGAGACACGGAGATCTGCCGAGCGGGAGGGGCAGGCTAGCAGCTCTGGTCCAGTGCTTTGGTCGTCTTGGTACTAGCGGCAGCGTGAGAGAGATGCGGGTGGCGCCTGGAGGCAGCATGATAGTGCAAGTAAAAACAGCACGCTGTGGCTTGTTGGACGTGCAATCATCATCCGCAGAAACCTTGGGTTGGTAGCACAGAACACGGCGGAAGCAAGGGTAAATGATAGGAAGTGAAGTGGAAAAAAAGTAGGTACCAAGTTCGTATCTCGACCGATAATTGCCAGGGAAAAGGAGCACGAGAAGGGGGAGAAGCGCCTTCAGAGTCCAGGTCTAGACTACAAGCCACCGCTCTGCCTAATTTATGCGCGACAGCCAGCTCGGTCAAAGAGGGAGCGCGGGGTTCTACTTGCCTTAGTACTGGTAGTGCTGAGAACATTTGCCTACCTAGTACCTAGGTATCTGTGGGTGGTCGCTGGTAGGAGCCAAAATACTAGTATTCAGGGAGCTCTCGTAGATGGTAAACTCGAAGAGGGCATCAATTCTATTTGTCAGAGGTGCCAGAAGCGCACACCCACTGAGGGCTTTTGCTTCTGCCTTGACAGCTAGAATGAAGACTAGAACGTTCTGGTACTTTTTTTTGGAATTACCTCGGTAGTCCCTAGTATCTGGTACCATCGACCTGGGATGAAGTCAGCACTCTATGTTTGCAGGGGCAAGGCAAGGTTCGTATCCAAGCCCAATGAGCTACACTTGCCCACCTGATATGATACATGATATCAGAAGCACGCTCCGTCCAGACGGTGCCGGCTATTGTTACCCTTCATTTTTACCAAAAGCATCGATTCATGACTGGGACAGGGTATCGAGTCGCGGCGCTCAGGCTCAGGCATTATCCCTGGGGGTAGGTGCTAACATTCGTACCACCTCCATTGGCATCGACTGGCTCTCAAAGCTCGATGCGGGACTAACTAGGACCGCAGTCTGGTTAGCAGCAGGGAACTATTGAGGAGATTGTAAGCAAATACTGGAAATCTAGCGCTAAGTCGATGAAATGGGTCGAGATTTGCTGGAGATGAAGGCGAGAGATTGGATGAGGGAACGGGCATGCCGAGCGCTGGGTTGCAAACCCCCGGTATGGCTGCAGCTCCTCAGCGAACCAGGGACGATTTGAAGGCAGATGTCACTAGACCGCGCCTCATGCTGGTGGATGTGCCAGTCAATTCGCACGGTAATCGCCACAGTTGATGGGCGAGGATTGGTTAGCCATCGGCTGTGGCTGCAGCAACGGGACAGGCAGCAGCAGCAGCAGCAGCAGCAGCATCACCAGCGGCCTTCGAATGCAGTACTGTAGCATCAACATTGATAGCAGACTTGGTAGTGCTTCGGGGAGAGCCTGCATCGTCGTCTCCGCGGTCATCCAACCTAAGCATCACCATCATCGCCGCCTCCGTCATCAACGCCGTCATATGCAATGCAGCATCGCGCACAACTTGCGTCAAAACCGCTTCCATTGCTGCCACTGCGGATGCCATGACAGGCGGCGCGCCACTGACGGCCACTCCCTCCAGTGGCACTCCTGTGGCTCCTGTGGCTCCTGTGGCTCCTGTGGCACACAGCACCTCTGTGCATCGTTCCTAATGCTACCTGCATCTCGCAGCAGTTGTCCTCGCTCCGCCTTTTCACCAGCTCTTATGCCTTTCCCCCTCCCAGTAAGGGCGGAGCGTTGGGCATGTGTGTCGCACAGCACCTTGCATCTCAAACCAGCAAGTAATCTTCGGGGATCGTCTGCTATCTTTTGTTTCTCTGTTTCCTGCATACGCCGAGTAGCGTTTCACAACGCTCAGCTGCCCCAGGGGGGCTGGATATCTGAGTCTTGGGATGGAGTCTCAATCCTTTCTTACCCACCCTCTCAGGCGCAGGCCCGCTCGTTCCTGAGCCAGACGGCCAGCGTATGAAACCATCGCCATGCGCGCAGGACGAAAGCTCTCTCGTTGTCCAGGCCAGAACGTGAGACAGCCATCTCAGCGGATCTCGTACGATATCACCCCGGCCTGCTTGCGCGCAGAACGCCCCCACACGAGGCAACGGACGCCAAGAGAGACGACATGCTGGGAAGAAGAGAGCTTGAGACCAAACAGTTTTAGCTGTTTCGATGCAAGGTCATCGGGCTGAAAGCGAACTCTCCCCGCCCCATTTTGGCGTGTCCCGGTCTCTTTACACAGAGTGGAGCGACATTAGCGCTGCCTCATGTGCTACGTCGATTCGAGCTAGACTCGACGCTCACCCGGAGTAGCGGCGCTAGAATTAGCAGCTGGAGTTGCCAGTAATAGGTACGGCCGCCTGGACAAGGCGATCAGCAGTCCCCCATGCGACACTGCGCTACCACTACAAAGCATTTTTAGGTGCTGCGATAGAGATGACGCTGCCTGCACCAACCATCTGGAGTGGACCTACGCCTGCACACGCCTCCTGTCGCGCATCGCATCTGCTCGTCTGCCCGGCATCAATCTCTGCTCTCCCGCCATCACTATCTGCTTCGGCCGACGTCCACTTTTTTTTTTTGGGCAACAAGAACAGGCTGCTGCACTATAGCAGCGGTTCGGGGGCTAGAGAACCCTGCTCGTCTCCCGCTGCCGCGAGCAATTGGCATCTGCACTAAAGGCCCGGCCCTGGGATATTCTGGCTCGTCAAACTCTTCTTGAGTAGCGCGGCCAGTACCCCAAGATTTGGCGTCTCGCCCGCCATTTGCGCACGAACTACCGCCTTCAGGCTTCAGCCCATGATTCCGACGGCCCATGGTGCGTGGTGCAGATTGGCAGATGCCCCTTGCCTGTCTGGCTGGCTGGCTGGCTGGCCTGCCTTTTCCTGTCCAGACTGGCCTTGACTTCCAGCTTCTGGCCGGCCACCTTTCGGCCACCTCGCGCTGCATGCCCCGGGACGGGACGAAAAGACGGGCGTTGAGAGGCAGCGAACCCTTGCGAGGCTGAACATCCAAACTAACTCGTGTATCACAGCATGTTGGCGATGGCGGGGGGCTGCCTTGCCGTCGACGTGCCCTTCAGCGCAGTTGTTTGGGGGGCTTCCGGCCACGGCATGGTTCACATAATCTTCAAGGGAAATGAGACGGCTCCGAGCCAGGCTCTGCCAACTGCCAACTACCAACTGCTGTTCTTCACCACAAGGAGTACCTATGCCTACCCAGGCCGGTAATTTGTCGCGACCAACAACATTCAGCAGCCAAGCCAACAGCACAGCACGCAGCAAAGATGCCGCTGGAGATGGCAGCATTGCAGCCTCCGGCACATGGGGGCTGGCCATGCTACGCTCCGTCCATGACAGCATAAACTCGGCCTGGATGCCACGACGGGTACGCTGGCCGCATCCAGAGCGCGAAGCTGTGCTATGTCGTCGTCTAGATAGCTTTTCTTCTTTGTCTTGGCCAGAGCCCCCATGCTACAGTATGCTCCCATGCTTCGCCCCAAGGCTGAGTTGAGTCTACTGTAGGTAGGGGTGTGTGCGTATATGATGAATCTGGATGCCCGACGACACTGGACCCCCCATCTCAGCGGCACATCAGACTAGGCCAAGCCAGGTCAGGGTAGCAAATCCTACTTCAGGATACTTGATGCTCTCTCCACACCCTCCGGCCAGGATTCGCACAGCTCTGGCCAGGGTAGGTATCTCAGCATGCATCTACAGTGCAGTCTACTAACCCACGCTGCCAGGCAAAGAGTAGCCGTCTTGAGGCTCTGTCCCTGCTCGGCCACCGGCGTACACTTAATATCTACCAGCTGGATGGATCTACTATCAAGCCCCGATCCATATAACAGGCCTCAAGTTCCCCATCCTTTCGGGCCTTGGATCATCTCTCCATCGGCAATACAGCTGACTTCCTCCTTCATCAATCTCATATATTGAACCCACTGCCCTCTTCATCTTCTTCTATCTTCCATCATTTTGCCTCTATCTATTACTCGGGCTCCCACTCACAGACCAAGCCCTTTGTTGCCTCTTTCATACTTTATATATCCTCACACGATAAAAGAAGCAATAGCCTCCACCTGCCTGAGCTGTTCTTATATGGCATCCTTTGCCACACTCTTCACTACTCACATCCTTGCGCCTTGAGCAAAGCAAAGCTAGCTCAACATCCCTCATACTAGCCATTGCTGCTTCTAAAGTGCAGTTCTTGGCTTCTTTTCCCCCTTTCAGCCATCAGGGAAAAGGGCAGACACTCAAATTGCGACCACCATTCATCCTTCTTCTTTCTCTTCATCAATGTCTTCCTTCTCCGCAACCGGCGCCAGAAACGGTGGGGTTCACTATGGCTATGGCCAAGTGCCCACCGAATACCCAGCAACATCCATTTCACCATACAGTCAACACATCCGAGAAGACACTTTCTATGAGTCAATTGACCCTTCGCTCGGAGACTCAAACTCTCCGGACGCTAGCTCGCAACGTTGGCAGCCAGTCTCAGAGCTGTCATCATGCTTTCAACAGTCTCCAGTCGACATTTGTCTCGACCCTAGGCTGACTCGTGATACTCGCAACGACAGCATTTATCAAGCTGATGGTGTACGAAATGGGTCGCCGTCTTCTTTCCAGGGCTCGCCAGTGTTTAGCTTGGCGAAAAGCCCATCTGTTGGCAGCGATGGTAGCTATGACGCGCCTCCGACGCCACCAGATGCACATGGCAATGTCATCACTCTGGGAACTCCCTATGACTCTGATTATTACGAATCCAGCACCAAGCAGCCAGAGGTCAGCTACTATCCAGGCTCACAGGACGAAGACGTTCACGAGCATGTTGCAAACCCAACATACTACAATGTGGAAAGCCATGAGTTCAACGGACAATACATGTTTGGCACTATTCCCCGCTGCAACTCTCTGGGCCATATCAGTGTCCATGGCGCACATATTGATGCTGCCAATGCCAGCGCTCGCCACTATTCTCCCTGCACTAGTCTTTCTTATGTCGACTCAGCCCGCCATATCAAAGAAGAGAGCATGCCACCAAACACTGAAAAGTGGGCGTCGACTACCAGGGTGGTGAAGAGACGCAGCCGCGCCTCGCAGTATCGCTACGATCCCATCTCTACTGGCAACCAAGCCTCTGCTGGTCACGATGTGTCGTCACAGGGTGATAGGAAGCGCAAGGTTTACAGTGCAAACAAAAAATTCTGCCACAAGTGCAAGAAGCATTTCCCTAGCCGGGCATTGCTTGACGAGCATACGGGCAAGGTCCACCCCCGGCCTTACATCTGCGTCTTCCACTATGCGGGCTGCACCGCCAAGTTCGATGCCAAGAACGAATGGAAGCGCCATGTTAGCACGAAGCACTTGGGTTTGAAATACTGGGTCTGCATGGAGGGCAAATGCGCCGATGAGCGACAATCGTCGTTCCAGCAACGTGCGGGCCTTGTGCCGAACGGCAACATTTTCAACCGCAAGGACCTGTACACCCAGCACATTCGGCGCATGCACTCCAACATTGCCGGCCAGAGCACAACCGACTACAAGGGTGCAGACGCCAGATCTGACTTCATGGTCAAGAGAATGCAAGAGGACGCTCTGCGCATCCGGTGTCGGCTCCCAACCTGGATGCCTTGCCCCGTGAAATCCTGCAACAAGTCGTTCAAGGGCAGCAACGCTTGGGACGAGCGCATGGAGCATGTAGCTCAGCAGCACTTTGAAAACGCGGCTACCGGCAAGGAGCCACCGGTGGAGTTTGGAGGACTTCACGATTACGTTTTGACCGAATGGGCGCAGCGATCCGAAATCCGCATCGTCAGACAAACAGACATGGGATGGGAGCTCTGCGACCCCCTGAAGGGCGACACAGAATACAGGATGGTCACAGCCACCTCTGAAGGCGAACTGTAGGCTTTACCTCCAACGGTGTTGCATTCTTCTCATCAATACGGTTTGGTTTTAGCTTTTTACTAGTGCATATGGGAGGCATTGGCATGAACTTGATCGTAAAGTCTCTCAGGACACTGGCTTTATCTAGCATATGATTCTATTATTTCTCACGTCTGTACTTTTTTTTCTTTCTGTTATTGTTTGTGTGTTGTTTGCTGTTATTCTCATCAATACATGTCCTGTTATGATACCATGATTCTTCAAAAGAGGTCAAAATTTCATTTGTAATGGGTAGACAGGGGTGGCGGAGCAGTTAGAAAATGAAGTACGATTTCTTTCCTCAATTTACTCGCAATCACAAAACATCGTTTCATTCGTAGGACTGGCTGATGCTGAATTACAACTATGTTCAATGTTATCCTTTCAATCTTGGGCCAAGCCCCGGCTATGAGAATTCTCCAAGCCACAATCCTACTTTGACCCAGCAAGTCGGGTTTCCTAGGATTAATCCCCCAAACTACGAAACAACCCCCATCATCCATCGTCTGATGTTTTTCTCCCGGGGCTTTGTGCTTTCAAAAATCCTAAATACATTTCTCCACAAGGGACAAAACGGTCAATGGGGGTTTCAGCCTCGCAAAGTTCAACCCGCACTTTCGGGCTCGGCAGACAAAGAGCCTCAAACATGCAAAGCCAGCAACAATCACCACCATCCACTACAATCCCGTGTGGGGGCTGTTTCTGTTGGTCTGCCGTGCAGAAAAAGGCGATAAAGCAACATAAACAAGGCGAGGCGAGTAGCATTATGGAATCTCGGCGCCGGACCTTTCAGCCGAGGAGGAGGGGAGTGATTGCCAACCAATCATTGTTTGTAGATGATGAGGTGCTGAAGCAAACACGCAGAGCCGTGCGGGTTTTTGACTTGTAGGTTGGTGATTTAAACTTTTTTATACAATACTTGCCTATTATTCAAGGGGGGGGCGTGTTGAGAATGATGGAAATTTAAGAAGAAGGAAAAAAAAAGATGCAACAGGGGAAGGGATACAGTAGGCAATCTATCTGCCTTGTCAGCCCTAGGAGGAAGGAGTTTTTTTTGGGCTTTGTGTTGTTTTAGGGAGGGGGGGTGTGCATGTATATATATGTATGTATGTTGGAAACAAAGAGAGAGTGACATTGACGAAAATGGTGAAAATTGCTTTGCTTATTGTTTGATTTTTCTATATTTCCTTGTTTTATGCTGCGATGGCGGTTGATATACGTGTATGCGGCGTGATATATGTTTATGCCCTTGTTTTTTCCGAGAGTATGTATGTGTTGGGCACTGGCAATAAGACGATCAGCATCTTTTTTTTTCCCCCTTCACCCAAAAGCATAGTAGGTGTTTGCAATACAAAAGGTACAATTAACTGCCTATATCTGCAAAGTACCTACATGTGATTTTTTTTTTTTTTTTCCATGAGCCGCACAGCAATCACCGCCATTCTCCAAAGGGGGTGGCAGCATTAGCAGAAAGAGCACTAGCACCCAGCGATGAGGCTCAACTGCGTCGAATCAGATACACGCTTTAACGCTCGCATCATCTTTTTTTCTCATGCAGCAACTAAAGGCGCATGCATAGCGCGTGACTCGCGCACAAAGAAGCTTGTGTCGGTATGAGGTAGGGGAAAAAAAAGGATAGATTGAGGCTCAAGTAATTCTGCAAATGTGGACTGGATGCAGAGCCGCATTTGAGGCTCTTTGTTTACTTCACCGACCTTTCTCGAGCTTTGTGCCTTGTTTGTTGTTCTTGGTAATCTATGTCTTTATGCTGTTTCACTTGTTTTCGCACATAGTTGGAGTTTGATGCGCACGTCTTGGAGGCTACGCACACGCCCCTCCTGGACAAATCGTAACAAGTGCTTCTCTCCGAATGTGCATACATGGAGGGGGGACAATATCGAAGTACAAGGTATACAGACGCGGTATCAAAGTAGAGGACTTGTACAAGGCGGTGCACACCAGACATACCTAGGCAGCAAGCTCAGCCAAGCATGGTAATAAGAGACAAGCATTTATTTTACTTTTCTCTTCTTCATCGACCAATCGGTTCCCTCCAAAGTTTTCCCAAAGATTGAAGAAAAAGGCAATGTTCTTGTACGCTCACCGAAATAAGATGGGAGTTACCTACTAGGTACTAGTAGTACCTTAGTAAGGACATTCAGGTAGTCAAATACAAAGGCCAAAAAAAAAAAAAAAAAAAAAAAGAAAAAAAACCTCCCAGGCAGTGCAAAGTCTTCTGCCGAAAAGGGGACCTACCATACTTGCTCTACTCTGCCTCTCAGGGCCTTCTAGCCCCCTTGTTTAGCTTCTTTGATGAGCAGATATCAACAAAAAACTTGGACGGGATACGTATAGCCCGCAGCGAAAGCGAAAGCGAAGCAAAAATCCTTCCCGCCACAAACACACGTTACACAATCACAAGTTACACAACATCCCGTGGCAAACTCCGTGTATATAAAAGAGGCCAGGAGGGGGGAACAGCCACCGCAGCAAGTATGGCTCAAGAAAATCGGACTCATTACAAACAGGACGAAAGCAATTGATAAGTAGATCAACATCTTTTTCAAGCATTATAATAGAAAATTAATAGAAAAACCCCCATTCGCAAATACAAAGTGAGTCAGAGCGAGAGCGCATTTATACCATGCATGTCTAAGACATACTCACGCGTGGCAGTGTCTCTCCCCCTTCTTTTCCTATTCTGCCGCTATTAGCACGCATGCACTATTTCGGGCTTGCTTCGACTTTTTCATGGGGCGGAGTACTTCATCCTCGTAATAATCTTGCAAAAGTTCCATAGCTCATTAATTAAGACAGAAAATCCTGCCCGGCTTCGTCGCCCATCCTTGCCGCCCAAAGTCTCACATGTTGAGCTAAGCCTATTCACAATTGTTCTTGGTATCTACCGTACAAATTCTAGATTACGTCTCCTTGGTATCACACAGTTCGCAGCAGCAGCAGAAACAGGATAGGAAAACATGAAAATACATTGTAGCCTAACTAATTCACAATGACCCTAAAAGCCATCCCGTAACACAAGACATTCGCCCAGTTACTCTTTCCTTCGTAAAATACATAGCAGCTAGCAATCGTTTGTACAAGTTATAGGTACATGTACCTTGTAATCCAGCTCCATTACCGCCTCCTAAACGTACAAATCATCCTCAATTCTGCCCACAACCAGCCACAGCTGAGCTGCAGAGCTTCAACAAGAGAAAGAGAAAAGACAAGAAAAAAGAAATGAAATCAAGTAGCAAGTTGATATCGCTGCCATCGTCCCAGGGTGTGTGGTGTCGAATTCTCATTTCGCATATGTGGCACCGCTGTCCACAGACAGGCAACACAAATGTCGTTGAACCACCCCTTCCAAAACATGGTTATCCACTATGCGGTTGGATCCGAATATCTGCATAAATGTTACAGAACACACGCGCCACGACAGAGAAAAAGATACAGAGTTGAAATAATACACTTGTTCGAAGAAAAAACGAGACATATGAAACGTACGCCCTCCCTCACATCTATACCGCGGGTGCTGCCTCCAGTCGCACAATCAACGCCAGGTCAAGCTGTACCCGACCGCACCACCTTTAGTAAATGAGGCTATCCCGTGCAGCATCTGTCAGTCCTCAAGACAAGTCAGGGGCTTAGTTCCTGTGACCCACGGCGACTCTGCCCGGTGCCCTGTTATCGGTGCTTCGCTGGGCTCGTCGCTGCTGTCTCATGCGGCATTCATGAGCATAGCCTGGCTGGTTTGCCTTGCGCCACTCAATCCATGCCTCGTATGCCTGTTGATCTCTCGGGTCTGGGCGGCGAGGCTTCGGCACTGGGAGTGGGAGTGGGAGTGGCAGTGACTGCGGTGGATGAGGAGGGCCCCCCACAAGCGGCAGTTGGCCGCACGGCATGTTCAAGTAGGGGTTGACAGAGCCGTTTGCCAAAGGAAACGAGGCATTCACGAGTTGTGGTGCTGTATAGCCCAGTATATTGCCTGACAGCGGTTGCAAGACAGGCTGGGGTTGAAGCATTGCCGGATTGACCAAGGACAGTTGCTGTAATGAGATCGCTGGTCCCTGGAGCGAGCCTCCGAAATGATCTACAGGCACTGAAATCATTCTTGTTGCCATCGAGTTATTGAGTGTCAGATGGTCGGTAGCTCCATTCGCAGCAGCAAATGGCACAGTTCCGAAAGGAGGCGGCGGCTGGACAGAGGCAATGTCCCCCAGGGAAGTCAATTCTGTTACGGACGTGACATTTCTCCGGCCTTCTCTATCAGCGAAAGGAGTCGAAAATGGCCCGAAGGGTTCCAGATCTTCCTCTTCAAATCTGGAACCAGAGCTAGCGTCTCTGCGAACGGCAAAGGAAAGAAATTCTCTGGCTTTTGGGTTGAAATTCTGAAACTTGGCTGGCTCATTGGAAAAGGCGCCCGAAGCAGCCGAGCTGCTGCCCACTTCTTTCTGGTTATGGTTCTCAGTTCTTAGTACATGGCTGCTTCTGAGATGCTCAGAGGCAGTCTTCTTGGGTGGACTAGGCCCTTGTGCCCGGCGACTGTGTGAAGCTGTCTCGATGGGATTCTCTCTTGGGGATCCCTTAGAGCTATCCTCATAGCCGCTATCCGTCCTGTGCCGCTTCTGCGACTTTTTGCCTTGAGCCTTGTTATTTTGCCTTAGCTTCTCTAAAAATCGCTGGAAGGCTTCGTCCCGGTCTGTGTCATTTGGTAGAGCATCCGATTTGTATTGCTGACGCTCGTTGATCTGGGCTTGAGCCTTGGTACTTTGCGAGGCATATATCTCGTGCGTCTCAGAAAAGCCTTGTCGTGCTCGCGGCTCGTTCGATGCTGCATGTGGCCCACGAGCTTGGTGTACCTGCGCTCGAACTTTCAGCGGCGTTGTGTCAGCGGCTCTAAGCGCTGCTGTAAGCTGCTCATCTTGGCTGTTGCTAGAAACTCCTTGTTTTCTTAGTTCCAGGTTTCCTCTCAGAGGTCGAATATCCACAATGGGTTTGGTCGAGTTACCGGAGATGCTGCCCAGAGGCGCAACTTCGAATAGCTGCAGGGGATGTTCTTTAGAGGACGAGAGAGGTAGTTGCTTCAGAACTTGATACTGAATGGGCTTTTCTTCTTCCATGGCTCTGAGTATCTTGGGTTCCATTCCAGATGATATGGCGAAAATATCGTTCTGGCTATATCTCAAGGTGCTGGTTGCCGTGGCACCCTCCTTCGATGAGCTGATAGTCTGATGTAGCTCAGTTTCTCGTTTGTTTTGCACGGCAAATGCTGGAGTTGGCGGAGAGGCATCCATGCCAACTCGTTGCTTCCCAGCACCGGCCGCTTCTGCAACGTCATGTTCGCTATCGTCCACAGCCGATGAGCTGTTGTCGGAGGGGCGATTTCGCCAGTCAGGGTTCTTCAACGCGTGCAGGTCATTGAACTTCTTCAGCTGCTGGTAGGCATAAGGGGTTCCTGAAGGCTTGGTGCGGGCTTCACTCCTCGGTGCTGCGTTCTTATAGTTGACAGGAGGATGATATGCCCGTTTATAACGGCTGGCAGCGGCTTGGATAGGCATTTTCAAACCTTGAAGAAATATGAGCCCATGTTCCACTCAGGGGCAGCATGTTTCCACTTACTGGTTATTCAGTTTGGATAGAGTAGGGACAATTCTGTCGGAGTCGGTAAATATTTAGTCTGATTCTAGTAATCGCTTTGACCGCTAACGAGAGAGCGCTTTTTGTCGTCGAGTCTCAAGATTCGAACCCGCTGCAATCTTCGCCCACACAACCACGCTCTTCAGATACAGCGACTTGAGAATGGAACTGAAGCACAAGAATTCGTTGCAAGAGGGAGAGAGAGAGAAAGGCAAACGCTGCCTCAAGACTTCTTGCCGAAGCAAGAATTGATTGAAGAAGGCAGAAGAGAGCCAGCAGTTTGAAGTTGAGGAGCGGATATCCAGTTGTTGTGGCGGATTCCAGCTGGCAGGCAGCTGATAGATATTTGGGGTCAGAGAAATCTCTCGATGAGTTGATCGATGAAGTTGGATGGCCGTAATGAAATTCGCGCTTGAGTGCCCAGAAGTCGACTGATGATAGACTGTATCTGATCTGTTGACTGGAATACGAAACAGTCCCAAAAAGAAGGTGGATGGGGAGCGATAGAGAGAGCGAGAGAGAGCTGGGGCACGATGACTTTGTAAAAAGCTGAGTGTTGCGCAACAAAACAACGTCTGGTCTTAACTTTCGCGCCATGTAAACGGTGGCTATTCTTTGCTATGGCAGCTGAACTCGTAATATGCTCAATGACGCCTGCCTATACTTTTAACGAGACATGTAATGTATTTACTCATTCTGCGCATAACTCTAATTTGAGTGCAAGTACATCGGATGAGACTTCCATACCGATGTACACTTTTGTGACGATTTGTCTAGCCCGAGAAAAAGCTTCGTGTGGCTTTGGCAAAATACTATCATTTCAATTATCGAACACGCCACAGCAAAGGCAAAAAGGTAACAGTCATTTACGTTGACTCTTCATGTATGACTCCCTCAAGGCTTTTGCATAGTAGGTATATAGACAGATCATTGTGATAGTCAAGGCTCCATTATTGATTGGCCAAGGCACTGTCCGACTGCGAACATTAATATCAAAACTCCAAGGAAAAGAAAAAAGGATTCAAAGTAGATAGTACAGATTTCAGAAACCGCTTTAACGATACAATAAATGAAAAAAATCCTCTGCGTCCTAAATTCCATGCCCAAAGGGTACCAGAATCCTCGAGTATCCTAAACATCTTGAGGAGCGACGCCACCAATAAAAGCAGCAAATTCTTGTGGGTTCCTAGTCTGCATGAAGACGGTGCCGGGGCCCGTAAACTTGCAAACGAGGCCTTCCCCAGAAGACAAGCCGGAGATAAGGCCGCCTGAAGCGACGCGTTCCAAGACATAGCTTGTGTTCCACGCCACCAGGTGGCCGTTGTCTACGATATACTTTTCGCCTTGCGCAAGCTATGAATTACAAGGTCAGCATGAGTAGACCGGCAAAGAGGATATGATGCTTTTAGACTCACATCTTTTCTGATGATGGCACCAAAACTGGAAACCCAAAGCAGGCCGGTTCCCGTTATCTTATAGACAAAGAGACCTTCTCCACTAAAGATGGCTTTGCCCAAACCTTGGCGCTTGTAGTCTTTGTTGATGCCTTGGGTATAAGCCAGATAGGCATCTTTTCCTACCGACCACGTCTCGTTACCGCTTAGTCTGATGCTTGTGATGTCTCCCAGAGATGAGGGCGCGAGGATTAGTTCTCCGGGTCCCGTGAATGTAGAGCTGGAGAGTTCTCCACCGGCAATGATCTTCTTGACGCTAAATTTGATGTGGCCCTTGAGGGTGACTGATGGAGACATGGCAACCATGGCACCTATTTGGAGTCAGATTAGGGTCAATCGAGACACAGAAACTGGCCAGGACGCTCTCCCAACCTACCTGGCTTAGCATGTATGGGGGCACCATTGGCGAGCTGGATAGTCAGAATAGTATTGGAGTCTCGGTGACTGATGCGATAGCTTCCCCCGTTGAAGGTTCCAACGTCATCGGTCGTCGATACGGCTCCAACAAACTGTGCTGGTTGTGGCTGCTGCTGCTGCTGCTGCTGCTGTTGCGGCGGTGGCTGTTGGTACTGCTGCTGGACTGGCGTATGCTGCTGCTGCGGCGGCGGAGCATAGCCGGGGGTCCCCTGAGGAGGATGGGGAGGCGGCGAAAACTGTTGCTGTTGCGGAGGGGACGCATATTGCTGCTGCGGCGGAGGAGAGGCGTACTGCTGCTGTTGCTGAGGCGGGGGCGCATATTGTTGCTGCTGCTGCGGTGGTGAATGCACTATTCGCCTTGTATGTTAGAATGCCACCGGCATTGCGTCTTTATCAGTGGCGTCGCAGACGAACCTTGCCCTGGAGGCCCGCTGGGAGGAGCTGCGATGATGGCGCAAGTCAGTATTTGGAGATGGAGATGGTGGGGTGAAGCTGGTGAAGCTGGTGAAGCTGGTGGTGATGCCTGGAGACATACGTGGATAGTACTGCGGCTGTTGGCCAGACATTGTGAATAGAAGGGTCGCTTTGGAAAACTGCTGCTATCGGCGGGGAGCTGTATGACGAGAGAGAAGGAAAGATGGAGAAGAAGAAAGAAAGAATCGAGCCGCAGAATTGGAGGTCAATAGTTTGAGGCTGAGCTGTTAGCTGCTGTAGCTGGCAAGTGCCCCGCTCTGGGCAGTCGTGCAAATTGATGAGCTCACCAAATTAAGAGCAATTGAGGCAAGGATTTGACGCTGTGCTTCGGCGATGCGCAGAGGCGATGGATGAGGATGGCGGCTGTGACACAGAAAGAAGAAAAAGATGTTACCGGGCCGGTGGTCTTATATTCAACATGCATGTGCTGAAGAAAGAGGCCACCCGTCAATATTAAGTGCCCTCCATCCAGTGAGTGCATGCCACTAAACGCCGCCAAGCTCGACCCCGCTCCCCCAAATAGCAGCCGTAGCGGTTTGGAATCGCTCTTCAGCGACCCTGCTCGGCTTACTCTATTGGCCGACGGGCATATAAGCGTTTGCCGTCAGCGCTTAATTACGAATAACAAAGGCAACATGAGGCTAGGAAAGCGATCCATGGATCGGCATATGTAAGATTCCAGTAGTACTCCACACTTGCTGCAGTGTTGGCAATAGGTGCACGACTTTTTGCAGCAGAATGAAATGTCTAGGTACATGTACTAATTACAGGTACCTGCATCAATGTTCTACCCCGAACAATAAATCGTAAATACTGCCAAGCACCAGTCTCGTTGCTGCTGCTAAAAGGTACGTGTATTGTACTGTCTTTACATGTAGGCGGTATTACTAGTATTAATTAGCGCGAAGAGAGTATTTCGGCTCTACCTACTAGGTACCATAGCTACGCAAAATCGAGACACAAAAAGGTATTAAGCAATAGTCTCACGCTAGTTGGGGTGTATCCCTGTTCCTTTCGAAAAAAATGTTGACAGTCATAGACGAGAAAGGCGAACTCTTGTCCCATACTGTCCTAGGGCTATCAAGGCTAATTCGATGAATACCATCAATATGTACACAGCTACATGGGCACTCTACTAAGTACCCGGTACCTAGGTAGGTACCTAGCTAGCACTTCTCAGTAGGCTCTTCTGCCGGCTATTAAGACTGTATCATAAACGCACAAGGTGAGTAATAAAGGGTTTCATTTTGATATTATAAGGAAGATCAGCCTCTGGGAGAAAAAGAGTTGGACTATCCCGATAAGTGGCTGTGGTTGCGTAAAAGGAAATCAATATGGTTCACAAAGAAAGTGGATTCTCTTTTAGCTCGGTCAGATACGTCAGCGTTGTTGCGGTGTATATGAGCTGAACACCGATCATCTACATATTCCTTGTTTCTTTCGAAAGTAAGTATCCACTTGAGGGCATATAAGGCTTACAGGACGAGGTAGAAACGGGGCTCTACTTCCATTAACGGAATAATCTTCGAAATACCCAAAGTTGCACATATACTAGACCTAGAAAGATAATCTAACTATGGCTCCACGAACCTCTCCCTGCTAGCGTCCGTCATCAATCTTGCGTTCTCTAGCAAATTATCTAGGCTTAGTAAATGTGCATAATTTGTACCGACAAAGGGATAACTTTTAAATATGCATGTTCTAGAATTCGAGCCGTCTCTCCAGCTTAACTTGCCGAGAACCGAATCCGTGAGACAAAGTATGCCAACCTCTTTGTGGATACAGACTAAGTGTATATCGAACATGTAGTTGTTTTTAACTTCATGTCCTTCCCCTAAGCCATTTCGCACTAAGGAAAATAAGCGTGAACCATACAAATACAGTCTAGGTTTCCTAAGGTGCGGCAAAGCTAAAGCTTGTTTCCTGCGCTCACAACGCATGTATTGATTCAAGTACAAACGCCGTATAGTGCGTAAACTACAGAGACTTGTGTTCTCCAAAACAATATTCCACGCCAGAATATAGCGGCTGCTGGATATGCTAAGGAATCTTGTAGAGTAATTGAGCCGTTGGGCGTGCATGTACATGTACTGGTGCGAAACGGGAAACGTATACTAGAAGTCATAGAGACTCCTACTCGGCCATTTGTATACGTTGTACCTCCTTATCATTGTCGAGCCAAATCCACGAATCGATAGCTCTGTTCACGGTCTTAACGTGCTAACAACAGTGACAAATGATATATAAAACTGAAAGACTTGAGTTGTTCTACCCAAAGTCCAAGCTCGCACTTCGATTTAAGTATTTCGGAACTTGTGAGATATCACTTTTAGATTGTCATCATTATTCTCTCAAGTGCTAGAGCCTCACTGACCGTGTTCATGTACAAGTATTTACTTTATCTATTCCCAAGAAATTTGGCATTCCATTGACTATGCTGTGCATTGCTTGGTGGCTTTTCTGGCTTAATCATATCTTGGCCTTCAGAACACCAATACGCAATCACTTCGACAACAAGGTCCCGAATAACCTTTTCTTTCGGAGTTCTATCGGCGTACAAGTTGTCAGGACTTTACCCCGGCGCAATGTACAAACGCCACCGCACACATTATGTACATAATTCTAGCGTCTTCTATTTTGTAGTCGTGGTGGCACTCGATAAGCTTTACACCAATTTCAATCTATACGATGGGGCAAAACAGCCTCTGCTATGCTCCATAAGTAAATAAAGGATGTAAACAAACAAACATTCACATTTTAGACATCACTGTTCACGTCTTCTTCTTCCTCTATACTTCTGGTCAATCTTTGCTGTCACCCAGATATGTCACTTTAATATACGTCTCATTGATCAACGGACCAGTCTCTGTCGAAGCTATGAACTGAATCATTTCTACCAAAATTGGGTCTCAAAATACTTTTTTAGTCTTCAGATCTTTGCTCGTCTATAATTCATCAGTACTCCTTCTTAGCGTTGGCAACAACAGACACCATCATCATGTCTCCTCTGCGCTGGCTATTATTTTTCTTTGTTCTGGCCTCGTCAGTGGCCGGACTACCAATTATCAGCAGCAAAGCAAAAGTCCCCCTCAATTCCCGACCAGTTGTTCTGCACACAGGAGATGAGGAATCATCCTCAACCCCCAACTCTCGACCCGTAATCCTGCACGAGGACTACAAAGTGCTGCCGTTCGACTCTCCGCCAGAAATTCCGCACGGAAATGACAAAAAGTGGCTATTCTCCCCGAACATGCAGAATATGGATGAGACGTGGATGATTCTCATCAATGCCACTCCCTACATGTGGAAGAGGGGATACATCCACCAGTACCAGATGCCCGACTGGCTAGCTGGCTGCCCCGAATACATTCTTCCAGGCGAATCTGTTTCCGTTTGGATCAGGCCGGCAAAGGGGGCTTTTAACTGGAGAGATTCTGGCGCTGATGTTGAGTACCATCTTATGGGCACCTCGGAGCCAACGTCGTTCATGGCCAGCTTCAGCAACGGCTATCCCAGCACTCTCAAGATCCGGTTTCGGGAAGAACTGTTTTCTGTAAACAATCTCAAAGACAGCAAACATGATCTCGGCGTGAACAAATTCCCCGGCGGCTCGGCCTTTATTCTCGCCGGCACAGAAGGCGAGTTCATCAGTAATGATCCGCCCATCGACTGGATGCAATCCATGCTCCCTGAACTCTCCGACGTTCCCTTGCGAAAGATTCTCCTCCCAAGATCGCACCACTCCGGCATGTGGAAAACGTCCCGGGCCCTTGGCTTTGCACCGGAAGCAAACACAGTGACTCAAAGCGTCCATCTTCGCCACCAGCTCGGTAATGGCGGCATCCGTGTTCTTGATTTTCGTCCTGTCAGGATCGGAGACGACTTTCACGAATCACACGGCGACCACCTACTTGGTATGTACCATGGTCATTTGGGGGCATCTCTGAGTGAGATGATTGGGTTCGTCAACGAGTTTAATTGGAGATATCCTGGCGAACTGATCATCTGGGATGTACACGGCGATCAGGCTTGGAATGGGGATCATGGTTATCGCTCGCTGGATCAACAAGACCGAGAGGCTCTGTATTCCCAGTTCTTAAACTTGGAGCATCAAATGAGCTTCCCTGATAACGACACGGATGTCTCTCAATGGCCCCTCGATCGTTTCATTGGCAACAGGTCCTCTGCCGTCATCGTCAACTTTGACGAGACTTGGCGCCAATTGGATGGCGATAAGTTTCCCGGCAGCCAGCACGGATTCGTGACGGGCAGGAATTTCCCTCTCACCCACCAGTGGAGCAACGCTGGACACGTCCACGACATGGTTCATGATCAAGTGAACAAGTTCCACGAGGTGCGCCAGACACCAGACAGTCCGGTACACATTGCCGACTGGGTTTTAACTCAGCAAGGGATACAGGCAGCGCTGCCTTCACACAGCATCTTGGAACTGGCAGCTCCTGCGTGGCGATCGCTGTTTGAGGATCTGTGGCGACAATCGACGAGCGAAACGTATCCGAACTGGGTGGGCGTAGACAATGTGCGCGGCAACCAGCACAAGAGCCTTATCATGGCGATGAATCACTGTCTGGTGGCTAAGAAATGTGGTGAGATGCGTGGCAAGGTGAGAATGGGAGGCGCGAGGAAGTAGATGGGCTTGTTTGAGATGACATCTGGGAAGAGGATGGAGGATATCAGCGACTTTACGAATATACGGAGGAATTGTACATTATACTTGTGGGTTATGGTTTTTTGCTAGAGTAGAGGCCTATCCTATGGCCACATAGCGTCTGATAGGTATGAAGTTTTGTTTGAATATTGCTGACTTGTAATGCTATCATCATGTTCTAGCTTCAAGTGATCACATACACTCTTCAAATATAATGAAGCCCACTAATGAACATGTATCATAAGCAGCTACTTGTAATATTAATAGCAGCATCAAAGTTACGTTTTGAGAGAACGAACGGGCTCACAACACAGAATACATGCAGACAGTACTACAGCGCTCGCGATGCGTTCAGGGTAAGTTGAGTGATTCTATATGAGCTGAGTCTACAATTTCCCCCTGAATGATTGCATCAATAGATCTCTCGCGTACGGCTTGGCAGTGCATTGGACAGCACTACATGTATGAGGCGTGCATCCTTTCCCTGGGATCAGCTCGTAATCGAATACTGCTGTCCTCTACCCCAGAAACGCGATTCATCCTCGGCGTTCAAGGCAATCCCGACCACATCTGTCCAGTGAGGAAATCAAAATCTCGCCCGTAAGCGAGTTTCAAGCTACCAATACGAACGAGAGACGCTGGGATCTCCCCGTGCGCTTAGCGGTTTGCCAAGCCGGCAGCGAATATTACATGCTGGGTAGTACTGCCTGTAATGGAAGCGCAGAGTAAGATTGACAACGCCAATGTAAGCACGAAGCTTGGGCTCTCTGTATTCAGCAAACACGCACGTGAACCATGTACGTGTACGTGTACGTGTACGCGAGAGTGTGTCTGCTCTCTGCTCACCATGGTGTAAGACTTGAAATTAGGGGATCTGATAACATCTACAGTCTGGCATCCACTCACATTGGGACGAGCTTGCTTTCAATACGCAAATTATAGTACTTGTACAGTATAGTAAGCATTGAATAGTCTCAAATTCCCACCCGAATCCATAATAGTATAAGGTGTTGTTGGCTGATGCGTGCATTGACAGAAGACTTGGGCGCAAGGACGCGCCGAGCCAGCAGCGCGGTGTCGCCCTGTACAGATGAATGAGAAGATGCATGAGATGAGGCGATGATCCCTCGCTTACTGCTAGTGCGATCTGGCAGCTGTGATTGAAAGCTGAGACTATTCTTGACCAGACTGGAAGCCCGGAGAACACCGTCCGTCTATTTACATCCGTGCATGTATTCGTGGCTACATGGACCTAGCCGTACAGACAATGCCACTAGGACTGCATCCATCTAATTACATGCACGCTCAGACGCCTCAGGAAAAAGGCGTCTGGGAAGGAATTGAGAGCTGAGGCGTGGAACGCCTGGTGCATGGCAGCTCTCGGCGATAGGCTCAAGAACCAGCACAGTATCCCAGGCTGAGATTCATACATGCCTACTCACACACACTTTTTACTAGCAGTGACATTTCTCGTACGACCTTGACGTGTACCGTGTATACATTTTGATGACGGAGCCGAAGCCCGCGCGCCCTACAGAACATGTCGGAGCCGAGTGCAACTGCAACTGGCCCCAAAAAGAGCAGCGTAAATCCGTCTGCCTAGAATTTGAGCTTTGCCCGCTTTCGCAACTTCTTCTAGAAACAGCAGTGTTTTTATCCGTTGGGTTACAATACAGACTCGGTAATGTAGGTATCCTGTCCGTGGATCACTGCTGCAGGCAAAAGCATGGCACCGACAAGGCCTGGCTGCATGGCTGCACGGCCACTTTTCGCAGGGAGGATCATCCAAGAATGAAACAATGGCAGAAAGAAGAAAAAGAAGAGAGAGTTGAATGTGCTGGGTAAATAAGCCACGTTTTCCGGGACATGGGAATGGGATAAATTGGAGGGATAAAGTATGCCACTTGCCGCATTGGGGCGGTTTCGGTATCCAGTTTGTCTCGGAGAAATATCTCCTGCAACGGTGTTATCCGGGAGAGACTACCCGCTGAAGTCCTGCTATAGCAGAGCCCTTTTTCTATTCGTTCCTCATGAGACAGATGATCGTAAGGGAGGGTCGCTTCGTTGTTCCAGGTGATTGACACAAGGTAGGCAACCAATGTAAGTAGGCGGTGTTCAAAAGCAACGAGAAGAAGAATCATGTCTTCGGTGTTACTATTTGTACTATGTGATATCTGGTGATAGGGGCTTAGGATGGCTCTTTCGTCCTCGTTCCAAGCTTGTGTTTGAAACACTGGTCGAAGATCTTGAAAGGCAGTCATATCCTTTCAACAACCCGGAGCATATCCAAGTACGCCGGAGACAAGCCTGCTCCATAGCAGAGGTAACGTTGGCTACGAGTCCTATACCTTGTCTCTTTTTGCTAGTCTACCAAGGAGTACCAGCTGCGGCACGGCAGAGGCATGGCAGCAGCGTGGTGGCCAGGACCCATGGTTACGGGAAGTGGTGCCGCTACTTTCAAGTTCTGTTTTAAACACCACCGGGCTGACTAACAGCTTTTCTTTTCGACTAGGCCAGGGAGACCCCCGGGACATGCATGATGCAAGGGAGATAGAGAAGGTCTTTTCCTCTTTTCGAACTGTTCCCCGGGCGGTGTCCACTTCACGAGTTGTGACAAGGGCAGGGCGAGCATTGCCCATTTGGTTAGTTCTGGTTTGTGGATTAAATACTCGCCGCGGACATGGGTTGAAATGGCGGGAGGGATTGCCGCGGTATCTCTGTCTTCGGTCTAGGGCCACCGCTTTGGCTTTTTGAGGAACCCGGAGTTTCTGCTTTTGAATCTTGGTAAAACCCAATGACTCGGGAGCAAGTTGTTGGTTGTTGGCTGAGGGCAAACCCAAGATACTGGTAGCGAATTGGCAGAAGTTGGATCAAGATTCAAGACGGGTAGCGGGGGGGTTACATTTCCCCAGAGATGTGTTTTGATATTGATTGAATGTATAGAAAAGTGTTTCGCGAAGGAGAAAAGAAAAGAAACGAAAAGAAAAGAAAAGCGCCTGCATGTGCTACTCCAGGTTAGCGGTAGATGGGTCATACTTCCGTGGATAATCGGAATTATAGACCTCGGAGTTTTACCATGGTACCTCGCAAAAAAGGCCAGTGGAACTCCATGCTGTCTATAGGTATACGTACTGTATTAACCAAGCATCATAGGCAGTGTTGTTGGATTAAAGAGCACTTTAGAGGGGAAACTCCGCTGGCTAGTTATGCAAGGCCATACGGCGGAATTAGCATTGCCAAAGGTGTTTGAAGGCTTTGAAATCAACTGCTGCGAGCCTACGTTATCAGGGCGGTTTTCTAAATCCGCTGGAACTGGGTATAAGCCGGTTCCAGCTGTACGGAGTATGACTACTGCGCGAAGTCAGTACGCTACAAGTACAGTATGAGTGAGTGCGGCCATGATGCCTCTTTTGCATCAGCCCAGAGATCCCCTGACAGCGGATAGACGGACCGCAGACGGGAAGCGTTAGCAGGGGAAACTACATTCCGGCCAACAGGTACCAATGGGATATATCCTGTACAAGATCGTGCTAGAATAATATGCTCGTACTCCGGTATGCCCATGCACGAAGGCCTCTAGACAGGTACGACTGCTGGCATCATGGCAACCCTGCAACGAACGAGGCAGTTTGTGCACGTTTACGTCTCCCAGGGTCTATTGGTCTATTATTAAAAAGGCCGGATTTGGAGCTGGATCGACCGAGCGGCCAACTTTATTTTTGTTTCCAACAAATTGCCACATTGGGAGCTTGGTCTTTTCTGAACCGTGCGTTTTCTGGTATGATACCATAGAGCGATGAAATATTTGGACTTCGTATTATACAGCATGAAGTACTATCGCTCCGCGAGCATTTCATATTAGCGAAATTTACAAACGAATCCGTGTACTAAAAAGAGAGAGGCGGAGAAAGACAGTAATAAGAATAAGAATAATAAAACTTGACATAAACCAAAGAAACGATTAAAATCTCCGCCGGCACTTTTTCTCATGTGATGGGGACGGTTGGATCCATCCAAATGTCAGCACCAATGCCGGATCTCACACACACACACACACACACACTCACTCTCACAAAAGTCAAAATGGGAAATTCTTACATGTGCTCAAGACGGAATGTGGATAAGGCCATCCGCAGCTCTCACTGGTGGGCACGAATCTCAATGCAGGCAGTAGTATCTATCCATGTACTAGCACCAGAGTCAGATGTTGGGTCGAACCGCTTTCCCGGGAGCGAAGAACGGGGTCGATGCGGATTCTTCCGTGTTTTAATGTTACATGTGAGCGGTTCCAAGGCTTCTAGATAAATTTGTAAGGCGATGAAGACGATGATCTTTATGCACTTGATGCTAGTTTTAGAATCTTGCATTGAATTTGCCACTGTTAGGCCATGGCCGTTTTCATTGCTTTTGTCTCCTCCTGTTACTTGACTCTTGTCTACTAAATTAATTAAGAAAGAGTCATGTAGCTGATCATATCATTGCGCCAAGCGGCATCTCTACAAAGCGACTATCCGAAATCCGCACAGCATACAGCCCCCTGACGTGGTTATTGGCATTGGAGTCCAATACAGAGCCAACATTACTCGCACGACAGCTCCCATCTCCAAACAGGGGTGTCCTTCTGTAAGATTGGCATGGGTTTGGGGGGGAAGAAGATCCGGTGTGCAAGGGGTCACGGCGCCCTCTCCTCGGCTCTTCACCTTGCTTTGTCCCTGCTGCCCATCTCACTTGATGGGGGCGCCATCCCAGAGAGCTGGGCTCAAGGCCATTCGAGGTCTTTGTCAATCTTTGTCTGACACAAAGCGCTCGAGCCAGGTGCTAGTATGGCATCGTAAAAAGTGCCCGCAAGTGCTAATCCTAGCTGGTTGAACCCCCCCCCTAGAAACTGTACTTGTGCCCCTTCGATGACATCGATGGGAGATCAAACTCATCGCCTGTCAATGCGTCCAGGGGAAGCAATGCCACGTTCTTTGTCGTACTGCACTAGGTCTGTAGCACCGAAGCGCGAGAAGCTCATTTCGTCGATGCCATTCAATTAGGGAGTAGGCTACGGCCGTATTGAGCCTGAGACACGAGGAGCCCCAGCCGGTGAAGACGCAAAAGGGTATAAGGTAGGCAGCTAAAGAGCGTGCAGCGTGGAGGCTTGGAGCACACGTGAAGACCTGGATCCGGGTTTACTTACTGCTCGTAAGTAGCAGATAGATTGCTGTCAACAGAAGACATGGGTATACCACAAGAGCATGTGCTCTTGAGCAGTGTTGAGAGTACTACTACTGTACGCCCGCAAAGTATACAGTGTTTCTGTCTGTTATCTATGATCTCAAAAGGCATGGCCTGAAGGATTTCCGTAGCCCGCCTTGAATGTTGCTGCCTACAAGAAGACTTTCCCTCGTTTAATAATCACCTCAGTTCCATATGGTTCATCGGCCGTACACCGGAACTATCTACTACCAAACCTGCAAACGCACAAGTATGGGCAATGACTTACTTTGGATATTTTGCACATCCTCATGTCGAGGGGGAACTCGAACACGCTCGGTGCGAGATTGGGTAATGCGACGTTCGCTACCACAGCTGAGCTGAGCAGAGCTGAGCAAATAGAAACAAGAAATGGCCTGCGAGGTCAGGTGTCAGTTGCGTATCAACTATTTTTACATAGTGCGTGTGTGTCGTCCTTCGCCTACGAGGCACCCCAGCCAGCCACCAACGGCTCCTTTGCGGCATTCTTGCGGCATTCTCATGCCATGTGGCCCGGTCACCGATCGTTTTACGAAGCCGCAGGCTGCCTACAGTATATACTGTACAGAATGTACGGATACAAGTATGCCAAACAGCCATGGCCTCCTTGATATCGGAACCCTCTCCCGTGGACCGAGCGCTTGGGTTTTGCAAGTACTAGTATGTAGGACACGAGTCGTTTCCATGGGAGGGCCTGCCAATCGATGCCCTGGCCTGTCTAAACTGCTAGTTCCTACTACTCAGATGTTGACTCCGGGGCCAAGAATGAAATCGTGCGTGGACGGACGGGCTGATGGAATACAGATGGACCCAGATCCAACTGCCTGGAGTCCAGTATAGTCCAAAGTATATAAGAAGCCTGCTAGTAGGTAGTTGTTCGCGCCAAGTTATAGTGCCTAGATGTAGATGTAGATATGCCGTCAGCAACCTCCGGTACATGCACGCATTCCATGGCTTGAGAAGTATGACGGCGTGCTCGGTAGTATTTGTCCATACAGTACCTAATGTCCGTCCACAAGCTCCGGAGAGCAGCGCAGCGCAGAGCTAATTGTGCATAATGGCTCTTATTGCTTCGCACGAATGCTAATAGCAAAGTGGCCTGTCGTCAACGGCGTCCAGCATAGAAAAGGGAAGTCTGCGCCGTTGACAGCGTCAGGGTTGGCGCCCGCTTTGGTGGAGAGTCTGGCTTCAAAAGGCGAAATGGGAAAAAGTGACAACGGCGACGTACCGGCTGCTGGAAAGCAAACGGAAGGCGCTAGCGGGGACTAGCGCACGCGCTAAACGACTAGTCGAATTACCCTTTTGGGTCAATGGTCGGGGCGCTTGGCTCACTCTGGGCTTAGCGTCTGTGCGGGCGGGCAGCGGGCGCCTTAGTCATGCCGCACTGGCCTCTTACAGCTGGGCTTGCCGCTTTACTGTATTAGCGGCGCTTTGCCCTCTGTACTGTATACCGACTGCTGTAGCTGAGCGTTTCGCTTTTGCTGAGCGTTTCGCTTCCGGGAGCGACTATCTGCTAATATTGGAGGCATCGGATACCATTGTCCAGAGACGGAAATTCAACATGGGTGAGTAAAGGTCGGCTCGAGAATAGTCGAGTTGGGTACAAGGTCGAAGACGGCGCTAGGAGAATGTCTACAGAGAGCCTATCTTATCTATACTATTTGATTCAATGTCCTCTGGACTGCACACGTACAAAGTTTAGCTCTAAGCGATACAGAGTCGGAAGCATAGACAATCATTCGGAGGGTTTCTGTGCCCACCCAAGTGGGTGTAACTAACGCAGTGCCTACATGTAGCCTGTTTAGAACGTCGTCAATTCATCGCTGTGTCTCCAGTTGTTACTCGTAAAAAGGCACGTATAAGTGAAGGTATAAGCAGTGCCAGCTGGCAAATATGGATGTGCAGATACTACTCGTATGGGCACTGTTGAGCCAATGGATCTGATGCCATCTCAGACGGCGTGGCTTGTGCGCAAATACGCCAATCGCCTTGCTTCGTGCTGGGCAAACCATCATCATATTCCCTCATTTCATGTTATTCATGGTGCTGGCTCCAGCAACTTCCAAAACAGCCCTAAACCAGGCAGTCAAATGGTTTCCAATGTCCGAAGCATCATCATCATCAAATGCAAACTTGAACATTTGCGGGCACAAGGCCGTAATTCAACCCAGAATGCCACAAGCCATGTACAAGCCATGTACATGTATTCTAGTGTCCTAAACCAGTTACTCCGTGCAGGTGGTGCCATGAGTAGCAAGCCCGGGTGAGCACTTGAATGACTGACTGATCAATTTTATGGAAATGCGCTCGCTGGGCAGACACTGCTGAGCTTGCTGAGCTTTGCGGTGCTGTGCTGTGCTGTGCTGTGCCGTGCTGTGCTGTGCTGTGCTTGGCTGCTTTGGGCTCTCTGGCGGGGGGATGCTGTTGATTCGCCTGTTCTGGCTCGGATGCGCGTGAGGCGGCCCGCGGCCTGGTCCTTGTCTGCTGCTGGAATTAAGGGTGCTGGAAGGTGTTGTTCTATTTGCTGGCCCCGATTGCTGGGAGAGCAACCCCCAAAAAGAGGGCTCCCTTGCCTGGATGCATCGACATGATTTTGTGGTTCTGGTGCACTTTTTCGGCACCAGCTGCGACGTAGGTGCTCGTGGCAGGATGTATATACATGTACAAAGCGTAGTAGACGCCCGGCAGCGCCCCGCTGGCGTTTGGCATGGAAACACAGAGACTTGAATGATGACGGCGTTGTTGAAGCTGGAGCCGCCCTATGAGCGGAGATGGCTGGGCGCCAGCACGCGAATTCATGCCAATTCCTTGATGCTAACGCGCAGCCTACCTCGAGCCGGCTAGTGCTTGTGGCGTCTTGAGCTGTACCGCCGCCGTGGTTAACGCCGCTAGCTTAGCTCATTGTCTGGCAGCTTATAGGCTCCCAGCGCTACGGACGGCCGTCTCGCTTCAACGTTTCCCACAGTGTGCAGCGCCGTTGACGTACCTCTTGCTCCTCTCGTGCCATCCCATCTCTCGGGATCGAGGGCCGGGGGGTCGGGACCTGCCAACTGGCGTGGGCCTGGTACACGCTTGGACTTGTCTGGGCGCTATCCAGGGCTGCCCTGCCCTGTGCTGTGGCGCCTGGCACCGGCTCCGGTCCATCTCCAGCAGACAGCGGTGCTGCTGGGGAGGCCTGGCAGCTGCTAGCAGGCCTGGCGCACAGTGTCTCGGTAACATGAAGCCTGGTGGCTGCTGCTGCTGACCGGGTTCGAGTGATGCTGGGGCCTTCTAAATGGCATTTCCCCCCATCTCCGGCTCATATATACTGGTACCCGCTCCTCCTCTTCAACTCGGGACGGGAAAAAAAAATAGAAAAAGAGAAAAGAGACAAGAGAAAAGCTCCGACACATCCTTCGGCCTCCCTGCCTTTCGACGAGATTGACCTCATATCACATCACCCACTGCTGCTGCCGCCTTGACATTGTAACGCACAGCAGCACTTCAACTCGTATCACCTCAGAACACGCCCGCCAACGGGCTGGATGCAACCAACAGATCCGCCCTGCAGAGATAATTTGACACCCGCCTGCGAATGACTTGTTATGCGGCGACCCCTCAGCTCTTATCTCCAGTAGACGGGACGACGACGACGACGACACCACAATGCAGCGCCAGGAGACCTCGAGCTTCGCTGACGCCGGTGAGATGATGCTGCCTCAGCTGCCGCCCATGGAGGGCGCTCTGCCCATTGACGACGCCGATTCCGCCCTGGAGCAGGCCTCAATGCCCAGGCCCAGGGCCCGCGAGCGACACTATCGAAGCCGCAGCAGCCTCGCCATGGAGGTGCTTTCGCGCCGCATGAGCCGCCAGACGCTGCTGCAGCAACACCAATCCCGCCCAACATCAACAGACAATGCCGCGTTGGACAGCAGCCTGGACGAAATGACCATGGAGATGGACCTCGACGACGCCTCCCCTTCCATGCCTGTGCCACCCTCGGCCCAGCGCCAGCGTCCGTCGCGGCGCTTCCTGTCGCTGTCACTTCCCCATGTCTCGCCAATTGCCCCAGAGACAACCATCGACCCGGAGGTCGCCTCCAGAGTCCTTGCCCGGATGCAGGCCGACGCCCAGCCTGCCATCCGCCCGGCCCAGTCGTCCAGGAGCTCAAACCTGGTGCCCGCCATCGAGATTGACGCTGCCGAGCAGGCAGACGACGCCCAGGCCGATGAGGGCTACAGCGAAGGACCAGACGAGTATCCCTGGCTGGGCGAGAAGCTCGCCGGAACGCTGAGGAGCCAAGGCCTTCTCAGCTTCACCACCTCCGCCGAGGCGGCCATGCGCTGCCCCAAACTCGTGCGCAACGTGCCTCGCATGCGCAAGAGGTCGCACAAGAAGAAGGAGCACAGACTCCGCACGTCAAGAGAGCCCACCGGCGAGCCGAGTCAGCTTCAGACGCCCGCGGGGAATGCCATGGCCGCTGTTGAAGCAGCAGCAGCAGCAGCACGCGCTTCTATGCAGTAGCTCTCCATCTCTACCTTGAGCTGATCTGCACATCTATCATCCTTTATTCATCCTTCAACTACCGACTATATTCCTGCTCTCTGCCACGGCTGGCACAAAACAAACGATTTAGACACGACATTACGCGGCGTTTTTATTTTGGGAGGGGACTTGGCATCACATCAATCTGCATTTTGTACACGGGACTTTCTGGCGCAGGCCAGCTACACATACTACATATTCGCTTCTCAAACTTGTTCTTATTTACTGCACATTTTCTAGCGGGAGTCCTAAGAAAACAAAAATGACATCAACGTTCGACACGTGTTATACACTATCTACACCGGCGTTTTCTAAATTTTCTTCTTGTTTTGTTTCTTTGTCCCCTGACTTTTTATTTTCCTACCCACTCTATTTCTTTCTTCCCCTTGACGTGGTGCGTGCGTATATACGGTGGCATCGCCTTGCCCGTGTTACCACAGGCATGAGGGAAAAAAAAGGAGAATGGATGGAGCAACAACTTGGGAAAGAAGATGGCGTAACATGGGAGAGAGGGGGGGCGGGATCCATCTGGATGCATCTTTTGGTAAAAAGGAATGGGCACAACGGCGTTTTTTCCCGGCCATGCGGCTGGGGGTGTTTCTGGGACTGGCTGGGAGCAATTTTTGGGATTTTTTCGGGACATGGAACCTGACTCGCCGTTTTGATGCGTGGGGGAACCGGCGAGTTTCCACCACGGGACGGACGGGCAGGATAGCACTAGAATATTGATCAAGTTAAATCGAGAAGCAAGAAAACAAATAAGCAATACCTAGTAGTACTTAACTTTTAGTTTACCCCATAGTAGCAAACTTGTTACTTTCTAGAAGCAAACGGCCCTTCTACAGCCTGTGGCGCGACCTCGCTTGTGAATGTGTACAGTACTGTACAGTACAAACGGCGTGTGTAAGCAGAGAACCTCGACATCACATCATGATTGTGCACGCGAGGCGTCAAGCTCTTTGATCATGCTCTCATTTCCTCATTTCCCCCACTTACACAGCACTGTACAAGGAGAATATCCAGGTATTTGTATGGAGTGCATGTGCATACATGTACAGACATGCACAAACACGTAGCACTACATGTGCTCCGGTGCAAGCAGTCCACGTGGTATTACGGCGTTTCCACCCTGCTGCAGCAAAAAATCCATCATCATGGACAGTGAAAACTAGGTGTACAACTCGAAGTAAGCCCAAAACAAAAAACTGGGCGCCAATCTGACCATCTTTCATGCGGCGATGGCGATGCGATACCGCCAGCTTGGACTCGGGACCGGTCAAGTGGATTTTGGGCTTATAGGGGGGGGGAGGGGGATCCTGGCTAAACTCTCCAGCTGCTTCCAGCGATATGGTGCGATATGGGCGCTCCAGTCGTTGCTTGTTTTTCTGGTACCGGCGCCGATTGGGTGGCGCGGGCGCTAAACGGGCGCTACGAGGAGGCGGTGAGCGCGTCTTCCCGGGGGTCGAAGGAGCTGGACTGGACTGGACTAGAGTTGGAGCTGGAGCTGGAGTGGATTTTGCCACTGGACTGGAAACCTTATGGTAAGCCGTAGCCATTGACCTTATTCTTGTGCGCTGCGTCTCTTCGATTTTTAATCTCGATGTGCAAATTGCGATGATCCTGCTTTGGTTGCATGAAACTCCACCATGGCTACGATTGTCCAATCATTGGTTTGCTGGCTGTGCATCAACAGGTGCTCTTCTGATAGGTAGATGCTCGAATACTGTACATGATACATGATATCCATGGCCATAGGCTGCCATCAGGGTCCTTTGTCGTCGCCTCTCGTCTCTCCTTTGACGAGACCTCGGAGCCTAATTTCCAGAGAAGCTTGCTCTCGAACTCGGATAACGGAACTTGCGAGACCGATCAACGGGCCAGGCTATGTAACCTCAAAGAAGCACGGGCTCGACCATGATGCCATCGTCGTTCTGGCTTCGGATCCTGCCAGGGAGGGATGCTGCTTTCCCCAGTTCGCCACGTGCTGAGTGGTGCGTTGACCAGGATATTCTCCTCTCCTTCTATATACTCTTCTTCTTCTTCTTCGCCCTTCTATCATCAAATCTCTCCAAGTGATGCATCACCCCTGGCGACGAGGATCGAGTGATCCTTGTGCCAGAGACTTCATGCATCAAGAATAGGCCAAGATGGGTCGACAAAAGTGTCTGGATGCTGACTTGGAACAAGCTAGATTCGGGAAACTGCGGAACCAAGCGTTGATTACTGGTCACGACTCCGAGTCCTCTTGCTCCTCAGAGACATCCTCCCTTGCTGCCCAGGGGACCGTTCGCAGCTCGCCCTTTGTCCGCACAAAGAAAGAGTCAACCTGACCACCTTGGCCCCGCCCAGCCTCATGGTGCCTGGATGGTTTCTCCCTCAGGAAGCGGCCGTTGACTTGGCAATGACATTCGTTGCTGAGACATTGCACCCCCGGAACCGCGGTCATGGACGAAAAGACTTAGCTTCTGCTGGAGCTGAGGTCAGAAGATTGAGAGATTGCCACCTGCCGTGAACCGCTCAAAGAATTGGCTGCAACCGCGCCGAAGCTAAAAGGCATGATCGGCAGTTGGTTGATCTGAAAGCAGGGCAGAGATGGAGAAGCCGCTCGGTGCCTCGCATTAGCTGCTATCAAGGCTCACGATATGCAGGGTGGTCAGTGCCATGCAGCAGCGCTTCGTTTCATCTTGTTTACTTTCGCTGGCCTTTCATCTCTCGGGAGCAAGTTCGAGTCTCTGTCCAGCGCTTGATCTGAGCGAGTGCTCACTTTCTACTGCCATGTGGGCAGATCACGCTTGCGCCAAGGCACGGCCTCCCCACCAGCTAGTGCATGTATCTATGCGATGATGTTCTGATGCCCCGATCGCAACGAGATTAAGATAGGACCTTCTTTGTCTTATTATCCATTGCCCCATCGACTTTCCAACTTAGCTTCACTTTGAGAGCAGCTAGTGGGATAGCCCTTGACGGCTGAACCTATCCCAAGCCTCGAAATACAGCTGGGGAAGCGGCAATGGAATGCGTCGCCACGGCCCCGCGCATTCCTTTTCCGTATACGGAAAGCCCAGCAAAGGAACGGAAAGCTTTGGTTGCTGTGGTATCTTTCCGGAGTATACACTTGGTGAGTGAGCAATATGACTGCGTTAATATAGACGACCTGTGTGGTTAATGATTCTAGTTGTGCTCCGTGCTTGAGTCTTGAGGTTGGATATTCGATTGATGTCCTCTCTCGCTCTCTTACTCTTTTCTTCTCTTTTCTTTTCTTTTCTTCTCTTTCCTGTTTCCTTGTTTCCAAGACGTATCTCCACACACTTTTTTCCACTTCGCCTCTCTCAATTTAAACTTTTTTCAAACTTTGTGTTTATATCGTCGGATCCGGCGAATACTGACTGCTCCATACAATACATGTCCTTACTCTCTTATCTCTCATCACTGTAATCAAAACGAATTTGGATACTAGCCGCATCTGTCAATTCATCATTACGAATCAGCCACTCCCGGATCCCGAGAGGAACTTGCCACCAAACTTTACTTTCGATGGCGTTTTGGGGGAGGACCGAATTTCGAATGGAGTCTGCCCTCGATAGGGATACCGCCATTTACCTGCTCGATCATGATGGAGGCCCGGCTGACGCGGCTGACTTTTTCGGAGAGTTCCTGAATTTGGACGGAGACGAGGCCCCTGAAACTCCCATCGATACTGGCCGCAACGGCAATCCGGATGCGTTCTTCACCAACCCTGCAGCGATGCTCACTACCTCTTCAGTTGTCTCGTCCGCAGATGAACGCGATTATTTTGCCACAAGCTCTCGCCTGGGGAATGCTTCATCTGCGGCAAGCCATGGAAATGAAAATAGAAATAATACGGCTGAGCTTGCTTTCGGTGATGCCTCCGATCCGGCTAGGGGCGGAACTGCTCATGCACTTGGATATCTTGGCCGCAGGTCTATGTCGGATAATGACCTACATCGCCTTGAAGACATCTCCCTTCGCTCGCCGCAAAATAATGTTTCCTCTGTTCCACCTACATCGTCTTCCACGCCGCCGAATACTACTGGGAGGTCAAAGCAGTTCGTTGCGGCATTATCATCCGGTTTCCGCAAAGCAACTAATACTTTGGGACGGAGGAACAGAAAGGAGCAGCAACAGCAACAGGAGCGGCAGCAGCTCTCTCTTCAGAGGCCAGCATCTCCTACACTTGAGCATCCTCCCATGGCCATCCACCCTCGCCCGCAACGAATGCACTCCATTACTCACACCAGCACGGGGAGCGTCTCACACGAGAGTCCATCGCCCCTGGCATATAACCCTAGCCCATCGGCCTTTGCTACCAGCTTCCCTGATCACCCGTTTGCTGAGCAGCCGAGAGCATATCCTTCATATCCTTCTCCAAATATACAATATTTCAATGATGGCGGCATGGGTCCTACGGCAGTCCATGGTTCCACCCGTCGCATTAAGAGCGAGCAGCAGCTGTATCAGGGGTCTCCAAGCATGATATCATCCACAGCCACCGTCGATGCCGCTTCACAGATGCCACAGCAGCAGCAGCAACAACAACACCAGCAAGGCGGATGGCAGCACCCATTGACGACTCCAACAGCGCCAGAGCCATGGGGCGGCTCAGAGTACGTGACGAGCCAAGACCCGCGCTGGTGGGACTTCAGCATGAACGCCAGCGTGAACCAAGCAATGCATTCTCAGCATGGCGAGCTGCCCTACGAATATGGACCCTTGCCAGACACAAGTGCAACCGGTCTCATGATTCACATGCCTCAGCTTCACCCATCTCAACAAGGGGCTGTCAACGACATTGCCCTGACCGCGCAGACATACATACCCCCGCCACCCCCTATCCCGGCGACAGAGCGCAACAATCGGCCTCCGCGAGCACCATCCTCTGGGACTCGACATCGCAACGTGTCTTCCTCTCCTATGCGCAGAACTCGGCGCCCCTCCGCGTCCGCCTCCCCCACGCAAGTGCACTCCCAGATGCGCAACCAGTCCCGACACAGCTCTACAGGGTCCATCTCCTCTGTCCGCAGCGCCTCTGGCCGGGCACCCGGGTCCGCGCCCAACACACCGGGAGGGGTCCGCAAGCGCCGATCGAGAGACGTGTTAGGGGGTAACATTGGTGGCGGGATAAATTTGGGCGGTGGGGGCGGCGATGAGCTGGGCTTTGTCAACTTTACGCCTAATGATGGTAACGTTCTCATGACCGGCGTGGCACCAAGTGGCAGCTCAAAAACGAAAGCTCGGAGGGAGAAGGAGGCCCAGGATAAGAGAAGGAAACTCAGTGAGGCGGCGATGAAGGCCGTAGCTGCGGCGGGAGGGGATGTGGACAAGCTTCTAGGAGAGGGCTTTGAGTTTTAGGAGATCAAGGCTCAGAAGGAAAGAAGAAAAACTCAGTGAGGCGGCGATGAAGGCCGCGGCTGCGGCGGGAGGAGATGTGAATAAGCTGATGGAAGAGGGCTTTGTGTTTTGAGAATGATCGCAGGCCTGTTTCTGTCCATTCTTGTGTTCTTTGGCTTGGTTTCAACCATTCTAACTGATCAGTCTTTTTTATTACTATTTTTGTTGGGGTTGATTGCTTTCTCTTGAAGTGTCGGTAAGATGGAGTTTGTTTTTCCTTTATGGCTATCTTGGCTTCTAACGCCTTTTAATTGTATTAGATAGCAAGTGCTGCTGGTATTTATACCAGACAACACCTTTTCTCTCGCTCCAAGTTATCTAACTACTTTCCTTTTTTACTTTTGCACGTCAGCCTCTGTCTCTCGTTCTTCTTCTCCGGCTATTTTATTGTCTTATTATTTTGTAATTCTCTTTTTAACCTTTAGCGGTAGCCACAAAAAATCGAGGTAATATGATTTAGCTAAATCCAGTGCTTCTTTGTTCTTTTTGGAGTCTTTTTTTGACTAGGTTAAGGTTCGGCCAAATCCGCCATCTTCAGATGCCGCAATAGCTATCTAATGAGGCAATTAAAAAAAGTGTGAAGACTCGCCGAACGGGATAACAAGGCTTCATGTAGCAATTTGCACGTCCTATAGCGTCATAGAAAAGTCATATTTATCTCTGGAGATCATCATAGGATCGACTTGGAACTATGAAGGCGTCTAATCAAGGCTGTCAAACTTTATAAGAGTCATAAAGGTTATCAACTTTTTAGGTCATCAAGGTTTTTAAAATTTATAAGAGTCATTAAGCAAGTTATTCAACATTTAATGTCATTATCCTATGGCGCGAGGGGTGAATCCTCCTCAATGCTTGTTAGACCTACTTGGCCTAAGTGTGTTCGAGCTACTGTTTGATTTGATAAAATGATCGTCTCCACCTCTGCTCACACCAGCTCCTTATCAAATGATGGGCGTATATACAAAGGAGTGAGGACCAAAGGGGCTTAAAAGAAGAAGAAAAACAAAAACCTAGGCCTCTCTCGTAGGCACATAGAACCCCATGGTCCCTCAACGCCAAACACCTTCCTACAAACGCCATCACATCTTCCAGCCCTGAGCTGACGTGACATCAAGACAAAGCCTAGCAATAATGTGTATACAACTTGGAGAGTCGTAGATTGGCTATGCATATCGGATTGCCATACGAGGTAAAAAGGAACACGTTGGAGGCTCCCAACATGTCTGCTATAACCCAGGTTTTCCATGCGGGCTGAACTTGTGCCACTGTGTCAATCTCCCCTTCGTCATTTGATAGAAATACATCGAGAAAAAAACAAGAATTTTAGACGCTATGCATCTAGGACTTTTGCATCAAAGCGCTCTAGTGGTCATAGCCTGCGCCACGTTGCCAGGGGCTAGAGAGGAAACATGAGTTAGTTCAGGCTTTTCGGACTTTCCAAGTATTCGCAAGAGTTACTTACCTGGCGTTGTGTTGCGATCGATGTCCGCTTGCTGGACTGGCAGTGTGCGTTCGCTGTTGCGCTAAAGAGGCGCCAGAAGCTTGTGGGTTCACCACACTCTCTCGCAGCGGGCTGGCGCCACGTTGAGCGGGGGGAAAGAGGGGAATCGCAGCGTTGGGCTGAGGGTGAGCCCCAGGATAGAACGAGTTCTGGGATTCTGTGGCAGAGATGCTATAAGATGCAGATGCTTCATTGTTCTTACGAATGTCAGATGACTCCACAGACTCATTGTCAAATCCACCCTTGTAGCCAAGCTTGTCGCCTCGAGCCGTAGCCGCCAGAGCGTCGAGCTCGGTAGTGGCGCCAAGCTGCGACTGCGACTTCATGAATGATGCACGGTCATCGGACATGAACTGGTATCGCGCATCCGGGTTCTTGCGGATCAAGTTAAGGATGGTGGAAACAATGACCATGAGGAGCAAGACCAAGGACATGACGGCATTGAGCACGAAGAAAACGACACCGATGACGCCAACAACCAATTGAGGAACATCGATGACGTTGGTGAAGATGAAGAGAAAAATGGCATTGATGAAGTTGACTGCAGAGATGGCGATGTTGATGGAGTTTGTGCTCTTATCCATCCAGGGACGAAGGACCGAGCCTGCAATAAGGAGGCCAGCTTCGATGATAATGAGGGCGATGGCCTGGGTGACGCCGCTATGCTGAGCCAGCGCGATGAACATTCCCTTGATAAGAGTGTAGAAAAGAATTGGAATGATGAAGTAATATGCTGAGGCGCGGAATTGAACGTAGAGAAAGCCCCATTTGTTGAGAGCCTGAGGGTCAGAGTACAAGATGAATGCTGGGTTGCGATGCATGGCGATTGAGCGTCGGGCGAGGCGAATGACCTTGAAGGCGCCATAGCACAGGGTAAAGAGCAAGCCGAAGAAGAAAACAACGGCGAGAAGCACCTCGGCGGCTGAATCGCGCTGAGTAAACTCCCACAGGCAAAGGATGACCATCTGAGGGAAACCAATGAGACAAACACGGAAAAGAATGCCCTTGAGCACGGTAATCCAGCCATTGCGGAAGTCTTCAAAGCGGTCAGCCTTGATAAGTCGCCGTTTGGCAAGAAGCTCGAGGAAGCCTTTGAACGCGACAACAGCGGCCGCAGTAAAGAGGCCAAAGAGCCAAAAGAAGATGAGGCCGGTCAGGAACAGATTGGTAGATTCAATTCCAGCCTCGAAGGCAACACGTTGGATGCCAAAGACGACGTAACTTCCCGAACCATTGGTGATGTTGCCGCGCTTAAACATAGTGAGACCAGTCGTGGGCAATCTTTCCATGGTGCGCTTCGCCAGGCCCAGGCCGACACGAGCAACCTGGAGGCTTCGCTTTTGAATCTCGACGGAGACTGTGCTGAGAGAGTCGAAGATGGTAGAAGGTGTACCACCAGTAGCGCGCTGATACCAAGTGGCGATGGTTTGGATGAAGCCGACGCGAATGATGCCCATGGACCACTGGAAGTCTTCGGTCCAAGCCGCTACAATGGGCGGGAGGTGGACGCCAGTCAGGCCGGCAATAGCTTGGGACTGGAAGTAGCCGAAAAGCGACAGAGAATTAGCGGCGACGTGAGCAGCAGTGTTGGAATGTCCCAGCCCATTGATGATGGCCGACGAAACGAGGGCCAAACCAGCGATGACAGCAGTGGCCCACTTGACGCCAACGAGGTTGACGGTTTTTCCATTTGAAATGTCGGCTTCAACGCAGGCAATAGACTGACCGGTGCTGGTCAAGTTGATGCGAACCCTGATGGACGCATCCAAGTCCGGAACTTGGTATGCAATACCGGGGATGTTGGAAGCGGCCTCACTGCCAACGGGCACATTGAAGCCAAAGGAGAGCTTGTCCGAAACCATAGGGCAGAGACCTTGGATTTTGAGTTCGCAAGGGTCAAGCGTCGTTCTGAGAAAGGTGTAGCCGTACGCAGAGGCCTCGATGTCGAACTTGACTTGGCCTGCCACGGTTGAAGTGGCCTCTACGGTGACACTGGCAGAGTTATTGGCAGGCGTGTAGACGACATTGAACAGACTGGCCTGGAAGCTCGAGTTTTCCTGGCAGATGTTGAGCGAGTTGGACAGCAGCATTTTTTCGGCCGCGACTGGCGACGCTGTCATGCCGAGCATGGCCAAGACGGCCAGCGGCGCTCTGAGGAACGACCGCATGGTGAACGATGGTGGTTGCTTGTATGCTTCGTTGTTCGTTTGTGTTTTTGCGCGCAGCAGGTGAAAGCGGCTCGAAATTCAGCGGCGATATTATTTTCCTTCTCCAGGTCGGCGGCCAGTGGCGCTGGATGACGAGGGGAAATTGGGCGGAATACGAGGTCAGATGGATACGGCGTGAGAAAACGGTGAGCGCGTATCTGCACTCGGTCGTTCCCGTCGGCACAATTGATTTGAGCCGGCCGTTTAGGCGCCCTGGAAGCAGCGTCTGAGCAATCCAGGTCGAGATGCAGATAATCGAGGTCGCTGATGATTCGAGATTCGTCGCGCAAAGATGCCGGGCGCTATTTTTGTCGTGATGCACGGCCGATGACGAAATGCAGAGATCTGCGAAGCGAGAGAGATTTTCTTGGCTCCAGTGGAAAACGAGGAAAAAAAGAGCGTCGCTGACGACACGGAAAGTCTACCGGACGACAGCGGATGCGTCGGCACCAAAAGCGAAGGAAAAAGCGAGCGGAAGTTCTGGCGGCGCAGGACGCAGAGCGAGCGGAGGAGGAGGCAAGAAGATGAAGAAAAGAAAGCAAGAAGCGGATTCCCAGCGACGGATGGAATCGATTCTTGATCTTCTTGCCAAGGCGTGGTGCGATGCTGATGATGCAGGAAAAAGAGACTGGGGGGGCATGGGCCACCTGGAAGTGACTGGTGCAGGCTCTTTTGCTATTCCTGGAGAAGACGATTCGGGGCGATTACAGTGGGCTTACAGTGGATAGACGCATTGGACTAGCGGCTGGGTGGTGTCACCGAGTTACGCGCACAGGTAGACAGCGTGTGGTGAGCGGGGCATAGAGGTACTCGCGGCGCTAACTTCCAAGGCAAGGTTCCCAGCATGCATACCACTATGCACAGTCCGGGCCCCAGCAGCTGTCGAGGCTAGACGGGCGCCACGGCCGCAAAGAGTTGAGCAACGCCCAGCCACCCGCGAACAGCTGCTGAGCTCCTTAACAAGGGCAGCGGCTCTCCTGGAATTCTCTGCTGCATAGCACGGAGCTGCTATAACCGGGCCCGTGTCGATGCAAATGGACTCAGCCGGCGCAGCGACTGCTCCCCGGGTCGTGCCCTACTACAGTAGGCATTACAGAAGGATGCACGTATCGACTAGGGGCCGATCTGCGAGCTACCACATCCGGAGCCATCCTGCCGCTACTCGCGCCAGTCATGCGGGGTACATGTGCTTGGCGCTGTCGCTCAACGCTGCCACAGGTACCGATGGCATGTATTCCAAGTTCCTCCTCCACTGCGGCGGGATGCCCTAGCCGGTAGCCTGAATCCACGCAAATGAAAATCAACCAACGCGTGGAACCAACGGGTACCTTTTTTCGAACAATTTTTTCAGTTTTTATTTATAAATCGCTCTATGCATGTTTTTTTTGCATGAGCGGATTTTGGTCGTAGTCTTGAACCTAGATTTGGCATTGTAGACGCACGTCATGGCCTCGCTGCGATGGTGATGGGGGGGCGCAGATCCTTGTGATGGTGAATACGAGCCGAGATACAAGCATACGTGTAACGTATAAGTTGGACTAGATGGTTTCTCACCAGCGAAATACTACAGTAGTAAATTACTATGTGAAATCAATTTATCAGCTCGCATGTCTCGGTTGCTCATCCCTCATTGTCTGAAATTCCACACTGGACCCATCATCATTCTATTTGCGCAGCAGACACTCCATCTGGATGGTCGCAGTGAGATGGATATTGCTAGAGAAATACGAGCGCAAAGGGGGGGGACAAACATAAGCCACATGATGCACGATTTGAACGATATTTTCCACCAAAGGGGCATCCAGCCACTTTGACCTCTGCTCAGGCACACGATAGGTCAAAAGTTTGTAGTATTAAAGCACCTGATTACATGAATATAGAGAGTGAAGAGGTCGGTGAGTGAAGAGGTCAGTGAGTGAGTGAGTGAATGTCTCACCCAAAGGTCTGAGACACGCATGCGCTTCTCCAGGTAACCCATTCCATCGCCACGAATGTCAATTAAAGCCACCGGAATGCTACCAGAGCTATAGGGAACGTTGTTTGAATATCGAATCGATACAGCATCTCATTTACGCCACTCCCTTTAATTCAAACACAGCCCCAGGAGCCTCATCGCTGCTGGAGGCGCAGCAAAGATCATCAGGAGTGTTCGTGTTAATACTTAGATATCATCGCTTTTAATATGAGGTTTTATATAAATTGCAACTAGACCAGCTACCGAAACCATTACGAGAATTATGCAATCCAATACACGAAAAAGCTAGCTATTTGAAGAAGAGTGACGAGTAAAGCAGCCAATTTCTGCTCAGTGTTTAGTTACAACGAGACTTCCTTCCTCTACTAGGTTCTATTTGCCCACTATGAATATGTTCCTGCTATCGTGGTTGCATAGGTATGTTCTCATATGTATACCTGAAATGGGGTCCTTCTGTATGATTTGCTTCACATCTCCCCTTTCTTCCTCCGCCATGACCCAAGCCCCGTCAATTTATTTCAAGTTATTGACAGATCCTTGATATACACATCCTGTCCTCGTGAAATATGCATTCCCTATACTATGCGAAAAGTTCTCTGCTCAAGGAGGCCATAATTTGGTTCCTTGTAGCCATGCCAATCAGCAGTGATGAGGCCAACCCTGGAAGAAACCCTGCCTCGCATTTCAATAATAAGACCAAAGATGGTGGTGCCAATGTCTCTAATATGAATGCAGAGCAGGCTACCATCCTTCTTATTTAACTGCTCGAGAAGCCGATCTTGGCTATCTGGCCCCTGAGATAGGGACATCTTTGCAGGAAGCCCTAATAGCTTCCATCTTTGCTTCCTGTTATATGAAAATGAGGATGGAGGAAAGACGCCACCCTGTAATCGGAGAACTCTAGCGAAAGCCACGCTAAAGCGATCAGTCGAGATAGACTCTGCTTTATCGTTCAGTTCCAAGATCTGACCTGCTTCAGATTCGAGAGATATATTTACGTGCACTGCCGCGTTTAGGATTGACTGCTGCCATTCAGAAAGCTGTATCATGGGAAGTTGGGACACCATGGAATCCGAATCGGACATTATCGCGTATTCTACCTTTCCAGCCCAGCCAGCCCATGACCAGGAGGGGAAGTCCGGCCTGCGGATGGGCTGTGAAAGACTGTCCCAGCAGCTATGAACATGTCTCCAGCATAGAGCCTCGACAAAGCAGCGTTTTGTCAGTTCTGGGCGCTTGATCGTAGTGGGAATGCCCCATAGCTGAGTGATTGGCTCACGAGCCCTCTCGAATTTCTTCATTATTCCAGCAAATGCGTTTAATGAATCGTGCTCAAATCGTAGTTCCCTAGCTGTGTAATCCTCGACCGCAGTCAGATATCGTATAAAGATGTTTAGGGTATTCCCAGGTCTGCCGCGGAAGCCAACGAATTTCTGCCAGCCAGATCTTTCAAACATGCCAGGTCTTTGATACTGTGGTGACGTTGACCCCCATTCGTTGTACAATGCGTCAGTCGACCCAGAAAAACTCTCACAGCAGTTCATTGCAGCGCACTCGAAATAGACTTGTTCTTCTGTAAATACGAGGCGGCGTCGAGTGAGCAATGCTTCTTGAAAGGTCCATCCTCTTGTCAACCATTTTGAAGAACGGATCGAGTCTTGGACATCTCTCATGGTTGATAAGACGGTTAGGCCCCCAACGCGCGCAATAGGTTGGGCAGATCGCGGTTTGGAGCCGACTCCAGGCAAGCCATGAGTCTCATCGACCCCAGCGGCCGCAATGATGGTTAATTCGGCATTTTCATAGACAGAATCCATTTGCGTAATTTGCAGATGCTTCACTTCGTTATTGGTTTGATCGATGCAGAATTTGTCCACCCACAGATACTGGAAGCCAAGCGATTTGGTCACGGCTATTGCGTCCAAGATTACGGCTGGCAGGACAGAAGGGAGAGCAAATATGCTGCCGGACGCTGACTCGAGAGAATACTGGTCGCAGACAGTAGATGAACCCCAGACATAGCTCAGGGCTACGTATGAGAATTCTGAGCGTCCTTGTTCCACGACGAGAGTCTCGCAGTTGATCAGCCTTAGATTGATGGCAGACGCATTTTTCTGAGAAAAGCATGTTTTTCGATGATGTTCTCTGCAGTGGCCAATCCATCCTATCGCGACGGTTGGGTCGAAATAAGGGGGAACTACTTGAGCAGAGAACTTTGGTGGCTCGTGGGGTTGGCGGATAACTGCGAATCCCTGCTTGGCCCCATGGACACGTCGTTGTTCTGAATTGAGCGGAAAGTGTGATGAAATCAAATCAATATAAATGGATCTGTTTCTCCAGGCGAAAAAAGATCCCCGTGACGACACATCGTGAATGATAGTGTCTTTTAGAAGAACAAATGCACGCAGCTCATCTGTGTCGTCTTCGGTCTGGTCACTGATTGAGTCGAGAGCTGACTTATGAGATTCCAATAGTGCGCATAGCTCCTTTGTCTCTTCTCTGGTTCGAAACATGATCAGGCACACCTGGATCGATGACGTGTACCTTGCTAACGATATACGTCGCCTAATTTTACCTGTTATTCTTCTGTTCTGCTCCTTGGTCGAGAGGTATGATACGACAAGTGACTTATGATATACCAATAGTGCATATAACTCAGGTATGTTGTATAGGTTTTGGTTTTTGTCCAGGCATGACTTGAGAGCCGAGCTTTGAGATGTCAACAGTGCATGTATCTTATCTGAGTCGTATTTCTCTTGGTCAATGATCGGGTATAGCTCAAGAGCTGACTTTCGCAATGCCAACAGAATGCGGCATAGAGAACAGTTTGTTTCGAATGGCGTTCTATATCGTTTTCCGACTTTTGCGATTACAATGCCATCGCTGGGATATTTACTGCAGTCGGGGTACTTGTCGCTGGAGTTGATCGCTGCCAGGGCCTCCTGAAAATCATACTTCGAGCACTCGAGGCAAATATCGTCAGACCCTTGAGCAGACAAGTCTTCCGCTGTGCTGTTGGATAACGACATGTCCTAAGTGTTGGGCATGTTAGGCTTCGACAGCAGTAGAGCTTTTGGTTGAACTGACCCGAGATAGTGGCTACAAGACACTCAAATTGTACGCATTAGCCCTACAAAGCTGGTTGTAGCTTTTCATTCTGCTGGTTATATAGTACATATGTAATATTCATGTTGTTTGCCTCGCGAGAAGCCTAACGCATCCTGTCGTGGCGCGGTGAGATGCATAGTGGGGAGGAATTATTTCCGATGAGATTCTAGTGATGTATCTAGATTCGTCGGACTTAATTTTCGCTCACTATTAGGAGAATTCTTCCGTTGCTAATCAAAGAACAACAAGTGCCTCGCTCAGACGGCGACTAGATTCTTCTCTGCATGGTTGGGTGGGAGAGTGGCAACATACACGGCATTTGATGCAATAAACGTAACAACATAGAATCATATGAGAAACTATACAAAGAATAACTTGAAATAAATGAAATAAAAAATAAACTAGTTCAATTTTCTCATGTGTAATGCTCTGTCGCTATGCCCCGTAAATGCATCAAAGTTCTATATACAAGTATTCAAAACCAATCAAAACCAATCCTTAAATGGTGTCGACCGCATGCCTAATTAAATGAAGAAAAAAATCAAGACGCAAAATGAAAGCTACAGAGTCAACAGGCTCATAAAACATCCCACTGCATATTCCACGGCTGCGTCCCCTCCTTCAAGCTAATGCCATGCTTGTAATTGCTAATCAGCTCCTCCTGGTCAACACCACAATGCTTCTGCCCATCCCGTCCAACAAACCACCCTAAACCATACAATTTGTACTCGCCCAGCCTCTGCAGCACTTGAGAGGCGGTAAACTTCTCCGTGCCCACAAAGTCGTAGAGCATCTTGCTCTGGTGGATGTACGCCAGCACCGAGGCGATGGTGTTGGGTTGACGCGGCAGAAAGGCGTGGCGTCGGCGGAAGAAGACGACGAGCGCGACGACGACCATGTAGAGCAGGATGAAGAGCGATACTGCGACAGATACGTAAAAGGACTTGACAGTCTCTGTGCCGGAGTTGACCTCCCAGGCTTTGTCGGTGGAGTTCCAGGTTAGGAGGAAATCGTGTCCGTCGACGGTAGCCAGACCTGCTACGAGAATGGTCAGGAACTCGGCCATGATGCTGCCGAAGCCGACAAAGAAGACGAGGAAATGGCCGTTGAGGAGCGCTCGCAGCGGCATGTAGCCAAAGGGCAGCGCCGTGTAATCCAACAGCAGCGTCTTGGCCGGCGCGTGTCTCTTGGAAAGGATGTAGTACGGCTCCATCATGCGAACACTGGTCTCCATGCCGCCCCAGGCCATCTTCACAATGACGGCCATTATGGTGACGACAAACGGGGCTTTGTTCGTCACAACTTCGGCGGGTGTGAACAAAAAGACGGGGATGAACGCGGTGAAGAGGAGGATTCCAATGACCATGGGGATGAGGCCGGCTGCGCGAAGCAGGATGGGGTGTGGGTTTGTGGGCAGATCAAAGTCGTCATATTTGTGCTTCTCCTCAGGAGTCACCACATGTACTTTTGCTGAATTAAACTCATCGGGCGCCAGGGACGAGTTCAAGAGCGTATAGCGGTTATACTTGAGTTTGTTATGAATGTCGCGGGGAGACGCCGTGTCCATGTCCTTAAAGTCCATGAGAATGTGGCTCACCACCGCCATAGATGCGAGACCAGCAATGCCCCGGACATCGGACATGAGGCCCGACTTGCGCGACTGGAGGAGATAAAACAAGATGCATCCCAGCACGGCAATCACCGCCAGCGTCGATGTCAGGAGACGTGACCACACAGAGTTGAAGTTGAGATCCTTGTATCCGTTTGGATTGGCCATGCGCGCGTCTCGGTCCGGCGTGAGCACAACCGCAGCGGCAGCAAATGTTGGCACAAGCGACACGGCAAAGAGGGTGGCAATGGACGACACTGCCACGGCGTAGTGGCCCTTCCAGAGGGCTTTGAAGGGCCGGTAGACGTTGATGCTGGTCACGTAGTCGATGTTGAGGGACTCGGAGGCCACGGCGCCGCCTTCTTTGGACAGCTGATAGAAGGCCTCGAGACGTCGGACTTCAAAGTCGATAAACTGCCACAAGACGCCGTATATGACGGCAAGTAAAGTAGGTGCGAATTTGATGACAAAGAAGAGACCCTGGTCGACTTGATCCGGAGATGTAAACTTGACGAGCGGATCCTTCCTGTGCATCTGGAATAGAACCTCTTGCATGACGGCTAACGCTACTGAGAGGAGTATCAGCGACAGCAGATAGGGCCATCGCATGGAGAATGGCTTCCAGTTACATTCTGGGTAGAAAGTCTGCGTCGCCTTCCCCTTCTCCTTCTCCTTGATACTGGATGCCGATGAGTATGAAGAGTATGTCGACTGTCGCAGCGCACCAGAAGAAATGTTGGGTCCTTCAATATTACTCAGGTCAGCGCCCACCGGCTCTTCCATGATGACCTCGATGACCTCGCCGCGACGGTTGGCCTCGTCCTGGCCCATGTGACGCAGCGTCTCTTTGCGATCCAGGCGTTTGCTTGCGTTTCGCATCGAGAATGATCGACCAAAGCCTGGCTGAGCAGAAACGGGCGACGACAAGAGCTCTCCGCTGCGGACCTGGGAGTTGGCTCGGAATCCCTGGCCTATACCTCCGGTTAAGTGGCCCCTTGACTCCTCCTCTTGTAACTTCCTGATAAACTCATCGTCATGAGCGCCCAGCGGGCCTAGAGTTGCTGTGAAGTCAAATGCCGGCACGGCGTCAAGATCGTCTTCTTCGTTGATGGCGGCATATCTTCCTCGTGAGGCTGGGCCCGACATGCCCATGGCAGCCGCCGACGTGAGCAGAGACAGATCATACGGTTCTTCTTCCCTTATGCTCTCAGGAACTGTCTGCTGTACTGCAGAATAACTCGGTCTACGACTCCCCCTGGATAAAGCCCTCGCAGGCAGGCCGGTCTGTCCAGGCACGGGAGCATATCCCCCACTGGCGCCCGAGTAGGAAAACGAGCCAGTCCACGGAGAAACCGGCGAGTAGGTCTGAGGCCCATGTGTCCCAAGCGTGTTTGGCGAAGACACCACAGAGCCACGGCCATCGTATTCGGAGTTTATCGACACCATGGACTCCCGTCCTCGCAGCGGATGAGGGACCGGTTCGGGTTCACGATCGCCGGCGTCAGACAGGCCGGAGACTCTGTGCGTGAGATGCTGGTCTGGGCGTGGCCCCGCCCAGGGATCTCTGAGGGGATCTTGGCCCGGATGGTGATTATAGGCCATGGTGTTGGTGGGAAATCATCGCTGGGCTGAAGATGGATTAGACAAGGAGAAGAGAGAAAGGTTACAGGCGAGAGCTGTAGCCTATGATGATTGCTGTTTGCTAATAGCTGAACGATTGACTGTGCTAGAAACAAATAGTAGCGGATGGCGTGGAGTTTAGTAGCACCCGAGACTATTGTTTGCGAGATAGCCGACAGTAACTAAGGCGAAGGAGGGTAGGACAATAAACAGCAACTTTACAAGGGCGAGCGTAACAAACGAGTGGCCAAGTAACTCGCTCTTTAACTAAGAACACAATAAAGAAGACAAAGAGGTTTAAAGAGTAAGAAGAGTTGAAAACAGACCCGGCAAGGTGGAGGATCCAAAAAGTCCGTCGCCTCACAAGTTCGCTTCGCAAAACGCCTGAGCCAGGGCCATGCGGAAACACGAAAAAAGAGCTTGTACTGTAGGGCTGGTCAGCCACCAACACACTGCCTGGCCCAAGCAAGAAAATAAATCGAGCTCAGCTCAGCTCTCCGCAGGCCTCCGCCCTCTCTCCCATGCGGTAGCGTCTCATTTTGGTGTGTGTGGTCTTTGTGTCTTTTGGATCCCCGGCCCCCAAAATATGCCTTCTCCGGTTAGCGGCGTCTATTGCGCCAAAAAGGCCGGCGTGGAATGATGATAGTTATCGCTAATGGCCTGCTATTTTGCTAACCCCCCTGGCCTGGGTTGAGCCATGATTGGTTGAAAGCTTAGCTGTAGCTGTAAGCGGTGGTCGGCAGCCCAGAGAGAAGAAGAGACGGCTAAACAAACTAAACGGAACGGTAGGAACGGGCAAAGTTACGTGCCACACTTACACATTCGTGTCCAAAAAAAGTAACAACCTAAACCAAGGCTGCGCTTCGTTGAGCCTCAGAGAAACGGTGTTTTCAAAGAGTGGCGGATTTTTGGGGTGATGAGTAAATAAAAAAGGGGGCCGGCCAGTGAGGTGAGCGGGATGAGGGTTTCCCGTTTCGCTTCTATTCTGCATCTTGTAGTATTGCGGATGTGATTGACTCCGGCGATCTTTTTTTCAAAACAGTTGAGTGAGATTATAGTGCGCGATGAGAAGAGCAGACATGGCAGACCAGGAAAAAGATTAGACCAAGTGGATAGGTGAATTGCCGATGAGCGAACTGACAGGGAAAGACAAGTTCAGAACCCATCGAGTTAAACCCCGACAGATCGGTAATATGCCATGCAAGATGTTCTCGTAAGCATCTCTAAATAAAGACTTGGATGTTCGCTGCTCGCTAGCATGACGGCACGGCTTATTAGTGTTGAGAGATGAATTACTCGGGACGTTCAGATCTCCACAGACGTCAATGCGACCAAGTAACATGTAGATTTGTATGTTCATTGCTATTAATGTAGCACGCTTTGCTGAGCTTGCTAAGCTGGAATTTAAAAAAGAGATCCGTTCTAAGAAAGTCTCTCCCGTGACGAAAACCCATAAACACGGTCCCGTGAAAATCTTTAATCTTTCTCCCTTTACATTGCCGAGAACTCCTAATTCAATGCTTTCTGCGCCTTGTTTCCCAAAAATAAAAAGTCTGACTGGACCCTTTGCTTTCTATAGCATCAGCCATGCCGACGCAACCAAAGTCACAACGCTCGCCCAGCTTATAAACAGCCCTCTCGCTCCTCGCATCAACGCCGCAGCATCGCTTGCCTGAACCTGCCCGCAGCACGTATTGTTATACGTAACGTTGTTTAGTCTCGCCGCAGCCTCAAACACCGATCCTGCCGGCGAGCCATAGTTGTAATAGTCCACATTCAGGATATTCGGAGCACGTCCCCAGTCAGAGCGGCAGTTGTTCGCGGCTAGACCCACGCTGCCGTAGCCCTCGGCCGCATTGGTCTCGTTGAGCAGTGACACGGCTGGCACCAGCAACTCCAGGCTGAAGACGTTGAACTCTGCGTTGAGATTGTGATTCATCAGATAGAGGCGATCCTGGGCCGCCGAGGTGGACAGGTCCGGTGGGCGCTGCACGGTGCAAGGGAATGCGCGGTCCACAGGGTCAAACTGCGTCTCCCACATCTGGGAGAACTCGTCCATGAGCCACGGGTAGGCCGTCTGGTTGGCCTTGTAGTCGAGGAACATGACAACACGGCTGCCGTGGAGGATGAGGTTCTCAAGCGTGGGCCAGTCGTCGATGCCCATGGGGAAGACAGTGGGCACATACGTGTACTTGAGGATGCCCGTCTCCTGGATATACGGCACGTAGACGGACGGGTCCGAGTAGTTGCCATTCTCCAGCAGAATCGTGACGACGTCGTAGGGATGGGCGTCCACCCACGAGTACACCTCGCTCAGCCATTCGTTGATGGGGCCAGCATCCAGCAGGTCGCAGGTTGTGTGGCAGAAGTGCGGCACGGAGCTGTTGGCCGGGAACTGCATCTGGGCCTGCAGGAAGCGCACGCCGTCGTCCAGCTGCGTCTTGACGTCCAGCTCCTGGTTGGAGCCCGAGTTGCCGGGCCGCACAAAGGGCGAGTTGTGGCAGCCCACCTGCGTGATGTTGCTGAACTTGCGCGTGCAAAACTCGACGTGGTTGTTGCAGGCCTGCGTGTTAGTCGGCTGCGGCACTCCGGTGGCCGTGGCCGTGGCGTTGGCGCCGGTGGTGAGCGAGCCGGTCGGGAAGCTGGCGCTGAGGCTTCTGGACGAGCTGGAGGCCGAGCTCGTCGACTGCGAGTGGGCGCCGGTGAGGGTGATTTTGTGGCTGTAGGAGTGGTAGACGCCGGTAGGGACTGGGTCGCCGCCGACTCGCTGCGTCTTGGTTCCCTGGTAGAAGGTGAGGCCAGTGGTGTCTGAGTACGACACTTTCTGCGCCGAGACGGCCTGCACCAGCAGCGCCAGCGCGCCGAGAGCTGTGTAAGGGACTCTCATTGATGCTGATGTGAATTTCGATGTAGAAGATTAACGTTGATATTAAGCCTAGCGCTCGAGCCTCCCCCTAGGAGAAAGAAGTCGACGTCTCCTTGGACAACCCGGTTCAGGAGCAGCAGAACCCAATTCTTTATCACCCAGATAACTGTATTCCAAATGCCGGGGCTGTAAATAGAAACCCGGAGAGAAAAAGAAACAAACAATGTCCGATGACAAAGGAAGGGAAGCGTGGAATCACCGGCAGCCAGGCCGGGTGCCGTGCCGAAGGAGTGTATTCCGCCACGGGGCGATGACAGCTTCTGCTTCTGGAGCTCGTAAAGCGGTGATCGGGAGACAGCTCAGCGGCTCACCCACTTTTGGTAGAAAAGCCCTCTCGTAGTCGTCATCAAACGACCGGAGGTGAGCACGTATGTAAGGGAAAGCTGAGAACCAGCCCAGGAGCCAAGACGTCACTGCCACTCTCCACTTAAACAAGGGGGAAATTGCCCAATCGCTCTGTGTGTTGACTCGTATGGGTGACAGCCAGAAGATAAAGACGAGGCTTAGATTTCGTTTTTGTAGATTTCAAAAGAATGAAAAAGCGTGCTAGACGGACGCTGCGGAATAAAGTAAACAGGGGAAAGAAGGAAAGGGACCAGAAAAAAAGTGAAAAGGGTGGTGGGGATTTTTGTTGATGGGCCGTGAAGCCAAGATATGATCTCCCCCAGTGTTTCCACTCCGCTCGTTTCTTGTTTCCTCTGCTGGCGTGTTTCGATCTCCGCGATTTTTTGCTTGTTAGCGAGCTGTTTTTTTTACCGTCCTATGAGAAGATAAGAAGATAAAAGGGAGCGCGCGTAAACAGGGAATAGCGATTAGTAGCGGCAGATTTCCTCTGTGGGAGTTGGTTGTAAGCAGCTGAAGCTTGTTTGAGGATCTGCATATACCGAGACCCTGGAAAGATCGCCTGGAACAAATGATGGTCTCCAAGCGGCGCTCAACTCATACAAGTAATAATAGCAGCAGTCGATAGCCACGGCGGCAGTATCGTTAGCCGCGTGCCACGCTTAATACTAGCCTACATAGTAGGTATCAGTCGATGCCGCTGCCCTTCGCTTCGTGATCCCAAGGCCCAACCACCACAGCGACTGGCTGTCAACGCTTCTCGTCCAGCAGCGCCGTCTGATTGCCAATTACAATGCGGGCGGCTTCCTCGCTGTTCTGTTCCCTGGCGCTTCCTGTAACACCTGGAATGGGGCCCCGGCAGCAAGGCGCCGGCACCGCCCATGACCCATGTCCACATGTCTCAGCCCCTCCGCCCCAGCAGGTTTGTCGGCGGCCCTGATGCCAAGGAGGGCGAAGCGAACAGCAAAAGAGAAACAATTCCAGCCAGTGAGAGGAAGATTTGTCAAGTCAAGAGACACTGACCAACCATTGAAGTCGGCGTTTGTCGCACAGGCAGCGGCTCCGTCTTCTTCTTGTTTTTTTTTCCCCCGCGGGAGAGCGCTAATTGCCGATTCGCGCTGCCTCTCGGGTTGGAGAGTACGTGTAACAGGCCCGACAGTATCAAATCTCAGTTGTTCATCTCGCCAGAGTCAAAGCGAGAACAGGCGTGGGTCAGCCGTCTATCGTTTTGTGGGCATGAGCCTGCCCGATGATGATGATCTCATGACATGGGGGACACAGTCTGTCAATTGCCGTGGTCTGCTAGTTAAAGTCTTTTCTGCATCTTTGAGCGTAAATGCACACAATAGAGGCTGCCAGTTCAGGTCATTCGTGAATCCCGAGCTTCGGGCGCAGGTCATGAGGCGAAGTCGCCGGGCCACGTTCGCGCGGTTCGGCCAGGCACCTCTTTCGGCACTCTCGCTCCGATCTGCCGGGAGCTGTGCGGATACCAGCAGCGCTAACACCTGTGGCTAACAGCAGCAGCTACAGCAGCAGCAGCAGCAGCAGCAGCAGCAGAGCCCTGAATGATATTGACCCAATATTACTGCGTGTGCATGTGCTACTAAGCAGTAATAGTGACACGACACCTCATGCTGCATGATATATGATATGCCTAGACCAGAGTCTTTTGTCCAATCGGTCGATCACAAGCAGGTTTACACGCTCATGAGTCAAGCCAAACAAGAACATCTAAAAGACCCAGCAGAAGGGCTACCTAGTGGAGGGGCCTCCAGACAGCGGAACCAAGCCAAGCTCCCAAATCGAACTGGATCCATGTCCCTGGCCACGTCGTCTCTGCTGCCAAATCTTCTCACCCAGTCGCCAAGGTCCAGCGCTAAGCCGAGCCGCTAAGCAACCGCGCCTCGTGGTGGATCTGGCCTGGAAAACCCTTGAGAGGCCCTGAAGGGGGGCCGTTTTCTTGATGCCAGCGGATCCGATGGGCCACGATGACGGACGGCGATTTTCTGCGTCTCTTGTTCCCCCTGGTTGAGATTCTGTGGGAATGAACAATGTACCGGTGCTAGTAAAGTTGTGTGACGCGGTACATGCATACCAAGCCCATGTTCGTAGCGCCCCTCGTACTCAGGTGGTTTACTTGGCACATGCAAGGATGTCCGTTTTTTTGACGTGAGAGGTGCATTGAATGTTTCGCTCAGCTCGAGCCATCTGATCTTCTCTTCCCTTTTCCTCTTTTTGAATGTGTGTGTGGCTTTTTTTTCTTTACTTTCTTTTTTCGTCTATTATTCAATTCATTTCGTTTCGTATCTCGTTATTTTTTACTTCTCCCCCATCTTTTCCCTTATTCGTTTCTTATTCGTTTTCTGCTTTTCCGTTATACAAAATCTCACTCCCCCCTGCCCAGAGCAAAACAACGGGTGTTGTACGCCCCTCCCTCCCTTTCATCGCTTCTTCTTCTCGCGTCTTCTTCGTTCGCCTTTTTTGGAATCATCTATGCCCTCTTGCCGTTTAGTATCGTCTCTATAAACAATTACCGAAAAAAAGAAAGAAATCATGAGTGTGCGGACTTTTGCGGCCACGCTCGCCGGCATCAGCTACTTCATTACGATTCCATTCCTCATCCTCGTCCTCATCGGCAACACTCACATCAATCCCGTTCTCGACGACATCTTCTTCTTCAAGCTCGACGTCTCTCACATCATCCCCATATCGGTCGAAAACTCAAATCTGCTCAACTCTGTCGCGCGGAGCCTTGGTCTTCATGACTTTTATCAAGTTGGTGTGTGGAGCTATTGTGAGGGATACAATGATGAGTATGTCACTTCTTTACTTTGCTCATAAGAGACGTGAGAGAGCCAATGACGAGATTGAAAGCTAACCTTACCTCTACAGAGGCGTAACCTTTTGCTCGCCCCCAAAATCCTTCTTCTGGTTTAATCCCGTTGAAGTCCTCGTGGGCGAACTCCTCGCCGGCGCCAAAATCGCCCTTCCCTCCGAAGTCGTCACAATCCTCACCCTCCTCCGCATCGGATCCCAAGTCATGTACGCCTTCTTCATGTCCGGCATCGTCCTCAACTTCGTCCTCCTGCTCGTCACGCCTCTCGTCCTCCGAACTCGATGGTTCAGCCTCTTCACATCCCTCGTCGGCGGCGTAGCGGGCATCGTCCTCACAGTGGCCGCAATCATCGCCACCGTCATCAGTGTTGCCGCCAAGATTGCCCTCACGGCGCAGGATCAGCTCAACATCCAGTGCGATATTGGCGGCAAGATGTTTGCCTTTATGTGGATCGCCGCCTTGTCGACGGATTTCGCATTCCTGCTGCATGCCGCGATGGGATGCTGCTGCGCACCGGACAAGAGAAACGGGTCCAGAATCGGATCTCCCTCCGCATCGACCATGCAAGAGAAACACGACTCTTATATATTACCCAACTTTGTTCGTCGGAGAAAGGGCATGTCAGGATGATTATTTCAGAAGATATAAAGGGGGAAAAAGGCGTACCAACTTTTGATTTTTTCGGCTTTGCTTTTGTTTCCAATCATAAAGAGTTTGGCTTGGGAGCGGGAAGGCAACAATCATATATAAAGAGGGACTCACGATCAGGCTTGATGTGAAATGCGTTCACTATAAGGGCTCATAGATGCATGTTTATTTTATACAAGTATTATGCCACAGATTGGCGGAGGATCCTAATCTGGCAAACGAGTGTTATCATAAGTGACACTGAGAGGCAATGCAGTCGCAGAATGGACATACCGAATGTAATCAAATACAATGTAATCAAATACTAGGGCCAGTCAAAGGCCAGACTGGGGAACAAGAAACAAGTCGCCGTCTACACTTGAATCACTCAACAGGTGCAAAGATAAACAATCAACATTATGTGTCATAGGGGAGACGGCATGTCGTATAATGCTCTATTCATGTTACAGCTCCATCTTCTACGGCCTGACCCCACATCATTTCGAAAGAGCCCGGTCCGACGACAAATGTATTCAATGTTTCTCTCTCCAAATTCGTCGCTGTCGTCGCCCATGAGTCATCATCGTTGTCCTTGGCGGAATCATCTCAAAAGGGTGATGCTCTTGGCCTTAATAATCTCCTATGCCCTACATGGCGCCTAGCACACCCGTCATCAGGTCCTCGTCTTCTATATTCGCATCGAAGCCGACTCCCGCATCGGCCATGTCCTTCTCCATTCGCTTTTGTTCACGCACTACGTGCCGTGCGTACTCCTTTGTAGAACTCAGCCGCTCATTTGTCGCTCGATACTGCTTTGTCAGCGCCTCGATGCTGCTGTGGCTACGGGCCACTTCGGCTGCAAATTCAGCTTCTGTCATCAAGTCGTGTTCTTCGTGAAAGGTCAGGTAGCTCTCCTCGGCTGTAGGCCCAACCTGGATTTGGCCCTTGAGCATGCCAGATTCGATCATATCGCTGACCAGCGCAAGGACCTCGTCATCGCTCTTTAACGTCTCTGCCGTGTGGGCGCTCAAGGTCGTCTGTCGAATTTGAGCGATGGAGACTTGGCGATATATCCGGCGAAGGTTGATAATCTGCCACTTCTGGTATGAGGATATCACTTCTTCAAGTAGAGTCAGGTTCTTATCCTCTTCCCAAGTGACTTGTCCTTTGACAGCTTCCTCCTTTAGAGCCGATGCATTTTCCGTGGTGAATAATGAGGCCAAGTTACTATAAGGCTCGCTTAACCCGTTGAAAGTAAACTTCGTTACACTAGTGACGTAGTGAGGGAAACTGGGAGGCCGTCCATCTTTAAGCAGCCCTACAAGTATCCATTTCTTGTAGCTTTCCAACATGATTTTACTAACGCCTTTATCCTTGGTAGGATGTCCAATCACTTTCTCTAATGCTGTCTGTGATTTGCGCCAGTCTCTTCTTGATATATATGCCAGGGCCTGAACAAAGTGATATTCGAGTATCGACGTGCTCTTGATGGTATCTGTAAGGCCAGCCAAAGACACGTAGGCGTAGGGCTCGAGTTCTGTATCGCATAATCTCTTTGTGTCTTCGAAGCGTGTGTTTCGTGGATAGAAAAGAATGTCGGCATCGAGAACTTTGAGAGCAGGCTCTATGCAGTTTGCATCGTAGGCCAATTTTGCCATGACTAGGTGTGTCGACGTAAACGTGGATCCGCTCGGATCGATTCGAAGAATTGCGTTTGCAAGCAGCTCTACTGCAACCGTGGGCTACCATGCGGCGCATCATCGTTAGTAGCTGATATCTTATCGGGTGGACATCTCATTGACGGGTAGGGCCTCATACTGAAAACAAGCTGCTGAGATCTTCTAGCAGGGCTCGAAATAGAGACCCGACATATCTAATCTGGATTGGATCGAACTTTAACAGAAACAGGAGAGTACTGTCTAGTAAATGTTGGCGGGAAACGGATGGTGGGATGGAGCCGCGGAGAAGAGTATCGATGATTGCGAGGTATCCGATAGAGTTGGTAGCGGGGTCGACAAGCTGTACAGTCCGTCAGCACCAAGGTCTAAAGATGGGAGGCAGCAGCCGAAAAGAAAAGAACAAAGTAGACGTACCTGGAGAGACTGGATTGGATCACGCAGGATTGTGGTGCGTATAGCAGCAGGTAGCCTTGTTGTTACGGATGCGGCATAGGTTTTGGCGGCGGCATCGTAGGCTTTGGAACTCGAGCTTGTGACGGGCGGAGCCAAGTCGTCGAAGAAGAGTTTGGCGTCGTCCATGGTCGATCGGCTTCACAGATGCCGTGAAGCTATAGCAGAAGGAGGATAGAAGAGGAGGAGACGGGGGAATGCCGCAGAATATGTACGGGCCGTGGTGAGCTTGGTCTGGCTAGGTACCTATTTGCCGATCGTCATGCTCAGAGGAAACTGGGCCTCAATACTCAGCAGGACCGTTTTCGTGCGCAGTCGAGGTCTTTCTCGAATGTTATGCTGCTCTGGGGATGTTTAGACTTCTATAAATATCAAAAGGAGTCCTAGCAGCAGTAATGATTTTCCAAGTCAGGCAGAAAAGATGCTGAAGGCTGGATGTTGAATGCTGTTCAAGCTTCACGAAGCTGCCGCGCGATAGTGGGGGAGAACTGATGGAGCGCTAAGCCAGAGTTTAGCCGTGCCTGTAGCCTTAGTGCGATGGGGCCTCGCTTCCCCACTACGAGTTATCGCGGGGCTGCTTCTTAGGTCACTGAAGCCTCTAAAGAGGGCCTGAAGTTGGAAATGGCTGAAGGCATATATGTACATGTACATTTCAAGAGCGTCTATAGTCACAAAACGGCGAATAAAAGGGAAGTATATGTTTTCTTGTATCATAAGTCTTAGCATGATTAGGAGCATTTGTTGCTTCTTCCAAAAGAAAAAGGTCCAACTCAAGGAAATATCTCCTTTCCAACATCTGACCCAAATTCCTGCCTTAAAACGCGGATGAAGCGATAAGCAACAAAATATCTTGCGCTGCCGGGCTGCCCATCGCCTCCATAAACTCCATCATCATCACTCAGAAGCTCCCACGGACAAAGAAATCTGGATGACGACGAGAAGTTTAGCTTTGACATTCTCCTCAAGATTCTTACCATCCCTTCGCGCTGATGAACTGCTTCTTGCACGCTCTTGCTGTCACATAGAGGGGTTTGTCTGGTAAATTCGAGTGCTAATGCTGCGATTCCAGCAGCTAGAGGACACGCAAAGGAGCTTCCATCCACTATTTCGCCTGAAATAGCACTGATGATACCAAGACCCGGGGCTGAGAATCTCTCGATGCGCCCTTGGCTGATATCCTCAATGGCGAAACCCGCTAATTGCCCGGTATCTTCTGCCGCGTCTACACAGATTACTTCTTGTGCGCGGCCTGGGTAGAGGATGCTGTTTGTTTCGGCGAATCCGTAATTTGTTGTCGAGGCAAACATGAGGACGTCATGCTGTTTAGCAAAAGAGAGAGCCTCGCTGATGCGCTTGTTGATGTGCGTCCAGCCAAATGACATGGTGATGATATCAACTCCCCAGCCCGTTGGATCAGCTGCGTATTCAATTGCCTTTGCTGCAGCTTCAGCATCAACGGCGGATTCACCAGATGCGTTCAATTTGGTAACTTGAGCAATGTATACATGTGCTGTTGGACATGCCTTGAGCACCAATTCAGTAACTGTCGTGCCATGGTCAGCGTCGGCAGCATTCTGTTGCCCGTCAGCAAAGTTCTCTCTGGCTTTGATTCGCATTCTGAATGGCTTCAAATGTTTTGGAGAAATGTCAGAATCGAGGACTGCGATCTTGAGAGGCTCGTACGCCGGCCCCCCGATGCCGTTTGTGCCAAAGAATTGTTCGTCTTTGCCATACATGAACTTGTGTGTTTTATTTTCGAGAAGTGCTTGCCAAAGGCCTGCCTGGCTCTGTCTATATCAATGTTAGATGTCTCTTCGCTCTATATCTTTCTAGTAGCGTGTTATGGGGCATACTGTTTAGGTCCAAAAGATGGCTCATAACTCTGTCCTAGTAACAGGGCAAGAGACGTACTTTCCTGGCTTGTGCCGCCGCCTTCGATTGTTGTAGATCTATGATGTGGACTCTCTTGATCTGGTAACTGGCGTTCATTTGTTGTTCTTTCAGATGATTCGACCCCTTGAAGAGGGCCGGGCGTTAAGCATGCTTTTGGCGCCCAGCTTCTTGGAATTTCATCTCTGCTTAAAGAAGCTGTGTGATACTGTGAGTGAGATGGATTTGCTATTGGTGTATAGCTCCTTGGTGTTTCATCTCGGTGTGAGAAAGCCGACCTGTCCTGTGAGCTAACCGAAAAACCACCCACGATGGAGCTGGTTGCTGTTGGTGAGTTCGCTCGGCCATTCCATCTTCCATTTATGAGTGAGTAAAAGCGATGACGGTTCCATTCATCTAAAGCGCTTTCTGTACCGGATTCCAATATCTGTTGAATGTTCTCATCTACTGAACTAGCTAACTCAAGCTTTCCGTTCTCAAGTAAGATATCGGCAAAGCTATTCATCAAGTTCAATTCATCCGCTGTCTCTAAATGGCTTTTTACCGAGGGATATAGAATCCCCCAGTCATCAATCAGACGATCAATATCGCCATCAAACCCCTCAATCGACGCATAGAGCTGGGTTATGTTGTCGGGAGAGCTAGTGTTATACATCAGAGTATTAGTTGCCTATGCTGCGGCTGTATACAAAGGCCTGAGAGTGAGCCTGACTGCCAATGGTATGGTCAAGAGGAAAAAAAAATGACCCAAGACTCCAGATTTTTTTATAGCATCCTTAGCCATTACTAGTGACTTGAGAAGATGCGCGATTATTTCCCCACGTGTATGTGTGTGTGTGTCCGAATGCAGTGGCAAATAGATCTTGTATTAAAAGGCAATATCACACCGAAAGGAATCACCATGCATGAGGGCCCCCTGGAGATCTGGGACGTGGACTAATTCTATTGGATATTGTGGTAAAAACGAGGCTGTATGACGACTGTTGATGGTGTGAATGTATCAAACTTCCTAAACTATCTAGGTCATGTTCTTAGGCTTAGAATTACGAAGTGCGCGATTCCCAAATGATCGACAGCCTCACTTTCTCAGGATTGCGCTGTAGCCTGGTGCTTCCAGTGGGAAACACACGTGGGGGCCATTTGATTGAGGGCGCATGGCCGCCCACCATTCAAGCATCAGGCATTATTTGCTTTATAGGCACCTTTAAACGTCAATTCGGGAGGGAAAACCAAAATCATCTTCAGTTGAACCTACTATTCAATTGATTGCCATTTTGTTCTTCGCGATGGCTTTGCGTTCGGCCCGAGTCAAGTCATACTTCCTTTCACCTATAACAACGATTCCTCCGGAAGGACCAATAAGGCTTGGAAGCATAATCGAAGACCCAAGCTATGTTCAAGAGCCTATCAACAACCCGCCCGTCCCTCCAAGTTCGGCCGGCGAAGAGGTATACTTGCACAATGCTGCTAATAGTACTGTCACTTTGAACGCTTCCAAAAGCTTTGCTCTCGGACTCTTTGTAAAGTTTCAGCAACTCCTTCAAGGCAAAATTGGAGGTAAAACCTCGTCCGCCGTCGAAGAGACATGGTCCTTCAGTAACTTACAAACACAATGGTTCACACCAAGCGATGAATACATAAAGCAAAGTTTGCAGCAAATGGAAGTGCAAGAGTTCATCGCCCAGAATTATTCCTGGCTGAGGCGAACCAAGCTCTATATGGTGACAGGGGTCATGGTTGCAGAAGGCGCTTCCTCAGCTATCAAAGCCGCAAAGCAGAACGAACTTCATCTCAGCCTAGGCGTCGATACTCCATTGCCGCAAGTGCCAATCACGGTACTCCCTCAATTGGACCTTGAAGGCGCATCAGGCGTAACGAAATCTCAAGGGAAATCAGACACTGTTGTTTTTGCATTCCAACTTCGGAGAATCAAGATTTCTCCCGCTGGCGATGTTACACATGCGCAGTATACTGATGGAACTTTGCTCTCTGTTCATAAAGATACGGGCCCAGACAAAAAGAGCTATCAGATTGCTGTGGATGGAATCGACAAGGATGACGTTAATCCTGCCGAATTTGGGTTGGAAGGCTCATCGCTTGACATAAATGATGCTATGGAAGAGGGCGGTTGATTCAACAATAATGCCATTACTGCTACTGTCATATACAATGACTAAATAATATATATATATATATGAATTAGCTCTTTCATTAAGTTAACTAGATTGTTGTATAATATAAGTGCGGCCCTGAATAGATCTCCATTTAAATACTGCTTCGATTGTACTATGAGCTTGGCCACTATAGAGACGAAACATCTACCTAGCATATTTGGAAATCTACTCTCATCGCATCCACCAATTCGCTGCTGATCATCGCTTCACCATCCATAACACCATGCACATATGCTTCTCCAATCAGCTTATACAGTCCCAAGTCTTCTATAGGCCTCAAGATGACAGGAACCGTACAGCCAAACAGTATGCACACCAAATCACCGTCTTCGGCTTCTTTAGGTGCCAGCCCAAAGAGGCTCTTAGGCCCTGATGCTGACCCGAAGCGAATATCTTTGCAGAAAATGATCATTGCCTGTTTGGTCTCTGGAGTAAGAACTTGGACATTGGATAAACGGCTGACATCGGCCTCGGCTTCAAACAATCTTCTGTTCCAAACCACAGTTTCGACGCGGTGAAAGTATTCCGTTGTCATCTCTGAAATCTTGCGGTTGGGTGGCGTGACAGAATGGATATTGCCCTCGTTGTCAGATACACGAGGGTCAACCAGCCCATGCAAGCATGCCCGTTGATACCAAGATGGCGGTTTTCCACCCCCAGCAGCGCGATCAGCCACCAATAATCGCCAGAGTGTATCTGATACTTTGTTCTGTTTCTCTCCCGCTCTCCAGCCTAGCCGAGTAACCCACTCGCCAGGAATGATGCCGCCTCGCATAACATCGGACTGATATCTTATCTTCCCGAGCATAAGTCCGCCGACTTGGATCACGCCACTGAGTTGATACTTTCTCTCTACGTCCGATGAGACAGCCCGGATAGAGCTTCGACGAGACTTGCTGGTTCCAGAGATACTGACTCGAGGAGATCTTGGGATCTCAACTCTCAGAGCCGGGCTTATGCCAGTTGTTCCACCCGCAGGGTCGCTAACTGTGACGGCTGGAGCTACGCCGACTCTTTTGGTTTCTGAAAACGAAGAAGGCTCTACTGCCGTTGGAGATGGTGGAGTCGACAAATCATTTGCCGCATTAACTTGTAAGTCTGGAAATGGCTCAATCCAGGCTAGGATAGCAATACTTGGCGTCAGCTCTCAGCAGCTCCAATGAACATATGAAGGATACATTCTCATTGTCACTTACATGAGCGGTTTTCCACCGGAGATAGTACCGTGATGGGACGAGGTGAGGAAAAAGGAAATTGCGTTCGAAGGCTATGGGCTCTGTTCCTATTCATGTTCTTTCTTAGAGATGGACCCTCAGCGGACTGGAGGAAGGGATCCAAAGCCATGGAAAAATCATCAGCCAAGTAGGATCCGCAAGCCCTATATCGTTTCCGTCGGTCGTGAGGAAGATATGCAACAAAATTATCGCCATTCTGCCGCCCTTTCGAAGAATCAGGCCCACCAAAAGGCGCGTTGTAGATGTTTGAGATCCACGAAGGCATGGGAACTTTTTCTGAAAATTCGTCATCAGTGACATTGGGTGCCCAGTGCCGGCAGATGATGTCGAGACTTTTGGATTTGCAGATTGAGCGAGTAACAAATGCAATGAAAACATCTCGTGTACTGATTGCGTAATTCGGTTTCAACGCAATTTTTCTTTTCAACTCACGTAAATGATCTTGGCTTAATGGCATCGCGTGGTCATTTCTCCAATTACTCTCGAGCTGCTCAGAATGAATTTCGGTCCAGGGCTCATCTTCTCCAGGAGGGTCGTTAGCCAACGACAAGACTGAGTAAATAGTGTCTCGAGGCGACGTCGCTTGGAAGCCGAGAAGGGTTGAGACCAAAGTTTCGAGATCTAAAAGTTTGGCCACTACATCTCCCGTGTAGGACTTGTGGCAAATATTGTCCAGACATTGTATGAGTATTGAAGCGCTTGTTGTTTCGACATCTTCAAATATCTCTTCATCAAATTTGGTTCTCAAAACGTGAATCTTTTCTAGTAAAAGCGAGACGGCATCGGCAAAATCGTCCCAATGGACAACTTGGTCGGCGCAATGCAACGATGCGCTCTTTGAAAGAGCGACTTCTTGAATGATCCATCGTCGACTGAACCAAGCAGCCTTCATGATCTCAATGAGTTGAATCCAATTGTCCTTTGTCTCGGAACTTCGAACTTTTGTGTCGAATTTCTTGAAGTTCATAATGTCTCTAACGAGTCTAAAGGCACCTTCTGCATGCGCGCTGCTGTCGCCCAACCAAATGCAGACATGAGATGCATAGTTGTAGATTTGGGCCATCATGGCCAACTGTTGTTCTTTTTCTCTATGACCTGACTCAGATTGGTCAATGCATATTGCATCTACCCAGATATTGATAGGGCTATCAGTCATTTTCCGCAGTCTCATGAGTGCTCGGTTCAGATTACTTCGAATATAGAAAGGAGCACCCCAGCCTTTGAAGACCGCTGTTTGAACTACCGTTTTCATGCTTACTGCTTGGGGTAGCTCTGCATCTAGGTCGCGTATCATAATCTTATCCAAGGGCTTCTCTTTCGGGTTTCCCCAGGTGTAAGATAGAGCCTCGTATCCGTTACGAACATCTTCTAACTTGCGTTTGAAAAGTGTGGCCTTTAGAGGCTCGTCGTCTTTCCCTGGCTGTACACTTAGAATTCGAATCTCTCCCGTTCCAAGCTTGCTATAGTGAAACTGCGGCCCTATTTGTAACTTCTTTCTTGACGTGATAACGGCACCTATTGCATTGTGCCATGCATCTCTGGGCTTTCGGCGAACGCTGAAGTGCGCATCTTGTTGTTGGACACGAATAACTGGACGCGGCAACGGTTTGTGTTTGAGATTCCATTCTAACGTGCCTTCACTGTAAGTCACAGCTGTCCGAACTTCTCCTTGCGGTGTACCGTTCAGTACCTGCGCCATTGATACAGGTCGGTGCTTATCACAGTTGTGCCCATAGAGCTGAGTTCAAGCCGACTATAAGAGGTAATATATTAGAGCAAGAATTGTTAAGCTAGGATACAAATTATGGCCGATAAAGAGAGTCCCAAGTCCTCCCTTTTTATACATGGGTTTGCCCAAGAACCAAATGAACATCCTTGTAGTGATAATGCTTGTTCACGTTCTATTAGTTCGTCAAGGATGTGCGGAGGATGCGCGGTTGGGGGCCATATTCGGTGACACTTACACTGAAGTGTGTGTGGAGAGGTGTGTACTTACTAGGTGCGGCTGAAAAGACGCTGCACGCAGACAAATAATTGACGCAAGCTGGACAAGCTTGTTTGTGCTGTCTGGTTTGCAATCTGTCGTAACCGTGGAAGCGTCAATGAATCAGAAGCTATATAGCCTCCCTATCTTACGCGACATACCATTTCAACTGCCTCTATTTATAATTCAGATTGACTATTGTCTCACTTACTTTCAATTGATCTCAAGCCACACATATCATATACATATTGGTCATCGTCCAAAGAAGTGTCACTGAGATTGGAAATGTAGAAGGGCAGCGAAAGTCTGCAATGTCCTCAGAAATCCCGATATCCGTCATTGAATAATTAATTGCTTAGTATATGCCAATTTTGAAGAGCCAAAATTTTACCTGGATCCTTTGATCCAATTGATTTGAACCAAATCTTGCCAGCTTTTAGTTTTCTTTTTGAAGGAGCTCTGTGTTTTGATGAGCTATGAATTGCGCAGCCCATTGAGACGCGAGGCATTGCTGGAAGTGGCAGATCAATTAGTTCTTCTGGCTCAATTCTGACGAAGAGACTCAATTTTTATGGCGTCGATTGATGTTTTAGATTAGCCCTTTAATATCGTGTTTAGTCAAAAAGAAACTCAAACCCGGATCATAAAATTCCACAGTTGCAGGTGCGATGAGCTTTGGCCTCTCGTGAACCAGCGACAACGTGCTAGAGATCTTCCGAGATGGTGCTGTTAATGATATCTTGGTATTTGGTCATGCTAATGTTGGCTGATGATGTATAACCTTCTTTGTCGATTTTAAAATCTGAAAGTATGTGTAGCATACGGCGCAGTTTCAATACCACATGAACATCGAATTAACTGCCTCACTTAGCTCAGCACTGTCTGTTGGCCTTGTCAATGCAGCAAATGTCAACCCAAGCCCAAACATATTCTCTTATTGTAAGGCAATAGCGCCTGTCTCATGATCTTTAGAATTCTTCTAAAGATTGAGTCTCCCAAGCCGAAAGACGAAGTGGCGAGCGAGTGGTGTGAGAGGTTTGAGGGGCTTAGAGGATGCCAGGCTCCAATGAAGAGCTTCAATTGCTATATTATGGCTTCCAGAACAATGTGGCTAAGTTATACTATAATTGGTAGATATAATCCTCCACAGAGGACTAGGCTCGCCCGTACTTTGACTAGGCTCGCCTGTACTTAACCATATACATCGCAGCCCGCTCAAATCGCGGGGCTAAAAGGCCATATGCTGCTTCTTCTTTACTTTTACTCTGCCTCTTTTGTAATTTCACGTTGTAGTTCATTAAGACAACACCACACTGCGTTAGAATATTCCAATGTGATTATGTATTATCCAAGGACATAAAATCAGCACACTGCATGTAACTCATTGACCATATAAAAAGATGGCAGCCCACTGTACGACCTTGTGGCGTCAACACAAGGACCAGCCTTACGGGTCCTTACATATCTCCTCCATTGCTTCACCGCAGAGGTAAAATTTGTACACGGGTCGGAATACGCCGAAGCCGAGATATTTCAAGGCGGTAAGATAAGGGAAAGTAGACCTGGTAGCGTATCACCAAGTGGGCGGGATGAGATAGTCCTTCCACCGCTCTGTATCAGCCTCCTTGAAAGTATCAATGGTGCCTTCTACCCCTTGTGGCCCAACCGACCAGATGCCGTCGTCAACAAGCTTGAACCAACACTCAAACAAGCGTTCCAGCCGTTGAGCCCGGTAATAGTCGCCACCAAAAGGTTTGTATCCGTGCTGAAAAAGCTCCGTACCGTTATTTTTTTCGATAGCCGATCCATCACTTTTCCGCGCGCATAAATTGTCATCCCACTCGCCCCTGAAGCCGTACGGAAGCAACATCCGAAATCCTTCCTCAGCATAGTCGTAATTACTCCTCTCAACTGGTTCGGTGTACACGCCAGCAGGGACACGAGACGGCACTGAGTCATCAATGCCGGTGGAAAACAGATATGACAATCCCGTTATGTCAACCTCCTCACCGCCGGCAGCAGGGAAAATGCAAACGGAGGGTATGGTGTGACAACCGCGAGACAATTTCATAAAGGGTTGCACGGCGGCAAAGACAGACGTGTCCGCCGGAGGCAGCAAAAGGCCGGGAGCAACGAAATCAAACAGAGGCCGCCGAGCAGCGGTGAGAAACGAGCGCGAAAAGCAGTCTTGAGGCAACGAGGCTCCATCGAGCGCGGCGGGTGTCAGCAGAGGCTCTGGATCTGCGGCTGGCGGAGGCTGTGATGGCATCCGCGCCTCGATGGCCTCGCACAGGCGGTTCCATGCGCTGATGCAAGACGTGACTTGGGCTTCGCTGTAGGGCCGCCATTCCCAGGGGCCGATTTTCTCGCTGTCATACAGGGCCGGCTCGTCCCTAGGTGACGCTGCAACCTTGCCAAGGTGAATCAGGCCGATCCAGTTGGACAGCACTGTCTCAAGGGGATGCCAGAGCTCTCTGTGGGCCTCCACGGGTAACGCAAAGTCGAGGTCGTCCATATGCATGAATACCGCGGCCCGGTGGTGGCGCTGGTGGTAGAGCACGCCGCCACCAGATTCACCGCCCTGACCGACGTTGGGGAAGTACAAGCACACCAGGCTGTCTTCTGGCTGGTCGAACAAGTCGGTGAGGCCTTCGTCGATGAGTGAGGCTGGGTCGGAGAGCCCGCCGGCCCAAAAGAAGAATGGGAACCAGTCAACATCTTCGGGAGGCAGCTTGGCGGTATCAAGGAACGTCGCCAGAGAAACATTGAGCCGCGTACGAACGAGCTCGGCTGCTGTACCGTGAACGGTGAAGAAGGTGTTTGTGTTGTTACTCAGACTGGCTGAAGGACGACCCTCAGCCAGCCAGGCATAGTGTAACAAGTAATTGTGCAGAGCTGCGCATCGTTCATGGTCCATCCCTGATATATCATGGCGAGCTGGATTATCCGCTGTGACAAGCCAGTTGCTCACATCCGGAAGCTGTGCAAGGTCCATGATCATCAAGCAACTTGAGAGTATACTGAGAGATGATGAGACTCAGAGAAACAACTTTACATTCTTCTGAGACTGTCCTTCATGAGATTGGCGGATATTGCAAGAATTGAGATCTTGCCTTCTAGAGATGGCTGCCCCTGAACGATAAGACACCACTCGGACGTCCTTGGTCGCTAGGGCTTCATAGCGGCAATAGGGCAGGGGATCGCTTGGTTCGGCTTCAGAGGGGCATTTCAAGTGTTCGCTGGATGATAATCAGGCAACAATAATACCTAATTGCTCACGGTGACTTTGAGTCTTCAGTCTATTAAATTGATAGTCCAGCTAGGCAGCCATAGTCTCGCTTAGTCATCTAGAAGTGATTCTTGCAGGCAGGCTCCATAGTTGCTATTTCGACGTACTCGCCATCATAAGAAGATCGCTCGCGTAAGATCTTCTAGGATGAGTAAAGTCTGCTATATTCAGATGAGTTGAGTTAAAAATTTAGAGACACTTGCTTCCGTTTTTAGAGTATGTTACTCACGGCGCTGACCAAAGCTTCTCTTTGGGTTTATAATGGAGTGAGAAGCCTGATACAGACAACGAGCTCTCACCAAGAGAGTTCACCTGATTACGTAATCAGGACGGCTCGCGTAAGGTCTTCTTTGCTGAGCCAAATCTATTTTCTGCAGATGGGCTCGGAAACTGGAAGCGAATACTTCTGTTTTTGGAAGATGAGGCCCAGACGCTAGCCTGTTCAAAAGCTCCGTTTAATAATTTTACATCAACTTAAAGCCCCGCTGAAAGTTAAAGCTAACGCGTGAGTACCTACGCGTTCCAGGGGGGTTCCTAGACGAGGTTTGCTGTAAGATGCTAATATTAATACCTAAAGATCAAACTTGGAATAGCGGTATCTTTGAAAACAAAAGAAACAGGAATAGGACCTGTTAGAGAAGCAAAAAAAGAAATTAAGGCAGAATAAGGAGAATATAATCAGTAGACAAATGGGATTTATATATACATTAAACAAATTAGTTGCACTTTATTATACTAGCTCATTACAACATGTAGATTTTGCACTCTTGTTGCTTTATCACCGACTGCGGATAAAGGCCTCGTATTCTACAATACAGCGTGGGGCTTCAGTGGTACTTTTATCGCGAACTTATTACAACCAACACACATTAAGCTGTCCAGGGTTTCTCCAAAAGATGGCTTCCGGCATAGAACTGGGGGTTCATTGGCGTTGGCACTGACTCGGGCTGTGGAAGGAGTGCCTGAGATGTTTTAGGAACACCGCGTCCCAAAAAACTCTTCTACTATTGACGCGTTCTTCAATTCTGAGGTGGTTCGCCGCGGCCACAAGCTAAAGCTGAGCACCTTCTTTTCGAGTTCGATGTTTTTGGTTCGTGGGCGTAGCCCGAGTTGACCCTATGGAAGTAAGTCATTCCTCCTTCCGCTCGCCGAAGCTGATGAATTCCTGATTTGCCCCAATGTCATTGATCTTCCACCAGCTGCGGTCTAGGGGGGCCCGGAGGAAGATCCTGTCGTCGGGTTTCTTATTGGGTTTTTTGTTTAATTGTGTTTTTAGGCCATCCACGGCCAGGGCCGACCCTCCGCCAATTTTGTTGTCTGCTCTTGAGGTGTGGTTTGTCGCGTCTGGCGATTGGAGGCCACTTCTGCGTACATATAAGCCATTCCTTGTTGGCTCTCGGTGGTCTAGGTGCGGGGCCCCCCTCCGCGGGCCCGGCCGGACTCATATTGTACTTTCCATTGGCTGACTTATTGTTGGATATGCTGGCCCATGATGTCAATAAATGCTTTAGGTTGTCACAGCAGTATTTGGGCATCCATGCATATGGTAAGCTCTCGATGGATATATATTCGAGCTTCAATCATCTGCTTAGCTGCTTTTTACCTTCTTTGGCTACTATACCAGAATCGGGCTTAAGGAAAAAGAACGTATTTTAAACAACGAGTCTTTACCATGCTGTATCCGAAAATGAAAAAGAGGTATTTCAATAATATAACAATTCATCCTCTCCTGAAACGCACAAATGCTGACTATATGAGCTCAGAACTTATGATGACTATACTGTAGGCTGGGTATGTGTCCTCGACCACGAACTCACCGCATCGAGAGCGCTGTTAGATGAAGAACACGATCCACTTCCACCAAGAGAGAATGATGACAATAACTATATCCTTGGAAGAATGGGGAAACACAACGTTGTTATTGTGTTTCCTGGGTTCATTGGCACAACTTCAGCCTCCCAAACTGTAACAAACATGGTCCGTACCTTTCGCAAGATTCGTTTTGGATTGTTGGTGGGGGTCGGAGGTGGGGCTCCAGCGCCTCCCAGCCATGATCCACGGAAAGATATCCATCTCGGTGACGTGGTAGTCAGTTTTCCGAGGGATGGACACGGTGAGTTTCGCCTGACAGCTCGCATAGTAGCGAAGATACTTTGTTCCACATTGCAATCTTAAAAGTATAGGTAACTCTAACCGAAGTCTAGGTGGAGTTATTCAATATGACATGGGGAAATGGTTGGAAGGGGGTCAATTTGCAAGCAAGTCGCACCTAAATAAGCCTCCCTTAGTGTTGGTGAAGGCAATAAAACATCTACAATCAGACCACAACTTTGGAAAGGGTCAGATGTGGGAGTATATGGATGGAGTCGCTAAATCAAATTTGCCAGCCTTGGAAGGTTTCGGCTTTCCTGGACAGGATTTGGACCAACTATTCAAAGGAGATTACAAGCATGTAACTGGTGAGCATTGTTCATCCTGCGCTGCGGCTCAACTCGAACAACGAGCAATCCGAAAGTCCACTCGTCCCGAAATTCATTACGGGCTTATTGCATCTGGAAATGCAGTTATGAAATCAGCTAGGCGTCGAGACGAACTTCGGCGGAAGGAGGGCGTGTCTTGTTTTGAGATGGAGGCGGCAGGTCTCATGGATAACTTTCCCTGTGTCGTTATTCGAGGGATTTGTGACTACTCGGATAGTCACAAATCTGAAATTTGGCAGCCATATTCCTCTGTCGTCGCCGCGGCATACGCAAAAGACTTGCTTCGGATAATATTTCCGGAAGAAGTTCAAAGAACTCCTCCAGCACAAAACAGATTCTCTCAGGATTCACCAAGCCGTGAGCGATCTAAAGGAAGTGAACTAGCTCATTCAACAGATAGCGAGTTGCTCACCCGGCTCGCCGAGTTGGAGATGAAGAATAAGGGCCTTGAGGAAGCAGTGACGTGTCGAACTAATGAGAGTATGGGCTTGAAACAGAAACTCGCCGCGTTGGAGCAGGCATATAATTCACAATGTAAGAGATCCATCTCTACATGATACTGGAACTAACTTATACAGTACTTCCCCGCTCTTACGCATATATTCCTTCTCTCGAATCGCCTGCGTTTGGACTCCTTTCTGCAAATGATATACTCAAAATTATTAAAACAGATCGTGACGCTTTTACGCAAGGTGTGAGAGAATTGTGCTCTACGTATTACTTGGATGAAGAATCATCGTGGAAGACGGCAATATCAGAGTTCACTTCTTTTTGCTCTCGGTGGAGACTCTCTGTTGACATAGATCTCTATAACACAAGTGCATACAAATGGGGCATGTCTTACGATTCTGCAGGTAGCCACTTCAAAGACAATTCCCGTGCTTTAGAGGACAGGCTGCGTGGTGTGTTTGTTCGACATCTCATATGGCACAATGATGTTCGGGCAATGTTTTGCACGTTTAGTCTTCTAGCCCTTTGTCGGTATCTAGGGATATAAAGTAACCAAGTGATTCATAAACATAAGGTGTCGGGGCATTGCCAGGTTTCGTTTATGATAGTATTGAAATACTATATCATATCTACCTAACTTAACAAGCTCACAGCTTGAGTGAACTAATATATAAAAGAACTATTATTAAAACTATCCCTTATAAAATTAATATTTAAATAAGTATATTTATAACTAGCTCTTTATAGCTAAGAATTAAAACTGCTTTAGTAGTAAAGTGTGGGCTATTAATAAATAACTACTATTTTAAATAGAGAGCGGGAGTAAGGGGCTATCATGGTTAAATGCCGGATGAGCCTCTAAACCAAGAGAAGCTCGTATAGCTCAGTTGGTTAGAGCTTCGTACTAATATTTCGGGTCCAACGACTCCAATGTTGGTAATGCGGAGGTCGCAGGTTCAAGCCCTGCTATGAGCATTCAATTTTTCTTTTTGCACGTACTCTCTGTATTATCTCTTGTTCTTTTTTGTCCATCTTACGCCCCATGCCTTTAATCCTAGTTCGCATAAACTTCTTGGTTGGACCATAAAAGTTCGTCATGATATGCCATCAGCTAGTTTTACAAGTAGAAAAGAACGAAAGGGATATGGTATAGTCTCTACTACTAATCTACATAGTTCCCGTGAATATTTCTCAAAACCTGTCTTAACTCTCTGATATCAAACATTTTCTAATGCCAAACTTGTGCTGTCTACTACCCCTTCTATTTGCCTTCCATCTCCTTATAACTCTTTGCACTTACGATGCTCCAAAGCAGAAAATTGATGTGGCCTCACGACCCCTACGTCTGAAGTCCAAACCCCCTTCCCAATGGGCTACTTTTCGACGCTGACCCCTTCGGACGGGCAATAGGGCCCCAACAAAATGGAACCGGGCGGGTGTCTATCATTTGAGATGGGCGGATAGCGTCTGGAAAGCTTATGAATCAGTATCAAGTCCAAATATTTGCTTTCCCCCAAAGCTCACTATTAAACATACCAAACTTGTTGTTATCCTGCGACATCGCCATCAAAGAATCCACCGTTCCCGGAATACTACCCAGCGCAACATTCTGCCAAGCAAAATCCGAGCTTCTCGACGATGCTGTCGTAGGTGAGGCTTCACAACTGGAACTAGAACTCTCCCGGGCTGTTCTCATGGCCGACTCCTCCTGCTGCTTCTTGAACCAACTGGGAAGACCTTGGAAAAGCCCCAGGGTTCTCTGGGTCTCTTCGTCTAGGGGCATCTCGTGTTTGAACTTGCATCCTGTCTGGGTGAAGGCACATCTGCCCTCGTGGATCCACATGTCGCAGTATACCTTGTTCCTCTTGTGCACATTCGGGTTTGTGGCAACGATGCGGTCGATCTGGTTCTAGAAGAGTGATAATTCGTGAGCTTCATGAACGATAAGAATTCGGCCAAATTGGACAAGTGATGTTGAAGAAAGAAAGAGGATGAGTCAGTACTCGATTAGGACATACCTGGACGACTTCTAACGACCGTCGAGGAGCGTGGTATGGAGATGCCTGAGCCTGACAGCCTCAGCTTTCTCTTCAAAAAGGACCTTTTCTCTGTCTTGCAACATATAGAAATTTGCTCACCTTGACTGTCACTGCAAAGTTCATATCCGCAGTTCCACTGGGCCGCATACCTCGCGGCAATGGCAAAACGATCATTCCTCGTTGCTCGAGCTCCCTCGGCGGGATCTCATTCAAAGATGGCAGCACGTCGGCCGGTATGAGCCTGGTCACCTGCCCATCACCACGATTCAGGTAATACGCATATCCATCGCTCATACCGCCGGTGGTAGAAGAAACAAGGCCAGATCCGGCCACAGTTCCTCGTGCGTCGCCTTGTTCCATTGGCGCCATGGCAAAACTCGAGCTTGGCTGAGCTCGCGAATGTGCTCTCGTGAAATTGTTTCCTTCTTGGCCAATAGTACGCCAGTTGCTCGAGGCGAGACCTCGAGATGCAGGAGTAGCTGCCACGGGACTCATCGCCATGATGTTGTTCATTTGCTGCTGGCTGGGATAGGCCATTTGCTGCGGCTCTCTGATAGCATCTCTGCCGTCTTGGCCTGACAGTTGGAAGTAATAACTGCTGAGAGATGGATGTGAGCGATCAAATCCCAGTTGCCTTTCCATAGCAGACTCGACAGAGCATTTTCGGAGATGAGATGTAAATGCGGATGTCTCAGAGGGCCATGGCATGTGGGATATGCTTCCCTGTCTCGAGGCGAGCCCACCGGAGCGATCCATTGCTATATAAAGATAGATAGCAAATGAAAGAATAAGATGGGATGAGAATACTGAAGATTGGATTGACGACAGGCAATGATAGTAGATAATATAACTCAAAAAAGGGTTTATGATGGCGACGAACAGGAGAGCAATGCTGTATGGAATCCGATATCCCAGGACTTAAATACTAATGGAAAGGAAGTGTTTATGTCAGTGACGTGAAGAGAAGAAAATAAAAAGAAAGGAGAAGAAGATGAAGGAATATTTTATCTCAACAGTCCAGTCCCTGACATCAAAGCCTTATTCGCCTCATCCGTTTGTATCTTACCCCTGTCTAGATATCAAGTCAGGCCTCGGCTGCCTGCAGCGAATTCACCACCGTCCGCCGGTATCTGCCCCGTGCCTGATGGAAATAGTACCGGCAATTTTATTTCAGTCCGTTCATTTAAGTTTTCTTTATTTCCAGGCTTTGCCTTTTCCCCTGCTTGCCTGCTAATGCCGGGTGGCCGCCCACCCTGGGGCAATGTCTAAGATGCTAAATGCTGGAGCTATATATGTACACGCCTTGGTGGGCATCAGGATATTCACTATTGTCTCCAGTTCAGAAAACGACACCGTCATTACAATCATTTCTCTCTTTTTCTCATGCTTACTAGCGGTGAGTGAGCCAGTTCAACTCTGCGCAATCCCGCGTTGTATCCGCACCTCTTCTAATCTGTGAAACAATGCAGCAATGTGTCGCTCTTTCATTGACACATTGCCCTGGGTGTGTACAACGTAGTCCAAGGCCACACGGACTTGCGCCTCAGAGGCAAGGCGAGCCACATATTCGAACCCAGTGGGCGCTTGCGTTTGCGTTTGCGCTTGCGCTTGGAGGGGGGGGCCTCGACCGCGATAAGCGATATACTGCTCGTAGTGTTGGCGAGTTTGTTGGTGCCTAGCCTCTTCGCCTGTAAGTTCGCTGCCATTGCCGTAGCCTGTTTTATATGCCAAGGCAGGGGTAGCTGACTGCTTTAATACTGGTTGCTTTATTGCTGGTCGGGCCGGAGGCCCATTATTGGGATTTATAACATTGCCGTTGGGGTCGACAAGTGACTTTCGGGGTCTGCCTCTCTTACGAGGGCCCATCTGCATCTGTAAAGGCGCACCTACGCCTGGTATTGGCGGCGCTGGTGGCACATTCATGAGCGGCTGTGTAGACATGAGCGGTTGGGTAGCAAAAGCAAGGCCTCGGCCCTTTTTGGAACCGACTTGTTGCATCGTTAAGATTTCGGCTTCTCGCTCGGCTAAAGATGTCTTGTTAACTTTACTGCCCGTCATTGTTTTAGAGCGCCACCATTCTTCCCGCTTACCTCCTGTTGACGGGTCTAAATCGATATCTTCATCAGACTCCTCGGGAGCATTTGCAACATCAAAGTCGTCAGATGAGTCCGAAGAGTCAGCACCAACATCGCCAGCCACAAGGTGTTCGGTGCCTTTAGCTCCGTAATTCACAGCCTAAGAGTACAATCGTTAGTCATTAGTTTGCTCATCGGTCGCTTGGAGGTTGGTTATCATACCATTCGACGTCTTGCACCACGCCCTAGGACTTCTTTACTGGCCTCTGCCTCCCGCCTAGCTTCCTCTTCTCTTTCAGCAAGAATTCGGTCCCAGACACTAGAATTAAGGGGCTCTGGTGCTAGTTCTTCCCCAGTGTCTGTTCTTTCTTCAAAGTCACCCTTGTCGTTGGCCCATACACGGGCAAAGTTAAACTGGCTTTCGGCAGACTTGTCATCATTTGCCTCGGTCTTTTCCATTTGAGAACGATCCAAGAGCTTGTCAACAGATGCTGAATCGTATTGGATAGCAGTCTTTTCGTACCCCTCGTCGAATAACGCTTGAGCACCATGCTTCAATATCGATTCCAAGTCAGCTCCCTCCAGTTCCTCGTCGTCCATACTCTCAATCAGCGCATGATCCAGTGCCATTTTCTTGCGCCCAATTTCCATGATTCGCTCTTCGACCGAATCTTTAGTCATTAGCTGAAAACACAATACCTTGTTCTTCTGGCCGATACGGTGAGCACGAGATAGAGCTTGGATGTCCTGATGGGGATTGAAATCAGGATCCATTATAATGACAGTATCTGCCGTTGCGAGATTGATTCCAACACCACCAGCTCTGGTCGATAACAAAAAGGCAAACAGTTCAGAGCCTGGCTCGTTAAAGGCGTCAATACGTCGCTGCTTCTCCAAGCTGGAAATTGATCCATCCAGGCGACGGTATCCATAACCAACCCCATTAAGAAAATCTTCGATTATGTCAAGTTGTTGCAAGAATTGGCTGAATATCAGGACACGGTGGCCTCGTTCCTTTAATTTGGGTAACATGATTTCCAAAAGCAGAAGCTTGGCTGAAGCCTCTACCAAATTGCGATGAAGTACCGTTGGGTCGTGGTGACGCTCCTCAATAGCTTCGGAATACATGAACGGATGGCATAGGCATTTGCGCAGCTGCATCAAGATGTTGTTCAAGCTGCCACGATCCTTTGCGTTCATTTTGCTATTTGCAAACACGGCTCGAATGAGTTGGGGATTCTTTGCCATGATACTCTTTGAAAGTTTTTCTTGGATAACTGTCATGGTAACAGGTAGGATAATCTGTGCCATAGGGGGTAGAAACTTGAGCACGCCAAGCTTTGTTCTGCGTAAGAAATACGGCCGTATCTTTTCATGCAGCTTGGGAAGAGTATCCTTGTCCAGGACTGCATAATCTTCGTCCAGTTTTTCTGCATTTTGTTTTTCGTCGATGAACTGTAAAAGATTGAACAGCTCCCTCTTGTTGTTCTGCAGCGGTGTACCGGTTAGAAGCAGCCGGAAAGGTATTTTCATGGACCTCAGGGCAGTGTAGAGGAGATTTTGATCATTTTTCAGCCGCTGGCCTTCATCCACAACCAGTCCTGCCCAGTTGGCGGATTTGAAAAGTGATACCGTTCGCGGGTCCTGCGCCGAGTCATAGGACATGATGACAACTTGAGCCTTCATTTCGGTAGTGCCATTTGGAAACAGCTCATATTTATAGGCAATATCTTGGGGTTCTCTGCCTCCGTAATAAGCGACGACTCTGACGCCTGGGGCCCATTGCTTGAACTCTCGGCGCCAGTTGGAGCAGGTAGCATTCGGAACCACGATGAGAAAGGGCCAGCACTTTTACATTGTTAGGGAGTCTAAACAAACAATGGAGCACATACAAAGGCATTCACTTACCCTTGGTGTATCTTGAATCAAGGAAGTTACAAGACCAACGACCTGGACTGTCTTACCCAGTCCCATTTCATCTGCAAGGACAATGCTTCGGCTTTGGTGAAAGTTTTGCAGCAGCCAGTTGAGACCTTCAATCTGGTAGCCCATGAGCTTTCCTCGTTTAAGGCCAACAGGCTGCGTGTCCACTTCTTTAAATGGGCTATTCTTATACCCTCTGATACGTTCTTTAATCCTTGAGGAAGGCTCACTACGAAAGTATTTGCCCTCAATATATCCGCGATACGCCTCTTCAAAGGCGCTGTAAAGTCGAGGTTTATCTTGACTAGGTGGCGAATCCCATACAACGTCATCATAGCCAAGGCCGTGAAACTTGACTAGTATACTCTTGACGTGAGAGATATTGGCGAGATCCTCTTCTTTTGATTTGCTTCGAGAACCCGAGCTGTCTACTTTGACATCGAAAATGATGTCGGGAGTAATGAATTCGTCTGGAATAGCTTCCTCACTGCTAAATTTGAGGAGATTCTGCTCGTCTGCACGTTTTGCAAACGAGGTCCGCATAGTGCCGGCGGCAACACCAAATAACCACGATCCAGATACCCAGGAGCAGTGCGCATATGAAGCCTCGTGCCACTTGACAAGATATTCTCTCTGGTCTTCATTGAGATCTTCGTATGCGGGGAGGGGAGTTTGCTGAGTGTAAGGCCGCCATGCTACCAAGCGATGTATTTTGCTCTCAGCAGAGCTGCAATCATTGCACTGCCAATCAGGGGAATAATCCTTTAGGCGCTCAGGTTTTATATCGGTTCCAACAGAATCGTCTCCAGAGGAGTGCAGATGCTCTTGATGCCAGCCTCGGTGACAAGTAGTACACCGAAAAAGAACATTATCAGAATTATTGATAAGTTCGGGAGAGACGGGGGTAACTGGGTCTACACCGCCATTCTCCTCACGAAGCTTTTCTTCTTGCCGAGCAGTCTTCTTTTGCGAAAATGGCACGCAGGCTCGGCCATCCTTTTTACAGCTCTGGCACGCGCTGTGTCTGGGCGCACTGCGATCCTTCTTCAAGTGAGTGTTGAGGCAGAACCTGCATTGTAGCACAAAGTCATCTTCTCCGATTTTGGTAGCCATATGCTCGCGGTTGCTTCGGTATCCAATGCAATTCTTGTGGTACGTCAAGGAGCATCCTTGGCAATGCAGCAGCTGACCCCGTTGCCTCGAGCCTCCGCAGGTATGGCATTGTTGCATGTGTGCAGAACCGAAATCAGAATCTGGAGATATTGGCTGGAAAACTTCTCTGACGGAGATAATCTTTGGCACAGCGGCTGCTTTGTCATCAACCACATAGAACGAGTCGTCATCCAGGAAAGCGTCGTCGTTCATGCTCGTCTGGTTCCTGGTGGCCCTCGCAGACCGTCGAGGCTGCTCAAACTCAATATCAGAATCATCCAATACTTTGCGAGACAATCTAGCGTTCGTTTCATTCTGCTTCTTGACGATCCGACGAGAACGTTTTGCAGATCGATTAGGACGGCTCTTTTTTGTTGCGAGGTCGGATACAATGGGCATGAAGCTATCGAATTCCTCGGATGTTTGGCGAGATTCAAGTGCTAGTTCGTCTTGGTCCTGATCAAGGATGCTTGAATTCAAAGACATGTTGGTTAGCTTTAGCTGTGTTGATTTGCGCTTTCGGAGGCGCCGCGAAGGCTGGTTAGCTTCGATGGACCCGTCCTCATCCTCGCCTTCTGAATCAAACGAGCCGCCAGCATAGCTTGGCCGACTGCTCTCTTGCCGCGAGCGCAGCATGCGATTGCGACGCAATGCGGGCTCATTATCGGAAACTTCATTGTCGTTCTCTTCTTCTGACGCTTTGGCTTCTGAGGCAGCCTCATTCAGTTCAGAGTCCCACTCCTCCTCATCGGGGACGTATTTCCGCTTGTTATCAGCGGGGCTCATGTCAGTACCTTCGTGCCAAGCCCGTAAGACCCGTTCGCCGTTGATTTGTTCAAGAAGGCCGCTAATGTCAAACTTCAAATGTGTTAATATGACTAGACTATGTGAATGAGGATGGAAATAGACATTGTAGAAGTTAAGAAAAACACATGGCGCGGTTGGTGGGTAGCGTTATATGCTGTGGGTCTGGCCCATTTAATGCAGCGATGAAGAGTTGAGAGGAAATGCAGTGTAAGAGAGACAGACAAACGGGTGGTGCTTAGCATCAACCAAGAGAAGCGCCGGTGAGAAAGTAGTGGTTATTAGGTAGAAGCAGCGCATTATGAGTGTGGGTCGCGAGCAGGGGGAGCATCTCAATCCAAGGGGACTGGAGCTTTGGAAAATCAAGAGCGACGCTGCTCAGGTTGTGGATAGACAGGTTGCTCTTCAAACGTACCGTCTCAATTCTGCCGTCTGTAAATTCTTGATCGTACTCGATGTAGTCGTTGAGATATTCGCGATTGCACACAAGCCGTTCGACGACCATGCTATGTACTGCCGAGTACTCCATCCGCTTCTCGGCAGAGAGTTCTGGAATTGCAACTTCAATCCGCGTTGCCGGCGCAACATGTACCTGTATTTCGCTATTCGGCATATCTGTATCGGAGTCGATTGGAATTGCAAAATCGGGCGTCGGTTCGCGACTGTCGTTCAAGGGCATCTCGCCAGCCTCGGCCTCGGCCTCATCAACAGCCATTCCTTCCTCTCCATCCAAGGCCGCCTTCAGCAGCGCCAGATCGCCCAGGTCGCTCATATCGTAGATCGGAATGCCTGGTGCGGCAACGGTAACATCATCGTGGGTCTTCTCCTCGTTCGGCTCAAACAGGCCTTGGAGGACACTTGACTCGTCCATCTAGAGTTTCTGGTCAACAGAGGCTCCTCTGCTGTGTTTGGGCAACAAGAAGAATGAATGCCAGCGCCCGCTGATAGGACGATCAGCGCAAAGTGAAGTGAAAAACCATACCTTGTGAAGCACAGCGCCCAGCGCTATCGGTATGCATCTATACAAGCCGTGATATACAGAACCGGCGCCATGGAACCAACAGTCGCAAATGTTCAAATAATCTCGAACCACACGATTTGGATCGTCCTGCAGCTCGTAGCCCTGTAGACGCGGGCCGTAGCCACAACGCGGTGGTCCAATCGCTGGAATGGGCCTAGTGAAGGAAACTAGCTGCTTATCAGGGCTCACCGCCTTCCAAAGACCCTGTAATCGTCCCCCACGATTTGCGGCAGAAAAAAAAAAGTACGTCAACCTTGAGAGCTCGTTGGAGTGGTTGAGTTAGCTTTAAATATGCTGCAATACAGCTACCACCGCTCAATTATTCTTCCTCTATCCCAATGATGTTATCTCTTGGGCAACTCAGACCCAAAGGGCTATCGCGCCAACTGTTCATTTGCATGCACAAGCCCAGTGCTTATGTTTTGCAGACAGGCCGACCTGCAAGCCTCTCTGCTATCCACCGAGGAGTGCGGCGATCGGAGAGAGTCCAGTTTGGAGACCGATCCAGAGATCGAGACTCTTCATTCAATGGAAGAAGCGGTGGGCTAACCAGAAAGGCGCTCGAAGGTGCAGCATCCCCTCGACAGCAGCAGAAACTACGCAAGAAACTTGGTCGCAAGGCATTCGAGGATGAAGAGGAGGAGTCCGGCAAACAGACAAGGCGCAAGCGCTTTCTCAATCCTGAGTTCGAATATGGGAAGAAAAGCTTGGTTTATCAACTTAAGCATGGCGCATTGAAAGATCAAGCTGCTGCCCTTGTTCAAGAGCCAGTACGACCACTACCCTTTCAGAGGCTGGAAGGCAGCCCTCGGCGCAGAACTGAATCCTCTTGGTCTACAGAGCGTCGACCTACAGAGCGTCGGTCTACAGAGCGTCGGCCTACAGACCATTGGCCTACAGAGCGTTCGGAACGGCCACGGCCATCTATTCAGAGCCAAGTTGATCGCACGGGTGACTTTCATGGAGATGTAGAATCAGCGCTGCCTCGTGAGAGGAGAAATCAGATGATGTCCATGAACATCAAATACACGACCGCCGCTTCGCAATTTCTGTACGGCAAATCGGTCGTGAAAGCCGCACTTGAGCAAGGAAGACGGAAATTGTATAAACTCTTCATATATGGAGGCGAAAACCGAAAAGATTCAAAGGACAATGCGATTATAACTCGATTAGCGGAGAGACAGGGCGTCCCGATCACGATCATCCCAAACGCGGACCAGAGATTAATGGACAAGATGAGCATGGGCCGGCCGCACAACGGCTTTGTTCTGGAGACGTCGCCGCTGCCGCGATTACCGGTGAAGGCATTAAGCAGACTCGAAGAAACGCCGGGAAAACTAGGATTTCATGTCGAACTAGACTATCAATCCAAAGAAGAGGAAGCGATCAACGGCCAAGATACGTTTATACCTCGAAAGAACGACAACGCGCCAAAGCCCTTTGTTCTTCTGCTCAATGAAATTCTGGATCCAGGCAACTTGGGAGGCATTCTACGAACAGCAAGCTATCTGGGTGTCGACGCAGTGGGCATCACAAATCGCAGCTCATCCACCTTGACTCCTGTTGTACTCAAATCTGCGGCCGGTGCCGTGGAAGAGATTACGATATTCAGCGTGGATTCACCCGTTAGCTTTATAGAGGAATCTAAAAAAGCAGGATGGAAGACATACGCTGCCGTCGCGCCGCCCGACCCCAAACTCATGCAAAGACACGACAAATTCATCTCCACGGCCAACGTTGAGGCAGAACAGCCGCTGGCCAGTCATCCTTGCATACTGGTCTTGGGCAACGAAGGATATGGCCTGTCTAAACCAATCAAGGTAGCAGCCGATTATGAGCTGTCAGTGCCATACTTTATGCGCAACAGCAGCGTGGACAGCCTGAATGTCAGTGTTGCTGCCGGCTTGTTATGCCATTCCTTTGTGAGGACGCCGGCTGTTACAGCATCAACGCCCACCAAGACTCAGCAAGAGACACCATCGCATCCTGAACTGGAAACCGGAAAAGAAGAGAGGGAAACCATGTTTTGAGTAGATATCATATAACACGAGCATAATAACTGTATATGGCATGCATGTATATAGAAATATCGGAGACTTATAACATTACAATGTATCTATAGACGCTACCTGATGAATTTCAGCTGGTGATAGCAGAGCTACACTAGACACTTCTACACTCCAAGCAGGGCCAAATTACCAAGATAATGACAAAGAATAGACGTAACTATAATTTTCATGTTCTCTTTCGTGATGACATGTTCGAGAAATCTCCACCAACTCTTCTCTGAGCCAAGCAAAGCTGCTGCATCCTTTGTTGGCGGCTTAGCTGCACCGGCCCACTAAAGCGCGGGCTAGCTGGTTACCCCAGCCACCAGCTTGTTTGTATTGATGCATTGGCGCCAGCATCACCAGCTGGAGGTGAGCCAGGATCAGTTGGTCGTGCATGGGTCGTTAGTTTCTTTTGCCTAGCAGCTGAAAAAGATCAACTTCTCACATGCGCATGTGCGTCCTCAACTTTTAACGTTTTGTCTCTCCAGCTGCATCCTCAATTGAGGCCTCATCGCGCCGAGGCAACAAGAGGCTTTGATCGCCCCCTACGATGGCCTCTATTCCCCAGATGCTTCTCTTACCAACAACCATTCTCGCCCTGGTCGCAGAAGTGGCGGCAAATCAACCACTGGCCACTGCCATCAAGAAGCAGCTGCCAGATGCAAACGAGAAGCTATTTCCCGACCACCTGGCTTTTGAGCCGCTCCCAGCATTGAACCCGTTCGAGACGACCGCCCCTGCGAACATTTGGCTCGATGGCCAAGAGGAACAAGACGCCAGCTCCAGCTATTTGACGAAGCGATACCATCCCGCCTTTGCGTACCACTTTCAAGAATCCGAAGAGGACTTGCTAAAACGTGCCGCGGATGTCTTGGCGATTCTCGAGAACAGAGCTGCATGCCCCTCAGGAACGGAGAGCTGCTCAGGCATTGGCTCGCCAGATAAATGCTGCGCGGATGGGTCATATTGCACAAATGTATCCGATTCCGACGCTGAGCAAATTGCGTGTTGTCCCAACGGGGCTACCTGCGGAGGAGGAGTTGGTGCCTGTCCTTCAAATGCTGTGAGCTGCCCATCCGCGCTTGGTGGCGGCTGCTGTATTCCGGGATATGTCTGCGTAGGAGTTGGATGTGAGTGAAGAGGACATCCAGTCCGTTGTTTGCTTGATATCAATCAAAACTGATACGAAGGATCTGTGTAGGCGTTCCCAGTGCTGCAGCAACTGGCTTTCCGTCGTCAACGGCACCACCGCCCCAAACCACGCCCCAGACTCATTCGACCGCCGCAACAGGTAATCCATCAACCGTGATAGTGACTCTCGTCGTCACTGAAACATCAATCCCTCCTCCGGTCACGCAGACGTTAACAGTAACAGCCACAGGCCCTGGAACCGAGACCGCAACGGGAGCGCCGCCATACAGACCAACAGACGCTACTTCCACCTCTTCTACTTCCACTTCCACCTCCTCGGCGCCTATGACAACGACCGATTCAGGCGAAACTCAAACTGGCTGTCCAACTGGCTTCTATGGTTGCCTGGCCACTCATGGAGGTGGTTGCTGCCGCACCGACCGCGACTGCCAGACATTTTCCTGCCCGGCGTCCTCGTCAACAATCATCTCCCATGGCGTCACCGTGGTGGTCCCTGCAGACGACGTGCCCACCGCGACGGCATCAGATAAGTGTGCAAGCGGCTGGTTCTTGTGTGGAAAGGACGCAGGGTCCGTGGCTGGATGCTGTCCCAGCGGGTATAAATGCGGCACAGCAAGCTGCTTCACTTCTGCTGCCTCGGAGACCAACTCTGTGCAGAAGCAAGAGCCGGAAGCTTCGAGTAAAAATGCAGCTTCTTCGGCAGTGTTGAGCAGTAGCTTGCTGATTATGAGTGGAATCACTGGATCTCTCCTTCTTCTCTTGGGTGCACTGTAATAATGAAATAAGAGGAGGGCTAGTTCTCTTTTATTGATACCGCTATCTATTCAGCATTTCACGATCCATGCGGCGTAACGGATATATGACTGTTTCTTTATTTGATGTTGATCTTCCTACATAGATGTACTAGACTAATGGCAACATTTTATCAAAACACCAATAACCTTGAAAGCTCATGGCTACCAATGCGTTGCGCAGTCTCAACCTTGATTCATTCGTTGCAGCTCCTTCTCTACAATTGTTGCTTCCCATTATGCAATTTGCTCGCTGTTGCATATCTCAAAGCACAGTTTCCAGATTCCAAATAAGCTCCAAATAGGGAGGAACAGTCACTTAGCGACAAGGTTCATCACACAGCAGGAAAGAGACATGCAGACAGCCCATCTCTTCTTCTTTGCTCAGCCTCCAACTTAATTTTTTCCCAACTCTCAAGTTTATCCATCCCAGTATTGCTGACCGTGCTCTTTTGTTTACATACAGATTTTCTTTTCTATTTGCTCTTTTTTGGACTTCACAGGGTCAAAGCATCATCATTCATCATAGACTCAGTTTCTTTTCAGACATATTCACCATGAAATATCACGCCGCTACCATTCTTGCTGCTGCTGCCGCAGCTCTAATGACCACCGTCTCTGCATCCGCCACCGTTGTTTGCTCTGAAAGCGAATTTGGCAGCTCCAACCATTCAGATGTCTGTCGGCTTGACAACTTGACACCTCAGCCTGGAGAAGACTTTACTCTTCCATGTGTTGAAGTCATCTTCAGAGACAACACCTGCCATTTTGAGGCTGGTGAGCCCAATTATGCCAAGGCCCACGATGAATGTCATTGCAGAGGAAACACTTTCTCTGCTTGGATCGAGTGCCAGAAGTGTCTCTTGGATCATGGCTTTCATGGGGAGGACGATGAGTACTGGAGCAAGATCCTAGATGCGGCATCAAAAGCTTTGTGCACTGGAACTCCAACAGCCGCAGCCGTCTCAAGCTTGTCTACACCGGCTGAAGCGGGCACCGTGACTCCCACGCCCACCACCACCGATGGCTCACCTGTCGAAATATTCAAGGGCGTGAATCAAACCGCAATCGCCTCACAAGGACCTTGGGTCTTCAACCAAACCGCCACTCCCACTGCAGGGCCTCAGAAGACTTGCATTGATGACTTCAGCGTGCAAACCAACACCGATGTACTTATCGATCCATCTATTTCAATCGATCCAACCATCCCTTTTCTGCCAACCAACTCTCTCACATCTACCAACAGCTTGGAGCCAATTGCTACCACCCTCGAGTGGCTACTTCCGGGGGAGGATCCTGAGTCAGCTCCATTCTCTGACCATGAATCATCTGGCGCCACTTCCTCTTCTTCATTCGGGAAGTCTGATTTAGCTGCTGCGATCGCTGGCGCTATTCTCATGGGTGCATTGTAACGGAGAGGTCATTGGGGGAACTTTGGGATGTGGGGCATTGGCGTTGACTGGCAAATAGGATGGGCTTCAATTGTATCATAACGCCTTCAAAGGCCTTCTAGAATTCAATTATGATTAATGCACTTTCAGTTTCACGATCTACATCTGGGCCGTCGCTATATGATGTAGCATCAGTAAATAAAGTGAATACCTATCAATCACAGTGGAATCTAATCGCCAAAAATTGTACTTCATGCCTATGAACAAGTATACATTTATAATTACATTGATATAATCTTTATTTTTCGTTTTGAACAGATCACTCTGGCATGAACTTGAAAGGCTTGGCCAGATGCTCCTGGCAGAAAGGCAATTTGCCGGCGGTCCAGATCTCAGTGTCCTAATCACGGTAGGTTAGAAACAATCTTCTCGAGACTCAAGGGTGACGAAACTAACAGGCTTCAAGTTCTTCTTAATCTCGGTGTCGAGAGTACCAGCCTTGAGGGCGATGATCTCTGGGGCGGCTGAAGGATCGTGGGCAATGGGAGAGCCGCACTCGGAGCAGAAGAGTCGGTCGACCTTGTTTCCGGAGGCGGCCGTGCCAGTCCATGTCTTGACGGGGCCGTTGATGGTCAGTTTGTCTTTGGGGACGACGGCGACGAGAGCTAGCCGGGATTGAGTCAGCAGTTTTGTCCGAGTAAACTTCAACACGATATTTCCAAACGGGAGTATCTGCATACAGTAGGTTGAGCCGGTCTGGCGTTGGCAGTCGTCGCAGTGATCGTAGCCGGTGACGAGGGGTGCGTCGACGTCGACCTTGTAGGTGACGGCTTTGCAGAGGCAGTGTCCGGTGAGAGGCATGGTGGCTGGAGATTGTTGTATGCGTAGTAGTTGGGAATTAATTCGTTGACTTTCTACATAGGAGGAAGTTGTTAGAGAGGTCAATGAAGATGTAAAGGTTGCTGTAAAAGTTGGGTGGGAGCGAAGATATATAGCTTCTTGGAAAGAGCTATTACAAGCTTCGCATCTGGATTGGCGGGGGATTTCGTAATTGGTGGTTGGAGCATACCGAAATGTAAATTCAGCTTTTGGCGGGGCTGTTTGAGGCACGGCGCTGTCGATGACGTGGGATTCAATCGAGGTTGTGACGTGGAGCTATTGCTGGTGGTGGCTCGTTGGTTGAAGCTTAGCTAGAAGGATTGGAGATGCATGTTAATTGGAGAGAGAATCATTGGCTTTTATATCTAGTTTTCCCCTTAGCCAATGCTTTATGTTCTTCGATTTACACGCTCGGAGGTGCTCGGCATTCTTCCATTATCCCTATCATTGGAGAACATTCTGACGCCCGAGCCGGTCCGGGGCGTCTGCCTTCCCAAACTCAAATACCATTCTCTCAGTTTGATCGGCTGAAATTGGAGCGAAGTACATGTAGCATCAGCTTCCCGGCACGCAGTACTATGCACTATTCCCCGTTCGATATCGCCTGCAAGCAATATAGCCATGGGTCTCGCCACCCATTGGCTGCAGTTATTTGTCATGGAGCTGTTTAGATCGAAAAGTGGCTCCTTAGACTCCAGCCGATGCAGCATATCAAATAGACAAAACACCTCAAATTGTAGAATTTGGAATGAGCTGCAGGCGGGCCCGCTCAGTCGTTACGCTGGGGCCTTTGATTTCGCCGCCCATTGTATCATTGCTTGCCATGCTAGATTGCGGCTATCGCTTCTATGCTGGATTTTGCCGCACGGCTAGCCATGTGCTGACTCTTGCGGGACTCCCCTCGGCAGAGCAGAAACTCAAATCATTTTGCGGGCCTTTACTGTGATCCTAGCTAATACATACAACGTCAGCCTTGCTACTATTTCCCATAGAGTGCGGTTCGTGAGGGGCGGTAGGATTAGTAAATACCCTTCCGACGAAAGGATACTTCCACGTATATTATACGCGGAGGCAAAGGATGCGAACGCCGGCCAGCTGGATATAGACAAGATCCGTAATAAGCCTCAGATGCCCTCGAAGTTGGCCCGGGGAGCTTGTGCATCTAAATCCTTATATGCAGCGCTAAGTGCCAATAGTGACATCCTTTGGCGTCGAGAAGAAGGATGCCAACCACCAGGCTACGCCAAAGCGCCCGATCAACTCCAACGCGTAGACAATCTCGGTCATTCCAAAGAAAAGCCGGTCGGCTACGAATATTCGGACGAGTAAAGACCGATAAGAGCCTCGAGTTTCTTTACTAGAGTGCCCGAGAACGAATGCGTCCATGGGCGATATTCGAAAACTTCGGACGTCTTCTGCATTCATCGTGGGCTTAGCTCTGTCAGCCGAAGTCATCGGGCGCACTATCCTTGCTGGTCGACGTCGTAATTTTTGTATCAGCTTGAAACACACAAAGTCCAGGAAACTCGATACATGTAGTGGTGGAGGCTGCTGCTTTAAAAAGAGTTTGGGTAGTAGTTCAGGCTCATCAACCCAAATGGTATGATTTTCAGCCAATTCACTAAACATGGCTTCGAAGTCATGGGCATAGTGAACAAATCGAGAGTAAAAGACAGGCGTTAGGATACGGATCTCCAAATACTGTGTTTGCTCTGATTGACAAGGCGCTTTGGAGGAAATGAACGTTTCTTCTCCACTTTCTAGGATTCCGCTCGATACGTATTTCACATGTAACGGATTTGGCGATTGTTCGACAAGAAATCGTAGATATTGGCGAAATATCGGCTCCAGTCTCCTCTCGGTGTCATCCGCCAGCCTACCAAGGCTCTCTTTCAATGGCTCTGGTCGGTACCAAACATGCAGCTGATAGGAAAAGAATAAAGAAACTGCTTCTTTGACGATTCTGGGGAACGTTAAGAAGCCAACCCAAAACCATGCGAGAATGAATCTCATCTTCGCCAATAGGCTCATATGTGAAGCTATGGCAGCGTCACCATCTGAGCGCAACTGAACAAAGAGCTTTGGCTGCCCTTTTGATGAGGTGAGGTTGATGGTATTGTCAATGCCACGGAAGCTTCTCAAATCATTTCCGAATGGATCCTTGGCCAGCAAGGAATAAGTGCCATTGCGAGAGTTGAACGGAGAAACATGGAAGTCCTTCTTCCATGAAGCCTTTAGTAGCGTATTAGAGGGCTTCGAATGGGCAGTCCCAGAGGCAGAGATGCGTGTAGCATCTTCTGCGGTGTCACGCAAGACCAGGTATGGCCGTCGCTCGCCAAAAGTGTTGTTCACCTCCAGAACGATGGCAGAGAATAATTTATCAGGAGAATACAAGTACCAAAATGAGACTGGGTTGAATTGGTATCCTAGGAATTTTGGCGCAGTAAGGAGAAAGGCAGACGGGTAGTCAGCCGGGTTCGCGCCCTGCATCGGTCAGCTTCCATCTTCTCGTCATAGACTCGTTTCTGACATACCTGAGATACCAGATAGTCATCCAGTTTACCACGAAGTCCAAGCTTGTTGCTGCCTCTTGCCAGATAATTGCTGGAGTCCACGCGGAACCAATTCTTCAGACGCCAAACACTAGAAAGCCAAGTTGTGGGGATATCTGGTTCATCCACAGAGATCAAGCCGTTGACACACCCTCTATACCCTACAGGTATGCCAACAGTCAAATACGAGTAAGAAAAAGCATGTGTTTTTGGGATTTTTCTTTTGTGCGTTACCCGGCATGGTATGATATGAATAGCAGGCGACTCATGATGAAAATGGCTGGATTTTCTTGATGTGGTCCCTAAAAAACTATAGCCTGCCCAAATAGTAAACGCAAGGGTCGATATTCCAAACGTGAATTTGGAGTAAACCAGGCTATAGAATGTTGAGAAGAGCAACGAGCGTAGATTCCAAGCAGCACATGTAAAGAAAAGAGTGCGGTCCAATTGGCGGTATGTCACATGCAGAAGAAGGATAGTCAAGGGTAACGCAATTGGCAAGTAGCTCTCTCGCACTCTGTCAATCCAATCTGCGACTACTATCACAGCGTTGAATGGTGAATCGTCGGCCAAGCCGTCCATGATAGTTAATTATGTCGTCCCAGGAACAAGCCAAACTGCAGAAGAAAAATGTTCTAGAGCCATAATCAGCCTCTAGAGATAGGACGCTACCAAAAGAGCGATAGGCACGAAGATGCATCAAAGATGTCCAATAAGACGGAGAAATAACGGTAAAGAGTAATGATTCTTCTGTAGTAGAGATGCCCTTTCAGGCAATACTCTCCATGCTGATTGCTCAATTGCAACGCAAAGAGCTGCACCGTGATCGAGCAAGCTCACACAATGGAAGAAAAGATCATGAAGAGGGATTTAAGCAAGGAATGATGGAAATTACCTCTGAAACCCAGCCAACTGCCCATCAAGGTGTCTCTCAGCTCAGCGTTGCTCTCCAAGTGCGTTCGCTATTCGGCAGACGGCCTTAGTCATCGCGATGTCGATGCCGTCATTCACAGCCAATCGACGCCATTAGGTAAGCCGGGGTACTCTAGCAGTACTCTAGCACCTTCCATGGCAAGGGCGGCGATGCGCGAAACGCCCCACGGAGGCGCCGTCGACTAAATCTGTCTTGCCGGTTGAGTCAGATTGCGGCAGCCCTTCTTCCACTCTCCATCTCACACGTTGCTCCAGGGATATATTGCCGGCATTTGCCCCAGCTCCAAATTTCGTTCCTCCATAAACCAATTTCATTGAATTCATCGCTCTTCTATATACCCGACTCACAGTTGCTGTTTCACACCACGCGACCATCTCAAAGATCACGACAGCTTTTTTGACCGCTTCACTTCCGTAACTCAACCACCATGTCTGAAGATTGGGATTCCGCCACCAAGATTGGAAGCCGCGTCCGCGGTGCTGGTGCCTCGGACCGCGAGACTGTCATCCGTGGAAAGAGTGCGCTTAACGCTGCTGCGAGATCCGGCGCTGCCATCAGCACAGAAAAGAAATACGGCAGCACCAATGCAGTATGTCATGCAGCCATCAAGATTAACAGCAATTGTCTGTAGAAGGCGAAGCTAACAATATACTTACTAGGGCGGCAGCAGTGAAGGCCAGCGTCTGACAAAGGTCGACCGCTCCGATGACATTATCAAGCCCAAGACAGTCGGAAAGGAAGTCGGCAAGGCTATCGAGCAGGCTCGCCAGAAGTTCGAGCCCACCATGACCCAGGCCGAACTGGGCAAGAAGATTGGCGAGACATCAGCAACTGTTGCCACATACGAGCGCGGTACTGCTACGCCTGACCAGACCATTCTCTCCAAAATGGAGAGGGTGCTCAACGTCAAGCTGCGGGGTGCTAACATTGGCGCCCCGCGCCTGGGCCCCAAGAAGAAATAAATGAAAGGGATTTGAAGGGATAAGGGAGAAGTAATATGCCACAAGGCAAGATGCTGCGACAAATCGCGTGGCTTTGTTGTCTGGTGGCTGTTGCGTACGCGGTGCGCATTAACGAACACAAAAGGAGTACAAAGCTGTTTCAATAGATGGGTTATGGTGCATTCCTGCTCGTATAGCAGAGAAACAGGATGTATTGGTCCGGTTCGCGCAGGATTTTTTGGCGTTTTGCGTGGGATGGTCAAGAATTTAGATTTCAGAATGTGGACAAACACCCAATTTTGCCTGCGAGTTCACTTTTGCTTCACTTTTGCCTCATTCGTCTTTTTGACCATGTGTCTCGTTTGGAAATGACCGTGGTTTTATAACCTACAAGCCAACAATTTCTTTTTCTTCCATCCATGAAATCGTCCTCTTCCGTACTTCAAGTCATCCATCACACACTCATAGTGCACTCACAAGCTACAAGATGGCGACCGACAACTTCAAATTCGAAGACATTCAAGAAAGCATCATAAATCGAAAGAGACCATTGAAGGGCTTGTCTGGCAGCTTCTCATCCAACATCAGCCAGCGCATCTCGCCTTCCAATCTCCAAGACAATGTCAACACATCGCAAAAGAATAAGAACCGCTCTGTCAAATCCATCATAGCTTGGCTCGAAGAGGCATCAGCCAATAATGGCACATCAAGACTTTCCGGAGACGATATCAAATCAGTCCACTCGATCGGTACAATATCATCAACGGGTTCGAATTCGTCGCTGCTCAGTCGACAGACTATGCCTGGGGCGGCAGATGTGGAGGAATATTCTCTGACGTTATTGAAGTACAAGCAGTACTATACCGATGTACCGCTGGGAAGATGTCTGGATGCTCAGGAACAGGATAGTGCAACTGCGACATCGAGCAAGGTACTTATCAATAATGCATCTGGGGAGGCTAGTCTGCTAGAGGGATCGCAAGATGACACTCCGGAATTTGATTTGTTCTCAGCTTCGAAGGAACAACTCTCTCGGCTAAGCCGCTATGTAGATTCGGTGCTGGTGGATGACGAGGAGCCGAATTGTATGAATATCGGTGGAAATGATGGCCAACTTCATCGTCGGAGTCCCCAAGAAGTGTCGGCATTTTAGAAGAATGTTCGGTCGCAGCTTGAGATTTCGGAGGATGAGCTAGAAGACTAGTTGGATAGGTATGCTTCCGGTGTATAACGAGCATATATCAACCTAATTTGCGACAGATTGAGTGGCCACAGTTACAAAAATAAGTTGTTCTATAATTTTTAATGGAATAATCAGTCTCATAATTTCTTCATAATGATAAAAACTCAGGCATGCTACAAAAATTATATTTTATTATGTAAATGCAGGGTAGACGTTAGTGTGGATAGAAGCTGTGTGACTATGGGGGTGATAGTTGTTTCTGGGCTTCAAATTGCTATTGTTATCCAGCTACCTAGCTACAAATTGAAACTTTCTTCAAGAAAAAAATTCATTAATAATTGCGCCACCAGCTTCGGATAGTTTCTGGACGTGACTTTCTTTTCCTAGATATAGAGCGGCCGTCCAAATCCAGCAAGCTGAGATTGATGCTGGGTCGGATTATAAGCTCTTCGCGTGCGAAAGGCTTTGGCTCGTATCCTTGTCGTCTCCGATGGTCTATCATTTCGCCCTAATATAACATGATAACTCGCTGTATAAATTGAATCTCGTCTATGATTACGCCTTGGCTGAATACTTGGCTACCGCCTTGTCGAATAGGCTGCTCTTCTCCTCCAAGTCCAATAACAGCTGATGGTTGGGGTTGGCCTGCTTTAGTGATCTGAGGCAGGTTAGCAGTGTACTCCTAAGCAAGAAGTAATGAATACGTACTCGACAAGCTCGTCGGTGTTGTTTCCGGAAATGGAGTTCAAAACCAATAAGTTGGCAATGCCTTCAGCATTCTTAGGGTCCTTTTCTATGGCCTGCTGCAAGGCAGACTGGGCCTCCTCAAGACGGCCAAGATGTATCTCGCAAACAGCCTGTGCGATGAGGCTGGGTACTGAGAAAGTTGAAGAGCCTTGTGCAAGCTCCTCGTAAACGTAGAATGCCTGCTGGTACTTCTCGCCGCCCTATTGAACCTTTAGCATTTGTACGTCTGATCCTTCCATCAATCGCCCTTACCACTCGGACTCCAACCCAAGCCTCAGCCAGGTTCACCAAGAGACTATCTTGCGCCCATCTTCGTGCGGCAGTAACTTCCTTCAGGGCTAGATCGGTTCTGTTCTGTTGTAGGTGGATCTGGACTATTAAGGCGACAGCGTCCACTATAGCAAGCCATTAGTAACTCTAGGTCTCATCGCGTAGTGTGTAATATGCCTCACAGCTTCCTTGATGTTGCGAAAGCAGCGCAAGTGCCTCCTCGGACTTTCCAGCAGCTTGTAGAACCGTGCCGCCAACAACCTGGACGGTAACGTTATCGGCCGCTGATGAAGCCAGCTTCTCAATCGTCTCCAATGCCGAATCGGTCTTTCCAAGGGTGTACTCGGCGAGAGCGCCGACAGCTTCCAGGTCGGGAACAGCCTCGCCCGCAACATCTGCAATAACATCTTCGGCCTGGCCAAGGGCGATGCGGGCTCGGAGCTTCAGTACTCGCACGGGCAGCTCATTCTCAGCGGAGAAGGATGATGTGTCGAAGTCGATGACCTCTTGGTATTGTGACTGATAGAAGTGGGTGTGAATGTTGATCAATTCACCTTCTGCGGAATATGGGTCCATTTTGGCGATTGGCTACTTTTGGCGATGTTGCGTCTTGCTGTCTCTAAGAGGAGGATACCATCATCAACCAGAACTGGCCTTCCAGCTCAATCGCTCCAATGGTGGGGTCCCCTGAAAGGGACGCGGCATGCGCCACACTCGCGTGGCTGGTGTGGTTTTTTTGTTTCTGCCCGATTAATGAGGCATGGAATCTGACTCGCCCAGCAAGCCACGCTCTCGTTATCGAAGCCCCAATCAGGAATAGCGTTGACCCTATCGCCCACAAAGCGAGAAATCACCAAACTCTCCCAAATTTCGCTTTACTCCCGGAACTTTGCATCACCAAACACTCAAGTAACGACACCGCACACCGTCGTCAAAATGGTATGTTATTGGCTGCTGTCACCATCGATGCTCAGTCGACCCCTTTGATACCCGATTTACGACAACGATCCTTTCGAATGTTTGCGTCCGCACGATGGCAGTCTTCGCGATTGAAAACGACAATTTTTTGTGCATCGAGTCTCTGCGGGGAGGAACTGGGGGAAAGTTACTGTGTCGCCATATCGAAAAAAACATCACGAACATGAATAATTCCATCGACAAACCCCGAGCGCTGTAACTGTTTAATGCTGGAATATTGATCAATTCGACGAAGACTGCCTTGTGCCGGACACACGATCGCATCGACTTGCACCGTCACCTTTGAGCAACCACCACGACCCAACAGATGGCTGACATATTCTCGGATTAGGTCAACATTCCCAAGACCCGAAACACCTACTGCAAGGGCAAGGAGTGCCGCAAGCACACCCAGCACAAGGTCACCCAGTACAAGGCTGGCAAGGCCTCCCTGTTCGCCCAGGGTAAGAGACGTTATGACCGGAAGCAGAGCGGTTATGGTGGTCAGACAAAGCCCGTCTTCCACAAGAAGGCCAAGACCACCAAGAAGGTCGTCCTGCGGTTGGAGTGCGTCAAGTGCAAGACCAAGTTGCAGCTGGCCCTGAAGCGATGCAAGCACTTCGAGCTCGGGTATGTGATCAGAAGGGACCTTTTGCGCGTGCCGTTTTACTGACTTATGGCTACAGTGGTGACAAGAAGACGAAGGGTGCTGCTCTGGTGTTCTAAATGCGTTGTTTTCCGGTCTTACCAATTCTCATGCTTCTCCTCGCGGCATATGGGCATCATGGAACTTGGCGAAGGGGGGTTACTGGTCCTTAATTAGAGGACGGCGGCTCATAGGAAACGAAATACAAAAGATTTCTTCATGACCGCATTCATGCGATTGTACTGGGATATGCCTCGAAGTGTTTAAGGTTGGAAAAAGCCAAGCCGAGATAGTATTCTAATTCACTACGACCTGGTGTCTCTTGCTGGGCAACCTCTAGTTCACGGGCTAAGGGAAACAGACTAGCGAACATGAAAAGATGAAAGTCAATCGATTCAAAAGATGATTCTATGGCATGTGCATTCTCATTCTGTCTTTTGTATCGATGTCTACGTCTTGTCTATCTGATTCTAGATGCGTCTAATCTAAAAATCATTGTCTAAAAGCCCTCGCCAAGCAAAACAGTGCGGCCATGCCCATACCACAAAGTGCCATTACGGATATCAAGTCCTTTCTCTTGTCCAACAATCCACTCGCCAATAAACTGAGCATCCTTTTGATCCCACACCTCATTCTCCAGCCAACTATTGATGTCATCGATGGCTTTGACCCACTTCTCTCTCTTTCCAGGAGTATCATGCTCTTCGTCTGTCAGGTATCTGCCCAGTGTGATATGAGCACTGGGAACCTGGTATCGAGATCCGACCTCGACGCCTGCATCCTTGACCTTGTCAAATATGTCTTGTCGGAGATGGTGATAGGTGTAGTCGTCTCCCTGGATAACAGCGCCGGAAGACACATCGGGTGTGACTGGAGCCGGTGAAAGAATATTTTCTCCAGAAGCTGGGAGAAACGAAAGAGCAAAAGCAGAGAGGTCATATGATACCATTGGTTTGACAAGACGAGATCGATGGGCGTGGGTATATGAAGCAATAGAGGGAATGGCAGGGCGTAAAGTAGAGACGAGTGACCCGATCTCAGGAGGAGTCTTTGAGAAGGCGACTTCAAGGGTCGTCAAGTGCATCCTGTGAGTGGGCATGAGCCAGATTTCTACGTGAATAAGTGAGTTAAGTTTAGATCTATGATACTGCGAATTGGTTTGTTTTCAGCAAATACTCACTTGGCGAAGCCTGCTGGAGACGTGCTTGAATCTGCGCAGCCAGCTCGATAACGTGGATTGGAGGACGAGCCCAAACTGTCAAGCAGTTGCGCTCATCGACGAAGCCCGGCTCCATTCCTGGATTTTCAAGGCGAAGGAGGCATTGATCAATTACGAGCTCTTTGTAGTCCGGAGATAGGAACTTTTCCTTCTGAAGAGCGTTGCGTTTGGTGCGGTGGGCATGATATAACGCCTGGATTTCTTGCTATAGGAGATGAACTATGAGCATTTTGTATATGAATGCATATTTGTAGAGTTTGAGAAGTATATAGCTTGGATATATGAGCACTTACAGGCTTATTGTTGCAAGCTCGGATGAATGCCTCGTATGGGTTCTCGCCTGGTTTCAAGACAATCCCAGATAGGTCTTCGAGCTTATTCTTGGCATCGGTGGAATACATAACACTTCCCATGATTGCAAAATCTTGTATTTTTCTCTTTTAGACAACGATTAATAAACCATCAATCTGCAATTCCACAAGACGCGTCTTCTACCAGTATGAGTAGTATTTATTGAGTCATTCTGCGCCCTTGGGCTACCAGACGACTCCCCACTCTCGCAGCTCAGAAGCGAATATAGCATGACTAAGCAACCAATGAGGTGTCTAGTCCAAAGTTGCGAATTCGTGAATACGAGTCGGCCGGGGCAGCAAACAGACATCCGGTGCGGCACTAGCTGATATTAAGGGTCATGTAACTCGCTGATTAACGTAGATATTGAAGCTTATAGCTTAATTGACCAGTCTCTCTGGGGTATCTTAACCCGAATGCTAGGCTCATCCTTGCCATCTGAAACAAACTCGAGCAGTTGACAGTCCTCAACAGCAACGCCACTGGCAAACTGCGATACCACAAAATCCAACCGCGTTCCCGCTTGTCCTAACACTACCATTGGAGAATGCCAAGTTCCTGCGCCGTAAGTGACAGCCTGGCTGCTTGTAGCGACAAAAGCGCGCAGGCGCTTGAGATCGGGAAATCCTCTCCCGGGTAGCCCCTCGCCAGTCGGCACAGGTAAATCCTCGTCTTTAGAGCTAGGCGGGAGGCTCGGAGCGACAATGACCAGGTACGATGACGCGGTAGATCTCATTGGTGTAAATGTCTGTGCTGTGAACGGGTGTCGTTCGAGATGTCGCACCGTGAAAGTGTTTGCCCCGGAAAAAGAGCTTTCGGCGCCGCCTCGTGCAGCGCAGACGAAGATGCTCATGATGGGCTCGCCCTTGCCACTGGGAGCTTGGTCGTAGAGATTCTTGAGGCGGCTTACATTTCGATACTGGATTGCGGAGCCTTGGTTCGCTGAGAAGGCGTTGGGCGGTAGGGATTGAGCATGGGCGTCGAATGAGGAGGGGTGGACGTCGGGTCGGGGGTTGGAGACGACGTCTCCGAAGGATGAGAAGGCCTCGTGGGTGAGAGGCTCTGCGGTGATTTGTATATCGAGAGCGCCAATGTTGAGCTGAATCGCCATTGCGATGGGTGTAGTTGGCGAGAGATTGAGATGTAGAAGTTGATTGGGCAGAGATGGGCGTTGACGAGAAGTCTCAGGCTATATACATGTACGCACAAAAAGATCACAGATTATTATCGTTGTTCAATATGAAGATAAGAGGCACAGATCACCGCATCTTAAAACCCCATATTTGAGCTGTGAAGATGAACCTGCGGTCTGTATCTCATGTACATGGATCAGGTATCACGGAAGCTGCCGACCAAGATGCGGGCTTTGAGCTCCGGTGCCGGACCCGCCCGGCGCTGAAGCGGGTGGCGGCGCCTTTTGCCCAATGCTTGGAGCCTTGATCTACCAGCTATAATGCTACCTTCCGGATCGATTTGTGTGTCAGCTGTATTGCAGATTCAATGCATGTGGTATATAACTTTTAGTGAAATGCCATCTAGAAGCCCATCTCCAGCTGCTCCAGCTCCTCTTTGCTCCCCCATCCGCACCATCTCCCAATGCTACGGCCTCTCTGTAGGCCAAGACTCAAGTCTTTTATCTTTTGGGGATCGGCGGCAAAAACTCCGTTATCGCGCGGATACGCGGCCAGCTCTTGTTCCCATCCTACCCCCGCGGCCCCACGACCCAAACCTCTTGTCGCTTAGCCCTTGCGCGTGAGAAGCGAAGAGATTGGCTGCTTTTTGCACTTTTCTTTGTTCAGAAAAAGTACCTGCAGCTTCAGTTGGTGGGAGGGTCGCTGTTTTTGGGCGGGAGAGACGGCTCATGTGTGCCGAGCGCCTGGGAAGGATGGCGAAAAAAATGATTTGGGTAGCATCATCGACTTGGGATGTTTAAAATTTATTTCTTCTTTACTTCTTCTGATTCTTCGCCCTCTTGTGCTATTATTTCCGCAGTTGTTGCTGATCTTAGACTTGAGATCCTGACTTGAAGTCTTGTGTGTTATTGCTTCATTTCCATTACCGCAGTTGACGCCGAAAGTGATATTCACAAGCACGACGATACCGCCCACTTTTTTTTCCTGTTGCTCTGTCGAGGCCGCGTGACCTCAGAAAAAGCGAAATAGATGAGGCAAAGCAAATCCGATAGCGACGATGACGATTCGGTCGGCGAAGTTGCCGTCGATGCTCAACTTAGAAGCTCTTTAGACGCCGAATCTGTGAGCAGTTATGTGGAAAATGGCCCGCTTTCACCCGCTGCTCCATCTGTGAGCCAGAATGAGAGCAAGAGACCGGTATCATGGAGCGAGTTGCCCCGGAAAGACCAGCTTTTCATTATTACCATGGCGAGGATGAGTGAACCGCTTGTCCAGACGTCACTACAGGTGAGACTTACAAAATCTGGTGGCTAGACGACATTCATAGCCGTTTGGCCAACCAGGATTCAAACACCCCTCTCTCCCAAACTTCTCACTTGAAGAAGGAATATTATTTTCAGAATGTTGTAACTCATACTGGGGCTTTTCTGTGCTTGCCCGCTCAATGAAAAAGGCCTACATGTTCTACCAGCTTAAATGGTTCGATCCGTCGCTTCCCGATTCCACAATCTCCAGCCAGGCGGGCGTCCTCCACGCCAGCTTCACGGCCTCACAGTTCCTCACGGCGATGATGTGGGGTCGCATAGCCGATTCGAAGCGCGTGGGACGCAAAACGGTTCTGCTCATTGGCTTATTGGGGACGAGCATATCTTGCGTGGGCTTTGGATTCTCGACGACGTTTTGGCAGGCGCTGCTGTTCCGGACGGTTGGTGGTGCTACGAATGGCAATATTGGTGTGATGAGGACGATGTGAGTTTTTTTTTCCATAGTTCTCTCTAAGAGCTTGATGGTGAGTGAAGTTGGATGCTAAAACAAATTAAACAGGATCAGCGAAATTATCCGCGAAAAAAAGTATCAGCCAAGAGCCTTTCTCCTCCTCCCCATGACTTTCAACATCGGCGTCATCATAGGTCCTATCCTCGGCGGCATCCTCTCCGACCCAGCTGGCAGCTACCCAAATCTCTTTGGCGACATGCCCTTCTTTGTGAAATTCCCCTACGCAACTCCCAACATCGTCAGCTCTTTCTTCCTGTTCTTCGCCGCCGTGGCCGTTTGGCTGGGCCTCGAGGAAACTCACGATGTCCTGAGAGACGGGCCGCCAGACCTGGGCACCCGACTAGGGAAGAGACTCCTCACGCACTATCGAAAGCGATTTGGAACTTCGCCCGAGGCGGAGGGATATTCGGCAGTTCCGGCATCTGACGTTGAGCTGAGGGCGGGCGAAGAGGACACAGCTAGGAGGAAATCGACGAAGCGGTACACGCAGAGGCTGCCCTTTCGACGCATCTTCACACGCAACGTTCTCGTCACGCTGGTTGCGCAGTTCTTCCTCACCTTCCACGTTGGCACATTCAACTCGCTCTGGTTCATCTTCCTCTCGACGCCAACCTCGGAGCGAGAGACTCGTCTGCCGTTTTGGTTCACCGGCGGTCTCGGTCTCCAGCCGCGGTCCGTCGGCATGGCCATGGCCATCCTGGGCTTCATCGGCATCAACATGCAGCTGTTCCTCTACCCGAACATATCAGCCCGCCTCGGCACCATCAAGTCGTGGCGGTTCTTCCTGCTCTTCTTCCCCGTGGCCTACTTCCTCGTCCCTTATCTCTCTGTCGTGCCGAGCACCGCGCCGCCTCCGGAGGCAAAGGCGGGCATTCTGATATGGATTGCCATTTGCGGCGTGTTATTCTTCCAAGTCACGGGCCGGACGTTTGCGCTGCCCAGCCAGGCGATTCTCGTCAATAACTGCTCGCCGCATCCAAGCGTGCTGGGCACTGTTCACGGGCTTGGGCAGAGTGTTAGTAGCGCGGCTCGGACGATCGGACCGATGGTGGGTGGTGTTGTGTATGGATTTGGCCTGAATAAGGGTATTATTGGCTTGGTGTGGTGGGCACTGAGCAGTGTTGCTGTTTGTGCGTGCTTGACGAGTCTAGTGGTGAAGGAGGGTGATGGCCATGAGATTTGGCTGGACGGCGATAAAGAAGACGAGCCGAGTACAGATTGATAGATTCATGCTGCTTATTAAAGGCAAGCATCGAGAGATTCATCATTAGACGTTAGTAGTAATAACGAGAAGATGCATATTATACGAGCAAGCCTCCTTTAAGACGGAGAGAGAGAAAAAGCTAAAAGAGAATTATAATCGTAATCCTATCCCCTATTATCCACTTCATTATATAATCATTATTTGTCCCATGCTCCCCCAACGCCATATTTGCAGGCTACTAGAAACACCCTTATGTGAATTCCCGTGGTTTCTGGCTTGATCCTAAATCAAGAGGCTCGTCTTCATAGCTGCTCCTTCCATCACGAGTTCTCGTGCCCCACGATGCAGCGCTCTGGAGCTCACTCTGCGATGATGGAGGCTCGTATCCCGGAGGAGGATGGTCGGGATATACTGGGGCTGCGGTAGCGCCTGAGTAGGCGCCAGCTGAGTAGGCAGTATTCCGCCATGGTTGTGGCTGTTGCTGCTGGTAGCTGTGGTTGAGGCCTTCAAATCCTGAGGGTCCCTGTTGGCGGCGCGGCATATTGCGCTTGGCCGCCCAGATGACGTATCCTAAGAAGCAGAGTACCAAGAGGAAGACGATGCCGAGGACAACGAGGGCGTACTTGCGATCGAGGGCATAGCCAAAGCCACTGATTATGCAGGGTTAGCAAACTTGGAAGCGTAAAGCGGGGAGAGAAAAAGAAACACTTACATGTAACCGTTGGCAGCGCCAAATATCATGACAATTCTCCCATTCCAGACATGAATCTTGCCGAATTTAGTGGCCTGCTGCGTCTTTCGCCATTTGAGATGGTGAAGGACGCCAAGTACGACCTGGTTTAGCATAAGAAAGATGGTGATAAAACCGAGGATCTGATGTAGGGAGTGAAATCCACGAGACTAAAAAGCAAATAGAGAGTCAACGTTAGCGATCACGTACGAGGATAGGGCCGAGATAGAAAATGAAGGAAGCTTACCCGTCGGTAGTTGAAGCTTGTCAGGATGCCAAAGGCAAGGCCCGCCAACACAAGGCACAAAGCAAAGGTCTGGTTGAATTTGTGAAGCTTGGCCCATTTTTCCGTCCTAATGAGGATCGAACCCAGGGGAATCAAAAACATGAAGCTAAAGACCATGAAGGAAGCGTGCGCAGCAGCCTTCCAGTCGTAATTGCCCGTGGACCGGCTGTTCAGCGTCGTGCCTTCGCTGACCGAGTCCTTGGTCAAGACAGGCACATCAGCCGAGCCTTGCGTCCGTTTCATGTCAATCGTAAAGGTGCCGTGCTCGCTGTGCATCTTGAGGCCTGCATTTGGGTCGTCGCCAGTGAACCTCTCCTTGGGGCCCAGAGCGTAAATCGCCTGCTGGTTGGGCGACGACACGTCGATGTAGCCTTTGCCAGTGCCACCAGCGGGCCAGCTCCGACAGTGCTCGTTGCAGACGGCATTAAACGTCATGTAGCCGTCCTTGACGCCGGTGCCGTTGAATGTCTGGAACTTGAGGTCGGGATAGTATTTGGGCTCGTAGTTGCCGTAGGCCAGGCGCGGAGAGAAGGTGACGTTGTTTTCGTTGTTGTCGCTGCGGTAGAGGATCAGGAACAGCGCGCCGGCCATTTCGTTGCTGCCGAGGCCAATGGCGCCCCAGGAGCGCTCAGTCGACACGCGCAGGCTGAAGTAGATGTCTGTGTTGCCATTGTCGGGGACGGTGAAGGCAAAGGCGAGGCTGCCATCGGGGCTGATGAAGGTTGATTGTCCCGTGGGGTTGTTGGAGTCGTCGGCGCGAGCCGGGCCTGCTGCAAAGGCTATAGATTATGCATAACGTTGATCGTTGGTCAGCGATTTTGTGTGGGCACAACGGTGAAAAGAGGCAGTCATCAAGAGACATAATAAGCACAGGACGTAAATGCAGGGGAAATGCTCACCAGCAGCCGTCAGCGCGGCGCGCCACAGATTCTTTAGTAGCATCCTGTTGCCAGGAACAGCTTTTTCTGTGTGGTATTCTGCAGATGCGAAGCGGCACGCTCTCAATAACAAGCGAGTAAACAAACCGCAAGTAACGATGATGCAAGGCTCAGCTCCTAGCACTCCAACTCTCTGCTACTCGGTATCGCTACCAGTGCAGCTGGGAAGAGAGGAACGTGATTTTGGCGAGCTTGGAGGAGTTCAGCTGCTGCTGCGACGAAAGCAGCAGCTCGATGGATTATAAGGCTGCGTCGTACCACTAAAGCGATCCAGAGGGGTGGATAGTGCCATGCAGAGCGGCACAGGTACAGGTACCTGATGCTCTAGCATGGAGGCGGCTCAAGTGTCCCTGTTCAAGGTCCCAGCTCTGTACCGAGTGCTGAATTGCAGCTGATTTGGCATCCATGTAGGGCAGAGCGGAAACCGATGCACCTGTTGATATTGGAGACTTACATACATGCAACATACGCGTATCGGTTTGCTGCTTTTTCTCCATCATTTATACATGTTCTGAATTTCCATCACACCCTCTCGAATTCAACAACAATAAGCAGTACTAATTTTCCACTTGTATCTGTCTTTGCGCGTGTTTGGCTCAGCACCGCATGGGCCTCGATCCCGATTTTCTTAGCATGGAGATCCTTCGCGAACTCCAGTTTAGGTCAAGGATACTAGTACGGAGGGAGCCAATTGCTGGCTCACGATTGGCCCCCTCAACAGCACGCGATTCCCCAAGCAGCGCAAGCTATGGCTACTATTTCGTCTTGCTGCCGTCACATGCAAGGAGAAGCGAATTTGTGGGTCGCGAATACGAAGCTCTACTTTATCCAGCTAATATCTGACGTATACGATTGAAAGGTTGATCGAGCATCATACTTGAGAGCGAGAGCAGCATATTCTGGACATGTAAGCATATACGCAGCAGAATGAGGCTCATATGTACGCGTGTTAACAAACGAGGAGCACAAATGATTTCCTTTTCATTTCACGAATGTTATATATGATAAACTATATGGTAAGGTCAAAGGCACCAAGTGCACAACTATATACATTTATTTCTTTGACTATCGGGTTACTATAAACGACACGAACTGTGAAATAAAGGCGATTCGAAATAGAAAACTAGGTATTCGTAAACTTCAGAAAAATAACATCAATAACAAGAGAGACCCGTTTACATGCTCTCATTACACCATCGATCAAACCTCTCTAGTCCATACGACACAATGAGAGTGGCATGGCAAAATTCATCCACGTCTGACGGCTTGGCGCTAGTAAACAAATGATCGCCATCAATACAGCGCACACTATTGACAAGATTCTGTTGATACTGGTTGAACCAAGAGGTTGGCGAAGTTGCTTCCCACAGGCCCGCACCGCCGGAGAATATGATGCCGCCAGGGCAGGGAGCCCAGCTCTGCTTGAGAGTCAGGTACACGGCCTCTGTGAGAGTCGCGGCCAGGTATGTGCGGCGGATGGACTCGGAGAATATCCATGCCTGCCATGTCGACGTCATGGAGCCATCTGTTCGTAGCTGCGTATCAACCGGCCCATTGCTATTTCCATCCTGAATCGATGCTTCGGCGTGATCCGAAGAGAGGGCAAGATTGGCACTTCGCCACATCTGTCGAGCCCATTGTGAGAGAGTATCGATGTGCTTTTCAGCTTGGGCGCGGGCGCGAATGTCGCCGTCGAACAGACGAATGATCTTGTAGATCAGGAGAGCCTGGGTCCTTGCGAGGTGGCACGCAGAGTCAAGCATGACGACTCCAAAATCTTCATTGGCGCTGGCATTATAGCTCCCGACTAGGTTATTGGCGCGGTTCTCGATAATGCGCATAACCATCCTTTCGGTTGCGGGAGTCTTGGATTGGTATGCTGCTAGGGAGGCGAACGCATCCTGGATAGCGTCTGGCAGATGGATCTTCCATAGCTGGGGGTGGATAAAGGGACAATGACCTTCGCTCGCGAATTGCCTCAGCCAGGTTTGAAGCTGGCCGATAAAGTACGTGAGGGCCTCATCGCTAAAGGTGATTTGAGAGGGGATAGAGCTCGTATTATGGTCTATGGCCCACGAGGGCGGTGATAGAAACCACGGATGCCGCAGATCCTCTGCTGTTACTGACTGGCGGGCCGGCGTGTGGATCTCGTGCTGCTGCAGTTGCTGCTGCTGCTCGTCGCTACCGTGAGATGCCGGACTCAGAAGCAGACCTCTCTCCGTCGATGCTGGAACGGCAGATACGGCGCCATCTTCCGCAAAGACGAGATCGTACGGCGGCGTGATGCGCGGAGCCGGATAGCGACAGACGACGTTCTTCTCCAGACAGCGCTTGCACGAGGGCGTCTGCTTGCTACAGCCGCGCTTCGCCTTAGTGCAGGCGATGCAGGCTAGGCGCTTCTGCGGAGGAAAACCCGACATGGCGGGCGATCGTGCGACTGGAGTCTTTTCTTCTGGATATGAGATTCGAGGTTTTGCCTACTGACTGATCCCCTTATTCCTCCTGAAGGCCCGGGGCCGAAATTTCAATTGTCATCCCGGCGGGCTTTCTTCCGCCAGGCGGAGCCGGGCCTCGGGGGCTCATGGGGCTTTATAGGCGACGCCGGCGGGGAATTTTCCACTTGCGGACGGAGAACCCGCCGCCGGTCACGCATTTTATAAGCGCCACATCGGAAGGCACCAGAAAGACAAATTATGCATGTGTGTAATGGAGTGTGAAGGCATTTTGAATTAATAAACTGTTTTTCTTGATGTTGAACTCCGCTGCTTTGAGGCGGACTTGGAGCTGCGGACCAGAATAATGGGGAGTCAGGAGAGAGATGGCCTGGGTGCTTTGTTTTATGTGGGAAGATGGAAGAGCAGGTGCTGTGTATAAGAAGCAGACAACGAACGACAATGTTGCTCAATATCTTCAACAGTCATCACAACGATACAGCAACAAAACCTACTCCAGAAACAAAATCCTAGCAGCAATACTTCCTCAGCAACCATGAGTCTCCCATCCCTCAAGCAGTACCACCGAAAGCCCTATGCGGCCATCTCTCCCTCACGCCCAGAACTCAGCCAAGCAGGCAAAACCGTTGTAGTTACCGGAGGCAACAGTGGTATTGGCTATGCCATCGCCCGCAACTTTATCAAAGCTTCCGCCAAGCATGTCATCATCTTGGGTCGCCGTCAGGAAGTTGTAAAGTCTGCCGCCGAGAAGCTCTCCAAAGAAGGAGAGGGCTTTGGATCGTCTACTGTGGTTGAGGGCAAAGTCTGTGACGTTGCAAGTCTCGAATCTACCGCAGCTTTCTGGGAGGGTCTCCAGCGCAATGGAGTTTACGTCGACGTTTTGGTCCTCAATGCGGCGTCGCACACCCAAGTAGCTCCCATTCTCGAAAATGGCCTTCGCAACGTCTGGGCCGATTTTGAGGCCAATGTACGCTCTACATTGGATTTTACTGAGCGATTCTACAAGCAGACGGGCAAGCAAGGCTCTCGCAAGGTTAGATCATCTCTGTTCTCTAAACAAACCGTATCAGAGTTGTAACAAGACTGACGCTTTTGTAGTTTTTGGTAAACATCTCGACTATCGCCGGATATATGTGGCAGTCAATGGCTCCAGAACGCCCAAGTTATGGCATGACCAAGAATGCTGCTACGCTCTTGGTCCAGCAGATTGCCAAAGATACCAAAGTCGACGATATGCAAATCATATGCTTCCACCCAGGTGGTGTTCTCACCGATATGGCTCGCAGTTCTGGTGCAAGCGAGGACATGGGATTTCCTTTTGATGATGGTATGGCTCCCCCATATTCATATTCTCCCCACATAAACCTTTCGTACTAACTCTCGAATCTTCCAGAAAACCTTCCGGGCCAGTTTGCGGTCTGGGCGGCTAGCCGAGAGGCTGAATATCTGCATGGCCGGTTCGTCTGGGCTAACTGGGATGTTGACGAAGTGAAGACTGTTCTGAGCAAGCAGATTTCGGAAGAGCCCAACTTCCTCAAGGTCGGAGTCGAGGGGCTATCTGAAAAGGATCCTAACCCCATGATTCCCCCTGAGCTGCTTCAGAAGCTTAAGGAACTTCAGCAGCAGGCAAATTAGGCTAAGAACAGGATTTCGTATGAGAGCAAATTGTCCAATTTGAAATGAAATTTCCACAACTTAGCAGAATGTACATGAGATAAATTCTATTTTGATCAATATATATGTAAAATGCTACAAGATTCTATACGCAAAATGCTTGTTTTCAAAGAATATAGGGTAGTCAGTGTCATGTAGCTAGCATCAAATTTAGCTAGGGAGAAATGCGCCTGCTTCGAAGCAGAGATATGTACATGTAGTCGTCGATTCGTTGCTGCGCATTTGAGAGTAGTTGTATATAACAGATGGCTAACTAGGCATTTGACAGTTGTTTCGCAATGCAATATGGACTGATTCTTACTTCCTCTAAGGGCGCTGTGCCTACGACGTCCCTGTCACTCTTCTGTCATTTCCAGTCACTTAAAGCTGGAGCGTGGCCTTGCTTATGCGCCATACAGCGCTATATCACGCTTAAACGGGGTATATCGAGACTGCTGCTGTATACTAAATACATTCCGTGAGCAGCTTCACTTGAATGCTCCTGAGATAGCGCAGCCACAACCAACACTCTAGCCGCACATCTTTCCGGAAACCCGCCAACGCAAACATATCAGGGCCACGACAGTCGTCCGCTAAAGAGAATTTTTACTCTTTGAAATTTCTAATTCAGTTTAGCTGGCATGCTACACTAACTCCGTCGTATAAAATTTCCTTTGTCGGCGCCATCGCCTAGAATGCCTCATTTCGGGGATTTTTGCATTGCATGAACTAACAGCATCGCGCTGAAGATCGTTCCAAAGGGAGCGGCCAGGCACAGTAGCATCATGTACATGAAATTGGAACACCATCTTGATTTTGAGGAGATATGAGGCTGAGACTAGTCATACTAGCTGAGTGTATTGTCTCATGTTGGTCCCAACACACCTTGTCGATCTGAGGGAGGGTGAAGCCTTCGTCTCGCTCGCCTTGCCCTATAGAACAGCTCCTAGATAAGCCCCTGATCCGGTTATCTGGAATGGTTTGATATATCTACTGACCTTGCAAGATACAGATTCAGTATGAGCCATGATAATGGCATAACTTCATACAAATGGGTCGCCATGGCTGCAATAAGGAAATATTTTGGGGACGGCTATAATAGCTTAAGTTTCCTATAAGGCTACTATACAGTCTCCTAACGAATGATTACTTTTCAATATGAAGTAGCGTCAAAGATAACTTTCGTGGACTTGCTGTGAAGAATGTGTCGATCAGGTCTGTTGGTGCTAGCCTTTCTTGACAATCGTCAGGGCAGCATTCCGCATATATGCAAGCTAACGAAGAAACCACCAATACTCATCGTATAGGGAGTCATTGACGCGAACGGAAAGAATGAGTACATGATAACGCCTTAAAAGCCATACGACGCGACTTCGTGGTGATTAGACGCACGTATCTGAGGCTGGAGCTAGACCCGTGAAATCTTAAATAGACAGTGATAGTCCGTCTTCTTTACCGAACAGCAAGCAACATCACTCTCTTTTACTTGTATCACTCTTTTGCAAGACTATTCGTTGCCTTTAGAAATCGTCAAAGATGAAGAGTTGGCTCGGTGTTCGGTCTGTGGCCGTTTTGGGCGCAGGCCTCCTGCAGCTTGCTAATGCGCATAACGCGGAGTGTCCTCATCCCGCGGAGATCGTGATACACCACCCAGCGGAATATGTCTGTTGTGGTAAAACTACTTCTACTATGTATACTCAGTGAGTCTTGACTATACTGTTAATTGCACGCTTATATGATGTTACTGACATGTTACATAGGACCACGATGGAATGCTCAGGAGTCCCAGCCTACGTGACGCCTGGAGTTCCCATCCCAGCAGGAAATTGTGTGACCACTACAAAGTCGTGGGACGGCCCTACGACTGAGACGGTCACGATTCCTCCTTCTGGCTGGGGCCCAACTACCAAGATTGTGAAAATCCCAGGATGGAGCCCTGACTGCGTCACGACTACTATGTCCTGGACTGGCACTACGACTAAGACGGTGACAATTCCCCCCGCTCACAGTAAAGGGCCAAGCACCGTCGTCGTAAAGACTCCTTGCGATGAATCTGGATATGTTACCAAAACTGCACCCTGGGCCGGAAGTACTGCTACTACTTTCACCGTCCCCCCTCACAAAGGCGAGCCTGGCGCTGTTGTGATCAAGACGCCTCATAGCGGATATGTCACCAAGACTGTTCCTTGGGGCGGCAGCAAAACAGTCACATATACTGTGCCTCCCAAAGGAACTGATTGCGGCGAAGTGATCATAAAGAATCCTGTCAAGTATATTACAGAGACGATTTATTGGACTGGTACCAAGACGGAGACGTACACCATACCGGGCTTTGGAACTAGACCTGGTACTGTTGTCATAAAGGTGCCTGCTTTGGCTACCTACGGAGATAAGCCCGTCACTTCGTCGAAACACCATAATTCGTACAAGCCAACTTCTCCGCATGAGACTCATTCGTCGAGACCGACATCTTCGCATCATACTGGCTGGTATAAGTCTACATCAACCCATGGCCAGTTTTCGTCTCTTGGAATTAGCACATCTCATAGATCTATGTCGACTCATGGAGTCTCTACATCACATGGATCTACTTCCTTCAGAACCGAAACTCAGAAGCCATCATCGTCGCACGGAATTTCCTCATCTCATAGCTCTTCATCAAGAGGATCGGCTGCCTCCCGCTCCCACGATCCGTCCATCTCCCATTCACATGGATTCAGTACCTCCTCTTCCCATGATCTGGCTACATCGCATTGCTCTACTTCATCCCATGGGTTCAGCTCATATCACAGCACTTCGCGTGGAATATCATCTCACCCAACTACGTCTTCTCACGAGTCTACTGTAACACATAGATCTATATCTCACGGGTCTAGTACATTGCCACATACGACTACTTCTCGTGAAAGGACTTCGTCTCATGAATCTAGTACTTCATCTTATGGATCTACTTCATCGCATGGATCTACTTCATCGCATCTGTCTACCTCATCCCATCGGTCTACCTCATCCCATCGGTCTACCTCATCCATACCGACATCGGATAGGCCTACTACATCACACAGGGAATCCATCAGTACTTCACATAGGTCAACATCGTCCCATGTATCGTCTTCATCGCATGGAATTAGCTCGCATAGTACATCACACTCTGGAACTGCCTCTCATCCAACGACGAGCTCTCACAAATCGACTAGCACACACGGGATTTCTACATCAAGTGGAACAACGACTCATGCAACGTCGCATAGTACGGGCACGTCCCATACCAGCTCCCACCACGAGACTACTACTTCCCGCAGGTCAAGCACTTCTCACGGTACCGCTACATCTCATAGGACTACATCAACTCATGAAACTTCGAGGTCAACTTCTCCACATACAACTACATCTAGCAGACCAACTTCAACGCATGAGACAAGTGTATCACATAAATCCACTTCTGCTACTTCTCATAGAACGAGTACATCACGTAGTTCCACCTCGACTCATGAGACTAGCACATCAACTTTCCCTCACACGACCACATCCCATAGATCTACCTCCACCCACGGGACCAGCACATCAAAGTCAACTTCTCCCCATACAACATCACTTAGATCTTCAACTGCTTCTCCTGAAACAAGTACATCACATAGATTTACTTCCACTCATGGGATTAGCACATCGAGGTCAATTTCCCCTCACACGACCACGTTACTCAGATCTACTTCAACTCATGGAACAAGTACATCACACAGATCTACCTCAACGCACTCAACAGGTACCTCTCATGGAACGGATACAGCTACAGCCCACAGATCTACCTCTACCCACAAGACAAGCACATCACAGAGATCTGGCTCGGCACATGGGACAAGTACGTCGCATAGATCAACCTCCAGCTATCAGACTTCTACATCAAGACTAGCTTCCTCACACACGACTACGTCGCATGGGTCTACTTCAACACATGAAACAGCGACATCACGTAGATCTACATCGACGCATCAGACGAGTACGAACAGATCTACCTCGACACACGAGACAAGGCCGAGTTCCTCTCCGACGACCTCAACCCATGCACCTTCTTCGACGCATGGGACGATGACATCTCGGGGAACAACCACATCTCACCCAACAACGACATCTCGCTCAACAACAACGTCTCATGCAACAACAACGTCTCATGCAACGACGACGTCTCGGGGAACAACCACATCTCACCCAACAACGACATCTCGAGGAACGACAAATTCTCGCCCGACAACAACGTCTCGCCCGACAACAACGTCTCGCCCGACAACAACGTCTCGCCCGACAACAACATCCCGCTCTACCAGTACGCTATAAAAGTAGGTTGGTGGCATTGCAATCTCTATCAATGAATACTGTAGTATCTGACAAGCAGAAGTTGGGAAACCTACCTTGGGATTGTTTAAGAGTATGCGAAGAATGAGACAGAGGCTCCTTTGTTTTATCTGAGTAATTTCCAGTGTCTGCATAACAAACATCGTTTTATTCATGTTTTTCTTTTTTTCCTTCTGCTATTTTCCTCTGTCTTTTTCTCATGTTCCCTTAATGTTTTGAGCAAAATGTGTTATCTGTTAGTGAAAGTAAGAAGGAAGGCCCAGAAGAATTCGTGATAATGAGAACAATAAACTAATATTCTTTCTGTTTTTCATTGCACTACGTACGCCCTCCGTGGTATTCCTTCGTAGATTTATTTATTCTATCTACCTCTAGCCCGGGCAGTTCTCTAACTAATTACTTCCTAAGCTATATGCTGACAACTTAATCTGAATCCGAATCTGTTGAATCCGAAGAGTCCGACGATGCATCATGATGCTCCTCATCGTCTGGTGAATCTTCAAACTCTGGACCGTTTTCGTCAAATATATGATCTGAGAAATGGACCAGCTCCTTATGAGTATAGCATTTCCAACATATGTCGTAATCAGTACATTCCTTGCAATGATAGCAAAAGCCGTAAATACGCTGCATCGTTGTTAGCGACATGTGCAAAGGTTCGCTTATGAGAATGAAGGGCACTTACACATCTGCAACTATCACATGTCGATGTGCTGAAGACTCCCTTCCTGGATTTATCGTCTTCAGATTCTTCTTCCGGAACCTTCTTTTCATCCTTCTCTTCCCCATTCTCCTTCTCCTTTTCATCTTCAGAAACGAGTCCATGCTTCAATAGCTCAATGACTTCTTCTGGTTGCCCAGTAAACCGAGCAATCTTCAGCGGGGTCCACTTCTCCTTACCAACTGAGGCTTTCACAAAACGGTTGGCCCCGTGCTCGAGTAAGAGTTTCATCGTCTTCACTTGCTCTTCTGGCTCGCTCGCGTGATCTGCAGACAGCCAACAATCCGTGCCGCGAGCCGCCCAGCATAGCGGCGTCCAGCCGTCAATATCGACCTCATCGATAGCCTCTTTATTAGGCAAGAGTGATATGATCTTCTCCACGGCCTGCACTCTTCCAGGCTGTGCCGCCCAACTCAATGCGGTCCGTCCAATGATATCTTTCGAATTGATGTCCCCACCGGCCTCGAGGATCGCCTTGAAGTTTTCAATACCGTTTAAGGCTCCGACATGTATAGGCATCCGATTCATTGAATCCTTAATATCAACTTTTGCTCCTTTATCCAACAGCGTCTTGATCGTTTTCGGCGTTGCTGCGTAAGCCGCTGCATGGAGGGCGGAACCAACAAAGCCACCTTCTACGTTGACATCTGCTCCATGGTCCAAAAGGTAGTCAACTACCTCGTCTACTATTCGGTTTTCGCCAACTGCGAATTGCAAACATGCTGCCTGCAGAGGAGTTCCACACGGGCCGTAGTTGATGACTTGATCAACATTGGCTCCATTTTCAACGAGGAATTTTACAACATCCATGTGACTTAGTCGGCATGCCTGATGGATAGCAGCGCCATCACATGGTGATCCGAGGTGAATATTAGCGCCATGCTTGATGAAGTATTTGGCACGCTCCAGATTTCCCGTGTATGCTGCCAGAGAAATAGGCGTATCGCCCCGTGTCTTTTCCTGAATATTTAGGTTTATTCCGGAATTGACAAGAAGCTTTACATTATAAAACGACACATTGGTATAATGGAGAGCTGACTTTCCGTCCCCGTCGACTTGGTTCACATCAAGCCTTGATGGATATTCCATTAGAGCGGCGAGCGCATCGTCTTCTTGAGCTGCCACGTGCAAAATAGGTACTCCTTTGTCTGATACGTGTTTGAAATCGGCTCCATGTTCAGCCAGTATGCGAATTGTGTCCTTGGGGGCATGTGATGCCGCGCATGTTAGAGCTGTCCATCCTTTCTGGTCCTCGTCATCTCCGTCATAAACTTCTTCCAGAGCTGCACCGTGCTCCAAGAGAAGTGTCATGGAGTCATTATAGCCGAACCAGGCCGCATGCATAAGAGATGTGAATCCTGCATTCTTTCCAATGTTTGGGTCTGCGCCATTCTCGACCAGTATACGAACTATATCGGCATCGGGAACGGCAAAGTACAAAGGAGTGATGGTGTCTGAGTTGACTTCGTTGACCTTTGCGCCTTTCTCTATCAATAGCTTGGTAAGATCTTCTTTCTTGTCCAGCGCGGCAAAATACAATGGAGACTGGTCGCTTGAATTCAACCCGTTGATCTCTGCGCCATGCTCCAGAAGCTTCGGGACAAGATCCATGGCAAGATCGCTTCTGCAGGCATGAATCAGCACAGGCGTGCCGTCGGCGTCTTTTGCGTTGGCATCAGCATTGATTGAAAGAAGGAGGTCGAAGATCTCGAGCCGGTTCTCGCTCGCCTCGTAATCCGTGATCATCTGAGTAAGGATTGGAGGCGAGATAAACTGGCTGTTAGGATCTGCGCCGCTGGCAATCAACATCTGACAAATCTTCAGATGACCTTTCACAGCAGCATATCGTAGAGCTGTGCCCCACATGGAAGGTCCAGGAAGATTTGGGTTGGCGTTTTTGTCAAGCAGAAGCTTCACGCATTTCTCATAGCCGTCATCAACAGCCACCGTAAGCGGCGACCAGCTTGAGGGGGTGTCATCGGGTTTGATACCCATATTGGGATCTGCTCCCAGCCCCAATAGCACTTCAACAACGTGATGATGTCCCCACAAGGACCCGAAATAGAGCGTTGTCTTATTGTCCTCGTCCGTGACTTCCAAGTCAGTTTTCCCTTCCTCGGCCAAGATTTTGGCAATCTCAGCATGGCCTTGTCCGGCGACATGATGGATGGGAACTCTGTTGAATAGATGGCGGGAGGTCATATCCGCATTGTGCTTAATGAGGGTTCGGACCATGCCAACATGGAAGTTCCGGGCTGCTTGAGAGAGTGGAGAGGCTTTGGTGATCGACGACCAGCTGCTTTCAATATCTGGAGGATATCCCAGGTCAAGAATTCGGTCTGCAAACCGATCCAAGCCAATCCACGCTGATCGATGCAGTAGCACTGGCGACCAGGTAGTGACATCCGGCTTTGGGTTCTTGGACAGGATGCGGTCAAGCATATCTATCATCATATCCTCATTCCCATATGCCGCAGCGGCCAGAATAATGTCCATAAGAGTGGATTCAGGCACGTCGATTTTCTTCATAAGTGTCCGAACAACTTCCGATTGACCCTTTGAGGCAGCTTCAAGCAAGCCTCGGCGTGTATCCGCGTCATCGCGTGCTTCAATGGCATCAAGCAGACCCAAGCTTGCGAGAATTGGGAACAGAGTGTCCAAACAGGTAGTACTCCTAGTGATTGGATTTGCGAGGGCCCAATAGCCCTTTGCCCAGCCGCTTGTCAACTCGGAAGTTGACGACTGGGGGAAAAACTTGGACAGGTCGGGCTTAGGAGAGCTAAGCAAATAGTGATGCGTCCAGGCTTGGAGAGCGTAGGAGCATAAATTTCCTCGATCCGCAAAGGTAGGTGACTCGAAGGATTCCGCATCTGTGGCTGTGAAAGTTTTGCTGATATATTCTCCTACCGTTGGCTGAGAAAGATATCTCAAACAGAAGTTTGCAATATCTAAGTGAGCGGTTTCCTTGATCTCATTCCACAAAAATTGAGAACTAGCGGATTTCTCACCACCCTCACTTTTGCCCATAAGAATGTTCCGTAGCCTTGGATGCCAGAATCTGACCTCGTTGTGTTGTATCACAACAACGCCCGCGAGCCACACCTTGATCTTGGAAACAAGGCTTTCTATTGCCGCTGAATCGGGTGAGGCGTGGCCCTCGTCAGGATCCGATCCAAGGTAGATCACAGTTGCAAGTTCCCAGATAGTAAGTGGTCGTACGGCATAGAGGAGCCATGTGAGGAGCTGACGTAGTACTGCTGGCTCAGGAGAATTTCCAAGAACCCAAGATAGAAGCTGTTCCAGGATTTGATCCTCGTTAGCAGATGCCTTGGGGTCGAATTTCAACGACTTGAGCAAGTCTTCAATCGTAGTCTTATATGGCCATTCTTCTCGCACAGCCGCTTGTTCCCAAATGATATGTTTGGACAGAGGATCAAATTTGTCAATGAACTGCTGCTGATCTTCGATGACACGAGACTCAAAATGAAGCTCTGGGCGTGCTGTGAGTAGTCGTGCCATGTCATCTTTGGAATCAGTGTCGGCGACGCTTATCAACTTCTCCTCAGACGCATCAAGATCCATATTTATACACCAAGGGCCTGAAAGTTCTTCTGAAAGGGCACCCGGTTTGTGACTTGTGACAACGACTTTCCACGAATTCTCGCTCGCTTGTGAAAGATATGCGAAGTTGTCGAGGAACTGTTTTCGAGAACCCTTTGTGCACTCATCCAAGTGATTTATAACAAACATGACATGGTCGACCTGGTCAGTAAATCGGAAGCGCTCGAATAGATAAATCAGATCTGCCTCTGTCCATCCACGTTCCTGCTCTAGACGAGCAAAAGTGCTTCTGATGCGATCTCCGCTCGCAGGGTAGAGACACATGATTTGAGCCAGAAAAGTGGCAAGCATATCTCTAAGAGAGTCGCACCTGACATCGTATCGATCAAATGAAAAGTAAAGGACGAGTGTAGTTGAGCTTTTGGCAGCGTGCTCCTCCATGACGTAGAAAAGCTGCTCTGCTGTTTCGCGGACGTGCTTCGTACCGTGAAGATAGAGCATTTGCGGCCCGCGGTGTTTCAGCCACGACTTGATTTCCGGTGAGTTTTCAACAACTCCATTGTCACGTTTACTGCTCTGTAGAGGAAAGATGGGCGAAGCAAGAGTCAGAATTGTTCTCTCGTAACGAAGCTGGTCTGCGGGCAGTTTTGTGTTGAAGGCTGAAATTTATATCGTTAGCCAACTTCACGAACATTACAAGGTTAGATAATCTCACTCTTCAGCAGTTCTCCAAGACAAGTCGTAACAGAGGAGTAGTCGTCGCTGTAATCGCTTGGTTCGGCTATTCGTTTCTCCATGGGTATACCAAGCGTTGCGCTGTAAGTGTCAAACGCCTTTCGAGTTGATGTTAGAGCGCATCGTTTCATATTGCTTCATATATAATTCAAGTCTTACCTTGTTTACCTTTGAGTTCGATCCTTCTTGATGATAGACACTAACTGCTCGGCTGCGTAGAAGAATTTTCGATTCAACAAACAAGCCGTTAATCTCCATAGCAGCTGCTGCAAATCCAGGTATTGAAGACGCAGAAGGTCGAATTTCCGCAACTTCTGAGTCATACGAGCCGAAAAGAAATCGAGAAAGCGTGTCCTCCATACCGAAGTGGTCAACACTTCGGTGAGGAGTACCGAGAAAAACCTGCGGCAAGTTAGGATCAGAGTGTTCGGAGCATTCCATAAAAGGGTCCATAATCATACCAGAATACGACTCATTTCCGCAATGTCTAGCCAGGAGGCTATATCGGCTGCCGCCGCAGACAAGGCCTAAGTTTTAGAGATTTAGCGACCGGGGTTTGCAACATGACATGATTGAACTCAAACGCACATCTTTAACTATGAGACCTCCAACGTCATGCGCAACAAACATAATTAGCCGTTTCTAAGAAATCGTTTAGTCAGATTAGCCGTATAGATTCGCTTGACGGCAAAGCATCTATAAAGTCCACAAACCTGAGTTTGGTTTCTCCTCCTGGCAGCTAGTGCTCGTAACAGTTTCAGAGCGCAGTTTCGGATGGCCTGGCGGCTTTTTCTACCACAAAACAGCTGAAGTGGCTCGTACTCAAAACGGAGAATCCTAGATGGCGAATCTAGCGACGCGGCATAACTTGCGACCCATTCACTATTACCAGAGCCGGGTCCTGCCTGGGATTCGTTTTCCCAGCCCCCGTAAACACCATGGATCACGACGAAGCTGTGTTGATGATTGTGAATTAACCGAATGAATCATTTACTTGGGTATGAATAGACACTTACTCTACGGCTGTATCAGAAGGCTCAGAGCTCCCTTCACCTTTCCATGTTACATGGAGGGGCTCAGCATCTGGGTCTTGCTCTTCTTCTTCTTCTTCTTCTGGCGGTTTCGTTTCGCTCTCTGGAGTCCCGGCTGAATATTCATCAGGAGTTGATTCATCCTGATTCTCGCCAGCAGCAACTGGCTGCGTGGTTTGCTCTTGTTCAGCTGTGGGCGCCAACTCAGGCTCTGGCGAACCGCCCCGTGAATCGGAAGCGCTAGAGGCGGATGAAGAATCTGAATCTGACATTCTCGGTGTGGCAAGACCAGTTCACGTAGCCTAGGTATTAAGCATAGACAGCCAGGCTGCCTGTGTTATATACACAAGTCTGGAGGGCAGCCGTTTGGTGGCTTGCTTGGATACTTGAGTAGGTAGATCAAGCGTAAAAGATGAAGATAAATGTAACTGTACGCGAACGATTAGCATGTCGATACTTGTTTTAAGCCACTATGAATTGCAGGAGAAGCGATGAGGATCATAACAACCTGAAAGACCACAGTAAAGCAAAGCGTGATTAAGAGGACTCACCGACATCAATAGTGATTGCCGTTCTAGCGCGCCGCAGTAGAGCGATACCACGAGATATCCACCCAAATATAGCGAACCCTTATTATTTGGCGATCAAGCGGCCTCGCACAGAAGCATAATCCAGCTAGGCCAGCTTGGCCAGAGACGAAAATATTTTACTGAAGGGCTTGACCGCGGGGTCCTATGACGCTCAACTTCCCCTCCATAGAGTCAGACAACTCCTCAGAAGGTGAGCAGAGCTGAAGCGGTGGAGCTGGAACTCGACCCGGTCAAGTGGCCGCAAGTACCACGAAGGTACTCTCCCGAAGATCTGACATGCATAAGGAGTTACGGGGCTCACAGGTTCGTTGCTACGCGTTGATTTAGACGACCTCTGATGCTACCTGGTGCTCCATGCAAGCAACCCCAAGAGAGGCATCATCCTTCTGTGACAAGAGGGGCTGTGCACTTTGTTGCGCGGCAGAGCCGCATCGTTTTCGCGCACTGTAGCCTTAGCCGGGCCGTTCCACGCGAAGGAACAGGAAGAGTGGGCGCTAAATAACAGGTCCTGAACCCTGCTTGTTTCGAACTCAGCCCATGGGAATAGACGAGCCAATAAGATAAACTCTAGTGAGGAGAGAAACTCGAGCTGCGTCAATAGCCTCTCTAGTGACAATCATGAGAGCAAGTAGGCAGCTCTACCGCGAAAAAGCCAGCTGCTGAAGGAGGGAGTGCTGCAAAACTTCACACGCCCATTTCTGTCAACTAATCAACTAACAACAGGCCAAGGGCTGTTTCACGCAAGGGAGGGTAACACAAGTAAGGATAGAAGATAGGGCTGATGGGCTGACGAACTCTCCGAGCTCTCCCCGCAGCTCATTCCTATGGCTACATAAACGGCACATGCGACGGGAGTGGGTAGGATTAAACAAAGATGGTGGGACGATGCTAAATTCGCGGCACTAATGATACTATGAATCAACTGCAGCCTCGTGATGCAGCCGCAGGTACATATGGGGGCAGCAACTATCTGTGTTTTATAATCCCAAATTCTAACTAGATGGAGACTTGGGCTTTCAAATCGTGGCAGTGCTATTATTCCCGCCGGGTTATCCACGCTTCTCCTACCTATACTTCATAAGTCATTAGCCAGCTAGGAAACAACTTATCATTCCAGACAACGTGTTACACTGCAATCAGCCAAGTCAACCATGGACCGCGACTTCAATGACGACAAAATTCCAGATGAGGAAACTGTGGACGCCTTCATCGACTCAGATCCCGACTCAGATCTTGAGGACACTTCTGTGAGCATCGGGCTAAACAAGACGGGAGAGCGTGGCAGCGGTTACCACACTCGCAATGACCCCTCTGCACCCTACCAACGACAAACAGTGACGGAGCGTCGAGGCATTATTGAAGTTCGCTGCAAGTCACGAGATGTCATCCATGGAGTTTTGTCAGAAGAGACGGGAGAAAGCGGAACGCTTGTTGTCTACGACTTTTACCTCGACACAACTCGGAGATCACGGCGAATTGTGTCTGCGTCCCTGGAATTCGAGTTTGCCAATGTTGTTCCTGGAGTACCCGCGCCTCAAGTTCAGGCCATTGCGCCTTCAGGGCGTGTGACGTTACTGCCTTCAACCCAGGAGGAGTCGGTGACCCACGGAGCTGAAATGAACGCCGGCGTGAGTGAGTTGGGCGCAAACGCTGGCGGGACCCTCAAGTGGGAGAAGACTGTGAGCTATACGGCGAGCGACGATGCCAGAGTTACGGGGCACATCTTCAGCGATGACTACGGCAAAGGCGTTGGTGCGAGCTGGGTCCTTCACGAGAATGCCATGCTCAAGTCAGGCGTACCAAGCTTCTTGCGCTGTGCCATCTTGCTCAACCGTGGGTTCGACGAAAACAAATTTCAGTGTAAAGTGAGGATCAAGGTGGAAGCGGATTGGAAGTCTGAAATGGGTCGACTGTTTGGCTCAACTCCTCCAGATGACCCGGTTTTGTTCGACCCTGAAATGCCCTCCACTAACAAGCTACGGAAATACGATACAGAGAACTTGGGCTCTATCGACTTGGACGAGTTTACAGACATTATCTTTGACAAGAAATTAAAGAAGAAGGAGGAAGCTTAGTGATGGCAGATAGCGGGCGAGCATCTTGAGATTTAATAGAAATGGCTGGACAGCCAGCTTAGACAAATTCAACAACGCTCAAGACAAAGAATGAGGCTCTACTAAGCCATTGTGTTCAGCAGGTCAACAACGCAGCTTGATTAAAAAAGATTACTATACAGCTGTCTCCACAGGTCCCTCAAGTTTAGCTGGGATGTTGCTAGTGCCAAGTCTCTGGGCTGACAAGCTAAACGCAGGCAGAATATGAAGATCACTGCTGCGATTCGTCATGTCATAGACCACCAAGTCTGGATTGCACGAGCACAGACTATATTTCGCCAGGAATGTCCTACCTAGGCCTGGGCTCTTGCCTGTAGGGCGCGAATACTAGCATGGCGGATTGTCGTCCACGGGATACCATTGTGGCCAATCAGGCAAAAACTAGGCCTAGAAAAACTGGCTACGTTAACAGGGGCATCGTGATTAGTCTAGGAATCCGTACAAGCTGTTGCTATTCAAACTGTAGAGGGCGAACCTGGCTGAGAATCCCTGCAATGGGATTCTTGTCGTGTTTCGCTAGGCGTGTTGAGCAACGGCAACTGGCAACATGAAGGCAGAAATTCACGCAACCACGCTCGGAGCTCTTTCTGGTAGTCTCGCTAGCTTGTCAACTAGTGTTGACTTTTGCCATCCGGAATGGATGAGAACTACTATTTTGGGAACATGAGGAATACAAGTACGTTGAGTCTACTTGGCCCATATCTTCGGTAGCCCTAAATGATCATGTGGAGTAGCAATGGTCTCATTGCAGTTCACGCTTATTCCAGCAAATCCTGGCTGTTTTGAGGCGGCAGAAGAGAGGGGCCACGCGACTGGGGGCCAAACTTGGTGGTAATCGCGGCTGAAGACGACGCCAATACCATGCCGGGGGCGATGGGCAAGCTCATGTAGACTTGCAAACAAGTCTTAGCAACTTTGCTGCCTTCACACTTTCTACTATCAAGCCACCCCTAACATTCCAGCCATGAGCCCGCTAATTGACGACGAAGAGAGGGAGACTGACTCCCTAGCTGTGGGCGAAGAAGTTGAGAAAGCAGAGTCCAAAGCTGGCGATGAAACAAGCGAGGATGAATCCGACAGTGACGAAGAAGATGGAGAAATTGACACCCGAAATGGTAAAATATCAGTCAAAGATCTTCTTGACAAGGTCTTGAAAGCAATCAAAGATGGAGATAAAGATCTTACCAATAGCAGCCAGCTGAAGGCATTCAAAGCTGGCGATGGCAACGTCTTGGCCTCTAACACCGGAGACCTGCGCCAGCCGACAGCTTTGCACATCATGGCGGCAATGGACAAGAAAGAGTTACCAAAACTAGACAGCAAGATGGAACCACTCATCAAGCATCTAGTGGAACACGAAAATGATATTCTTGGCTATCTAGATCGATCGGGCCACACGCCTTTGTTCCTCGCCATCGAGGCGAAGAAAGAGAAGATGGTGCAGTGGATGTGTGACTCTCATCCAAATATCAGTGCCATCTTGGCCATCACCAGCAACGACAAGGATAAGATGAACTGCCTCCACATTGGCATTGATAAGAGAGTCAAGTTTTTAGACCTCCTCATCGAAAAAGCAGATCCTGAGACCTTGGCAGCTAAAGATGGAGATGGGAACACACCGCTTCATCTCGCTGTGGAGTATAAAAAATGTAAAAGGGAACAGCTGGATATTATACAAAAGATCATTGCCAAGAGCGACATCGTTGTTCAGCATAATGAGAATGGCGACTTCAACGACAACGGGTTGTCGCCGTATCTTCATCACAAAGAAAATGTCAGGAAAGCACAGGCAAGGGAGAAAGATAAAGAAAAGAAGAAGTTGAAAGAGGAGAAGGAACGTGAAAAGGGCAACACTCGTGCTCGTCCCGATGGCGTCGAAATCGACTCTTCTGCGCAGAATCAAGATCCAGCACCAAGATCTCAAGAATCTAGAGGGCCTGGAGGGCCTGGAGGACCTGCAAATCCCAGCGGGCAAGGTACAGATCCAAGCAGCCGTCCTGATAAGCGACCGACCGTTCAGACCGACTCTCGTAACAAGTATGGAGGGCGGGCGCAACCTGCAATGAACATAAACTCGCCAGCGACGGGCACAGCACCACCGCTTTCTGTGAATAAAGACGATCTGAGGAAGATGGCTCTACACGTACCCGATTCATCAGTAAAACCAGCTTCAGACGCAAGATCCGTTACTGACAGTGGCCATAAATCCAAAGTCGACGAAACCGTTCTGAAAGATGTAGAGCGCCTTCTGAAGCTACACTATCTTCGCTCCCGCAGCTACAATGAGGCCATGGAGATATTGTATGGACGTAATACAACTTCAGGTAAGACTTTATATAAGAGAAAGCTTTTGAGTCGAGCGCAAGTTTTCGAGGCTAACAACTTTCTTACAGACCTGGAACTATACTTTGACTTATCGGGACACGTAAATATTACCCAGACTGGGCTTGAGAATTTACTATCGAAACTCAAGTTTGAGGACATTCTTCAATATGTCGCTATTCCGAGAATCAGCGTGGAGGTGAATGTGAATACAGCAAATAGCAAGCGAGCCCGAGGATCTGGGCGCTCTTCAAAACAAGATGGAGATGGTCGGAGAGACTTGTGCTACATCTTCGATCGCTTGAGAAAGAAAGGTGTCAAGACCGTTCTCAAGGTCATCATTGACGATTCAACGATGCCTGCTCACAGCGATGAGGCAATTGAAGATGCCTTGAAGTTCATGGACGTGGAGATTTGGGATTGGAAAAGGATGGATCTATGCTCTGAGGTTATACACAGGGTGGCATCTAAAGCACGCGAAGTCAACCTATACTGGAGCGGCAATAACGCAGTTCTTAGAGGATGGAGCGAAGAAGGTGGCTTGAAGAGATTAAGTCAGCTGAAAACGGTTCATCTGCACATCCAACAGGTATGGTCGCATTATATCCGAATCGAAGAAGTGTAACCTTTACTAACGAAACAATTTTTCCGGGAACAGGGCCTTGAAACAAGTCAACGAACCAAGCAAAACGTCGAAGATTTCTGTGACCGTATGAAGAAACTATGTCCCGAAGTCAACGTCCTGAAGGAGTGGCCGATTGTACAGAGAGAACAGATGGATCTCAACGCGCTCATGTCTGGAGATCAAGCCGAGCATACAACGAAACACGAGTGGATCCAGTGTATGAAGGACTTCAGAAGACTGCTCTTCGATGCGGAACGATACTACGAACGCGGAAAGGTTGAGGAGACCATTGAAGAGCCAATCAAAATTGCTCTCATTGATGACGGTGTCGACGTCAAGGATCTGGAGTTTAGCTTCATCGGAGGCCGGACGTTTTGCACACGAGACGAGCAGCACAATCTGAACGACCCTTACTATGTGTCTAGTACGGGACACGGGACCATCATGGCGAAGCAGATTCACTTATTATGTCCCCGGGCGCAATTCTATGTTTTAAGGCTGGAGGATCATGCTTCAGAAGAGGGTGGTCGACAAATTACAGCCAAGAGTGCCGCACAAGTAAGTCCATATTATCACTACTGTTACTTAGTTTACGAGAGACTAATTATTATTAGGCAATTTTGGCGGCCGTGAGAAAGAAGGTTCACATCATTTCCATGTCTTGGACCATCGATCCTCCCGAGGACGAGGAAGAGAGGCGACTCCTTGACTTGGCTATAGGAGCGGCGGCAAACGAAAACATTCTCCTTTTCTGTTCGGCGAGTGACAAGGGAGCCAAGAGCAGCGAAACCTACCCCTCCAAGGCAACCAAAAAGATTTTCACCATTGGAGCGGCGACTTCATCGGGAATGGCCGATCCTTGGGTCGGCAATCTGGGAAACATCAACTTCACATTCCCAGGCACCAAGGTCGAGATGGATGGGCCCCGGAATGATGACTCGTCATCGAGAGAGGTCAGTGGCTCATCCATTGCCACCGCTTTGGCTGCAGGTCTTGCAGGGCTGGTGTTGTATTGCGTTCAGGTACGCCTGCTGGTCGCGACCGACCAGGAAAAGCACAAGGCGCGGCGGGATTTCCAGCTTTTGAAGCAGCACGACTATATGATGAAGGCCCTCAAAGACATTGGTACCACGGAGGAGAGTAATCACAAGTTTATTGAGGTATGGGAGGTATTTGGAAAGAAGGTCGAAGAGAAGGAGAGATATGATCAGGAGAGGTGGCTGGATTTGATCGCTGAAGTAGGCATGATTCTATGCAGAAAGATTAGTTGATTGATCATCACGATCATAGTTAGATCCGATCGCATTAGTTTTTAAGCAACCCGGTGGAAAGCTATCACTACTGTCACTGCTTGGTAGAGCAACTGTCTCGGAACAGATTTTCAGCCAGCAGTAGTCATCTCTGTGTAGCCATTGGCGATGTCCACTTTTAGCGTGTATAAGGAATCAATTAGATTGGTTATTTCTGGAAGGCTGCTTGCTGTATTCTGCGGACTGGAACAAAAAAGTGTAGCTCCTGTATCTTAGGCTGAATGGGGCCAAGAAAGGAAAGACTTGAAGATGAGAACCGTTCAAGCATCCAAGGTAAGCTACATGTATCTTTTGATGTAGAGCCTTGGTGAGCATTGCAAAGAGAAAAAAGAACTTGCCATGGGAGGATACAGAAGATGTATAGACTATCTTCATGCACATCTCCATCGTAGAGTATTCATAGTCTGCCCTCTTACTCCAGCTGAAATCTCCATGTTTATGCCGTTTCTAATGTACCCAGACACCCTTGCCGAGTTTCCCTCTTTTCTTTTCCTAAAGGAGCCCTCGTGCGTGGCTCCAGCTACGTCTAGCTTCTTTTCCTTGTAATATTACAGGATGACGGCCGGGCAGCCACTGATCCACGATTTTGTCCCGCGTGCCAAGCTTCAGCTTTGTCGTAGCTTAAATAGTGGGCTAGGCAAGAATTTCGAGTTCTCAGTCTCATATTTGCACATACGTTTCGAAACACTAATGACTTTCCTTTTCTTTACCTGTTTCATATCAATTTTGTGTAAAAGAAATGATTAGATACAAAAAGAAACATGAAAAAATGGAAAGCTAATACCTACTCTACTTGACTGTACATATGATTTACTATGTTTCCATGGCTTTGTATTTTCGCCTTCTCATTACCAATATGAGCATTGCTTTTATATCTCCATGATTATTTGACGTGATTTGAAAATCAGAGCTGGTGGACTCTCATGTGAAATATGGCCATTTTGGCTCCCCCATATTTAGCGTCCGAATGCTGTATAACGGCTCTAGAGTCCCCTAGTCGTTTAACCCTGCGATCATCGCATCTCAGAAATCGTTTAGAGCAAAAATAATCTGGCATTGCCCATTGAGATCTTTCTCGAAGTGTCCCATAAGTGCGCTGGAAGGTATGTAACTCTGACATTCTACAGTTAGTATGTTTAATCACTCAACTGCAGTCTCGAGTATTTGAGCAACACATGTGTCGAGTTTATCACATCACTGCTACTATCGCGATCTCAGTTGTTTGGGCATGAGGCAAGCTACTTGGTAGTCTAAATTTACATTCCCGAGCTATCACCGGCATTGAGACGATGTTAGTCCTGAAGAGCAGCCAAGCCAGCCGCGCGTGCTCCAAACACGCAACTTTCATTTTATTTACAACAACAAAGCTTTAAAAGACATATTAGAAGGGGCACTATAAACCGAGGTATACAGACAGCGTGCACATTCTTGCATCTTAGCATCGTCCGAACTTATTGATATTATATAGCCCCATACACGCTCTTAGCAAGGAAGTACATCATTGGAGGAAAAACTCATTCATTCTACCTCTTCGTGTTGTGGATCTTAAGCCTGGCTATTCTCCTACAGCGGCTTAACCTTTACAATCAAGATACGAGCTCGTTTATCGTACAGCTCATAGACCACCCGAGGATAATCTCAATCTTGGAAGGAGGGTAGCCTTCAATGCCTGTACCAAAACCCACCTACCTCCCTTTTCATTAAGTCCACATCTTGATCAGCACTAGAATATTCCTTTTTAGTCCACCTTGAGCTTATTTTAGTATTAGCATATTCGCAATAAGTTGGATTTTGCCCCTCGTGCCACACAATGGGGGCAGCTCGTGGATATAACGATAAAGAATACCGCATCCTATTGGTATACTTTTTAGCTTTGACGGCACTACGGCTATGCAGTTTGCATGGTATCGGCTAATAATAACTCATCTCTGTAACTGAATGTTGTTTGTAGCCGTTTCTCAAGCATTTCTTGTCTTTTGGAGCCAGTAACCGCTTATAAGATGGCACGGCGTTGGTAAGCGGTGCTCCAAGTGTGGTCTCCATGTTTCAAAATTGATTTCTGAATTTGCTTCATCATTTAGGGCTAATTCCCGCGACAAAATTAACTGTTATGGAAAATGGAACAGATGTAGAGAGGCGCGCTGTGCGTTCCATACTTCTAAATCGAAGGAGTAGTCTACGGAACGCTGATGGCCTGTGTGCACGGCTAATCGAGAACAGCTTAGGATATGTCAGATAGGGTTACCATGAAGATTTAAACATCGCCAAGATACCATTTGCAGCCCTTGTCTTCACATCGAAATCGCGACAATATGGCTAGATATGGGAGCAACACCTCCTGATCGAGCTCTCATCTGGCTCACGGATCTCTTTTGGCAGTCGCAAATTTCCTATTTGAGCAGTACAATTACACTTGGCGCCGCCTCTACGTCGGAAATATATTAGAGTGCCAAAATGTTTCACAAATAGGAGAGTAGGTGGCCCATAAAAAAGGAAGCTAGCTGAGATGTAGAAACAATTAGGCGCCCCATCAAGCTGTTTTTGTGAGAAATCTACACCAAATGCTCCGCGTTTTTGCGCTTGTGCGTTTCAGAATAAACTAAATTGGTGGCTGAGACAAAATTAGAGTGTGCCGAGGACCGGACGCCTCGCGCAAGGGCATGATATCTCAGGTTTGAGATCGACAGATCGACCAGTGTCGTCTAAAGTAGGACTGTTGGTTTAAGGCCATCTAACACTTGAGGAAGGTGATACTACCTGCTGAAAACATACAAGTTCTAGGATGATAGCTTACAATATGTTGATTATACAGTCATCACGCTCGTTCTTTAGCTTCGGGCTTGGCCGATCAGCTGAAAGACACCTACCATAACAGAAGACGACGGGTGTCAGAGAGCTTCCAAAAGCAGTAGCTTTTAGATGATGATTACATGTATCTTTAGCAGCGTGAATAGTCAACTTAGCACCGACTCCTTCTAATATGCTCTATGCCGAATGTTTTGTCAATCCTGATGCTACACAAAGGACTGATTACATAGTAAGGTAAGCAAATACTGGTTAGTAATCGTAAATCCGTGCCCCTTATGGCGGCAGCTCCTTAATGAACGTGTTTTAGGTCGACGGCACAGATCTCCTTTGCCTATTGCAGATCCACAATATGCTTAATGAACCCAGGATCACAGCAGTTCGTGCGAGCTTCCGCGGGCAAGGTTTCACCTGGTACTGGCGGACACTGACCACCCACACTGCGATATATAAACGTCGCGGTCTCCCATAACAGAATGACTTCGACTTCCAATCCATTAATCCATTGAACACATCCGCTCTTTTCCTCACCACAATGCAGCAGTCTCAAATGTCTCTTCGAGCCGCCGCTCTGTTCGGCTTGGCTACTCTCCAAGGTGTCACTGCTCACCTTGCTGCTTATACTCCTGGAATGTTCTGCCCTGAGGTATGTATCTATCGCGATTATGGTTTTATATAGCCAGAAAAGGCTAACATATTCCACAGAACTCTTACAAAGGCCCTCTCACAAACTTCACCGACCCAAACCACGTTGTTTTCGACCCTCTCTTCAACCTGCAGCAGGACAGCTGGTTCCTGTCCAAGGGCCGTAACTGCTGGCTCGCACCACCAACCGGTGTCTGGGAAATCCAGGCCAACTCCGTCATCCAGGTCCCATGGGCCAACTGGCAGAACTCCACGGGCTTCTATGCCGACGGAAAGGAGCAAGACCAGCGCCCCCAGCCTTTCTCAGTCACGAACCCTGCCGTCGTTGCCGCCGGTCTAGTCTCATCATCTGGAGGCATCAACACCCCCAATCTGCACGCCGGTAATAAGTCCACTGCTGCTGGTACTGCTGTTGCCATCGCCTACAAGTCCAACATCTACGATGTGAAGATGGAGGACTTTGTTGTCTTTACCACCGCTCCTCAGACTCCCTTTGAGCGTCTAGTTACCTACGATATTCCCAACCTGAAGGCCTGTGAGGAGTGCCTCTGCGCCACTGTGTAAGTTATACATATACAAGATATGGTATAAGCCATTATACTAACAGTTTTACTTAGTTGGATCCCCGATGGCTATGGCCAGCAGAACATGTACCAGGCTCCTCACAAGTGCAAGATTATCAACCCCAAGGGAGGCCAGCAGCCCAAGACTCCTTCTCTTGTTCCTGGTCCCAATGTCAGAGGACCCAAGCAGATGATTGCTGCTTTCCAGGCCAGCGGAAACAACGTTCAATGGAAGAATGGCCAGAAGGTGCCCACCTACACCTCCAGGATGGGATTCACCGCCGGTGCCCAGACTGATATCTTCTAAAGGGCTTGCAGGCTGCAAGACCCTTTGAAGCACAAAACAGGGGTTATTTTCCTATGAGAGCCAAAGACCTCTGCTTCTTGTTTTCTTGTAATTCTTGATGGAATATTTACTCTGCTGGCATAGAGAGATTGTACATGGATTCCTCTGGTATATAACTTTAACTATAGATTTGATATAAGAACTGTAAGGATAGCATCATTGAATTTTGTTATTATCAGTCGCAAACGTCTGAGTCAACTTACAATTCGAACTACCAGTATGCTACACTCAATAGTGCACTTGCTGAAGGAGCTTACATTATTTTCAAACTCTTGGCTTCCCTTTGCTAGAAATATGTCATATTTGAACGTTAAGATGTAAGGTATTCGTCCTCTCATACGCTCTTTCTACTCCATCTTCCAAGACCCGCAACATGATGAATTGATCGAAACTTGAGCTTCTTCGCTACTGTGCTCGTCGTCTTCTTGTATAAGCAATATTAGTGGTTCGTATGTCGATAGTTTATATAATTTGCCTGAGCTCCATGAGAAAGAAATATTCCTGCGGCGAAAGCATTTGGCGGTCTAATATCCACTCGAGTTGAAATTCTGGAGCAATGCTCGCTAAATAAATTTGGTATGCCGTTCGGCGCTCATCTAGACGTCGGTATCCTCATCTGGGTGTTCTCTTGGGCCAGCTTGAATCAACAGAGTATTGAGATACTGAACTGAAAGGATCTATTTTCATGCTTAATGTCGCATCAGATGCACCTAGTTGCTTCGCCGCGGCAGAAACGGTGTTTTCAATATCCAACTCAGTAGCCTTTTCCCATGCATAGGGAAGAAGCTATTCATCAGTCAAATAGTCGTTGAACAGGTAGACAGTATCGGTAGCCTGTAATTATTACACCTGTAGATAAACCTCATAGTATTTGGCCGAACTATATGTTGTTGACCTGACAGAGATGTGATCTGAGCAGCAGCCTATTCAAAACCCTTACCCTGAACTACCGCCTATAACTGCATCTATTAGACAACCATAGATGAGCGAAACAAAAAGATATTGACCGCAAAACCGACTTTGTCTATTGCATTGCCTCTGGTATTGTCTGAGATTTTCATTATAGGCGATGTAACAGAAAGTAGATTCTGGTGGTGATGTAGCACATGTATGGACATGTTATCAATGCCCATCTACAGTAACTCTTTACTCAATGTGCAATCGATCAAAAAGATAGGCCTCAATTGACATAAAATTGCCTAGAAATATGTAATTATTCTCCAAGTAACAGGGCTAATTACATGCATACAAGCTAATATCAGACCATCTGTCACGCATAAACGTTAGTTGCCTCCATCTTGCACCTAGACACGGCATCTATAATAGTGCAGCGGTCGCTAGAAACGGCAATCCACGACCCCTGTCAAAAATTACATCAGACTTTATCGATAAGATTGTCGGCCAGCTTGTCCTCAACACCAGGACTTTTTATAGCCGACATCGTTTCTTTCCAAAGTTACACACTGCAATATCATAATGCTAGACGATAGACCATGTCGCAATTCCTGTCCATTATAGGGTGGTCTTTCCTCCCAAACGTAAGCCATCTGTCTTTTCACTCAACGCATTTCATGCAGCTGTTTGACTGCGCACAAGACCCCAGAGCAGGCAGCTAAAACGTGAAACCACAGATTGCCACATCGTGGATCCAAACCATCTACTATGGTCTCACAATCCGCGCCGGCGACCCGAAACCGGCCCCCGGCAGCCCGCGGTTCAACAGCACCCGCCGTAACATCCACATCCTCGTTGTGACGCTCTACCTCGCCTACACAATCTACGAGGCCGACTACGAGCTTCGCCGCCAGGGATCCTTCTACACTGACCTGGGCGTGCCCTTCTCCGCCACCGACCGCGACGTCAAGTCTCGCTTCCGCCGGCTCGCGGCCCTCCACCACCCGGACAAGACTGGCAGCGTCGCCGCCGACTCGGCCGCCTACTTCATCCACCTCAAGGCCGCGAGCGACACGCTGCAGGATGCCGCCAAGCGCTTCGCCTACGAGCGCTTCGGACCCGAGACGGTAGCCTGGCAGAAGTGCGTCACCATTAGGGACTTTGTCACGAGGGGCGTCTTCTCGGGCATCCTTCCACATTATGGCGTCGCAGCCGGGTCGATATATGTCTTGGGCCTGCTGGGATACATGGACTTTGGCAAGTTCTACCGCTGGCTCATCCTCTTGACGCTCTGCGTCTTTGAGCTCCACGCTGTTACTCGACCAAATTTCCCGAAGCTACTCGACGGCCTCAATTTCATCTTCTCCCAAACGGCTACTCACCCGCCGTACCTACCTTACCAACTGATTCAGCTTACACGCAAACTCACCATAACTATATACATCGCCCTGTCGCAGATCGGCCCGCTGTTGGTAATGGATGCATCACCATCGAAGCGATCTCTCGGAGACGAAGACGAACTACTGCGCCAGGGATTGACTCGTCTAGAAGCCATCGCCGGCCAGTTCGACGTCGATGCGACGAGGCTAATGGACATGGAGATGGCGCCTTTCCAAGGAGATGCCGAGGCTACATCCAATCTGCAAGGGAAGATGAGAGAGTGGCTGGTCCAAAACACAATTCGAGCTGATCCCATGGTCCGCGACGCCCTGGGCATGTCATTGAGGAAGCGGCGAGTTGACGTTCCAGCCGGCGCAAGGGGAAACCGATAGAGTCTTGTTACATGTTGGAAATATGTAGAATAAGCGTAGTGTATTTCAAATTTCATTAATTGGCATTTCTATCCTGCAACGATCCAATAATGAGTTTTGACTCTATTAGTCAATGACTATTGAGACTTAACTATCTGCCTAGATAAGTAGTAGCCGTCTTCTCTTTCCAAACTTCAATATGTGCTTGTGTATGCAAATGTATATGCTGAGAAAGCCGTGTATCTATGCCTCCTTTTTCCAGGTGCTATCCAAGATTCTAATAAAGACCAGAAACGCCTATAACCGTTGTGCCCCGCGTGTTTCGATCGGAATCAAACACATGGCCACAAACGCTGCCAAGATCAAAACAGCAGACATGTAAATCGGTGTCGTCGACCCGTCTCCAGGAATATTCGCCGCAATAAGCGGAGCCATCAAGCCCGTCAATCGATTCAGAAAGCTGGCAACTCCGGTGCCGGCACCTCTTACAGGAGCTGGGAAAATCTCCGGCGTAAAGGCATATAGGACGCCATACATGATGTTTTGCGCAAAGGCTTCGATGCAGGAAAAAACGAGCTGGGTGGTAGATGTGGTGCCGTATGCGGCAAAGATGAAGAGAAATACTGCTGAGATGACGGTAGAGCCGGCCAGAGTGCCGCGGCGGCCCAAGAAAGGAGATGAATGGTCGACCAGATAAGCGGCGAGAAGACTCCCTGGTATACCCATTATTGATGTGATGGCATAATTACGATATGTGGTGCCGGATATGGCTGATGTCTCGTCTTGCATGACCGCAGTTTGCGAGTCATCGCTGTGATGAGAAAGGTACTGGGGCAAAAAGGCGTTGAAAAGCGGGTATCCTATGCACGATTATGATTAGTTGCTTTCTTCGGTTTTAAGATGAGAATCAGATATTTACCCATTCCTATAGTGGCCCAGCAAATCCAGATAAGAGTGGTAGCCAAAGCCAGCGTCTTGGTCTGAAAGAGTGGCCGTATCCTCTCGCCCGAGAATCCCTTGAGCTTTTCTTTGAAGAGATTGGATCGCGGGGCGGAGGACATCGAGTATCGCTGGTTGTTAGGACTGGATTGCTCAGGATCCTCTGCCGCGACAAGATCAAGAATTTCTGAGGTGAGCCACGTCTTCGCACCATTTCGATAGGCGATACCGTGGACGACTGCAACGGCTTCATGCTGGCGACCCTTATTGAGAAGGAATTTCGGTGACTCGAACATGTGGAAGAGAAAGAATCGGATACAGAACATGGCAAAGGTGATAATGCCGATGGTCATGATAAAGTAACGCCACCCGAGGTTCACAGGCCATTGCGCAATGAAGAACCACGCAGCAAGTGAAGATACCAGCTGTCCAATAGGCCACCACACGGAGAGTAACGTGAGCAGAGAGCTGGAGGCGTCTGGCAGAAATTCGAGAAATAATGCGCCATCAACAGGTAGGTTTCCACCAACACCAAAGCCAAATGCAGCGTATAGGAAGCACACGGCCCCCCAGCTTCGGCCATACGCAGCTAGAATGCCGAAGATACTCGTAATGAGCAGGGTCATGTTGAATGCGATTCGACGGCCAAAGACGTCTGATCCTATCCCCCACAGGAAACTCCCGAGGGAGAGACCCACGAAGCAGGAGCTTGTCGTATACCTGACTGTCTTTTCTGGTATTTCAAACTCCGCTGACAGTGACGGTAGAGTTAGCGAAACGCCCTGTACCATTGTTAGTGATGCTGTAAACCAGTGGCGACGTTTACCAGTCTTATCCCGCATACCTGTAGCCATAAACTACACGTTGCATGTTAGCCAGCTAATTTCATATATTACGAGAGAGGGAGGATGAGTCTTCCTTACTTATCGGCAAACCACCCAAAGCCACAGAGGATAAAAAGCTGCCAATTATACCGTCCCATGCCAATATCTTGAATCGCCTTGTTGATGAGCTTGGATTTTACTATTATTGGATTAGCGGCGGTTGTATTCTCCAGTTTCATCGTCAACACTCACTCTCATAATCTGTCCATTCTCCTCGCTTGCCTTGCCTCATCTGCGCCCTCAGTCCCTCAATGGTGTACTCGGCCGCATTCATCAGCAGCATGCCCTCCCCCTGATCATCCTTTACCGAGCCCACATCATCCTCATCGTCTACACTTTCGTCCTGCGCCTCAAATTCGACTCGCCCAACCCGCGCCGAATGGCTGTGAAGATGCGCCTGTTCCAAGGGAACCAAAACTCCGTCGTAGTTGTCCACCGACTCCGTGCGCCCCAGCCCGACCCGCCATGAGACCATGATTAGAGATTCAGTCGCGCCGGCGCAACCGAGATATGGACAACCAAAAGTATTATAAACGTTAAATCATTTAAAAAAGCGCCGCTTGTCAAATGTATGTCACACGGCCATCCGATGGAATACAGAGAAGAGAAAAAGCCGTAAAGGTCGGGAGAGCGCAGAGATAAAAGCGACTCCGAATCACGGCTGGGTGATGTGGAATCACGCTTCCGATTCGATGTCGGGTTAGGTAATCCGTAATCCGACGCAAGGGGCGTTTTTGACGACGGCGGAGGCCGAGAACGGTGTAATAAGACACTATGATGGCATCCAATGAGTCTCAAGCAACACGTGGCCCTATTGTTTTTGGCCAAACCGTCCGTAGTGAGCCAAAGACCCCTGAGAACTGGGACAAAGTGTCGGAAAGAATGGAGAGGAGAAAATCGAAGAGCGAGGCGCAACAACGAGCGTGGATGAAGATGAGATTGACGTGATCGACACCAGATGACAGTTTAGTCATTAGGGGAGCATGACAAGCATGAATAGCGAAGCAAGGCGCCCCCGTGCACTCGGTCCTGCCGCTGGCTGCGCCAATCACAGCGGGCTTGAGCACTATTTTAGTCATTGCTAGCGGACCGGGGATGTCTTCAGCGTCTCTTGGCGACCCTTCCGTGGCGTTGATGTGTAGCAAAGTCGTGCTCCATACAGCGCAGATGCGTCACACGAGATCTCGCCGCAACTCTACATAGATCCCGAGACTCCCAGGATATACGAGGATTATTGAAATTGGCCATGTACCTGTGACCAGGCCTTGAACGGATACACAGGCTGATCCTGTTTCTTTAAAGTCTTCGGTTTTCAGCAGTAGAACACTACCTCAGGTTTTGGCAACCAGGTTTCAATCTAGATTTGAAAAGGCAGCCAGTGTTTTAAAGGCTAGATCCGCACGTCTGCGTATAAATCATCGTCCTATGTGGTGTCATCAAATAGGGCTTGCAACTGTGTATACCTGAAATTTCAAGGCGTGAGCCATTCAGTGTACATTTCCTCTTCCTTTCAAATGTCTGCCATTATCAGATATCTCATGGAAGGGAGACCATCGCCCTTCGAGTTTCAAGGCAATTAAATCATTATACATATCATTGAGCCGGTGCTCAGGCATCAAAACAAGTCGCAGCCCCGAATCCGCGAGCTCTCTGCCCGGGTTGAAACACCAGCCTGCGGTGCTCGGGTATATATATCAACTCCAACGTTAAACCAAAATGCCCCAAAAGGCGATTTTGCGCACGAAATCCTAGAACTCTCCACCTAAGAGAATCTCTTAATCCTCATCATTATCTTCATCGCTGGTTGCTTCGATGTTGGACTTGTCCGACTTGGATTTTCTCTTGTTCGTAGAAACGCTGGGCTCTTCAATGTCCATTTCGTCCGGGTCCTCGACATCCTGACCTTTTGCCCGCAGCGCCGCGTTGATACCGGGGGCCGCCTTGAGGAGAGCAAGATACTGTTCAACGGAGAGAGAAATGCCCTTACGCCGTGAGTTAGCGTTCAAGCGCTCCAGCATGTCTGTTTAGTTTCGTCAGAGCGCAATGAGCTCACCTTTTTGCCTGGGAGCGTTTTTCCATCCTTCTCGTAGTACTCGCGGATGTTGACGAAACACAGCTTCTTGAACTCGGAGACTCCTACACGTCGTTTGTTTGACAACTGTTCCAGACCAATGCGTAAGCTAGAGCGCAAAACAATCTGGCCATCGATCATATCACACCTCCCAAAACGGATTTCCATCGTCATCTTTGCCATCAGGCGCACTGGCAGCGGCGGCGCTCTTATTCTTCTTCGAGGCAGAGGTTCTGGGGACCTCGTCTTCACTGTCGCTGCTCGCCCGTCGCTTCTTTGTTGTTGGAGGCATGTCTTCGGGCGATACAAGCGTAATATCTCTAAACTAGAAGCTTAATCGTAAACGAGGACCGTATCTGCGTTTGCGACCCAGATCAGATCAGCCAGGCCAGGGACGGGAGTTGAGGAATGCTCGCTCCGGCGCGTGGAGCAACTGAAGCGGGCCAGACGCGTTTCGTTTAGGCGTGGTTAATGGGCACTTTAGAGCTGGAGCTCTTCAGGCGGGGCAGCGACTCAAAAGCTCACGTGAGAGACTTCACACTGCGTTCAAGAGCTGCGTTAAGCTGGACAAGTCTGTTAGTTTTCTATAGATCATTTATTATTTACATAGATGATTTCAAAAATCGAGCAATTGGTCTGAAAATGGCACACCCTCGGTTTTAGCATCCTCCTATTCCCCCCAACAAGCGCTGCTCCTCCAGCTCTGCTCAAAAAGAATGCAAAGCGCGTGCTGGAAACCAGGGGTTGAGTATCAGTGGAGGCCGGAGCTCCAAATTTAGAGGTAGATGCGACATCGACCCGCATTTGTCCCCTAAAAGGAGAATTGTGGGAGCAGCCTCATCAGATTGATCTTATCCTCCATACCGGTGCATACGAAATACGGAGTCGGCGGAGCATTTCCAAGTTTCCAAGTCTTTCCCTTACACCACGCCATATACATAATACTGCTGCTGCTGCTGCTACGATTGCCAACACTGGGCAGTAGTGGCTTCAACCGCGCATTTCATCTGCTTATACTCTCTCTTATATATCTTTACGACGGGATTGGCGCTTACTTGTCATGTTTTCCGCTGCTCTCCGACACCACATCACGACACGCTGACGACATCGAGATACTGGCTTGTTGGGGTCAAGCCAGTAGAGGAGCTCAACCCCAATGAGCTCAATCGCAACTGATCTTGCGCAGCGTCGCGACGACTCCGCCGAGCAGGCCTCGGCTGAAGCCACGAGTCGAGTCGAAACCACAGACGCAAGCGACGTCGCGCCGCCAGACTACAATAATAATAATGACGATGATTACGAGTCCAACAGTTTAAAATGCGAGTCTAAGCCCCTGTTTGTCGACAAAATGGGGGGCGATTCAGCGGCCACAGAGGTCACTTTCGCCTCGCGAGCCATCCAGTTCTTTGCGACAGCAACGCCGGCAACCCTCGCGGGGTTGGGCGTGGGAGTCTCGGCGGTGACTTATGCTGTTCTTGGGCGGCTTGGGCTTGTGCTGATAGGAGCATTCGGCGGCGTGGTCTCTTTTATCATCTGGGAATCGAAGAACCCGGAGCTGGCAAAGGCCATTCGCGGCGAGGAGAGTAACAAGGTGCTAGACAGAGTTTGGGCGGATCTGACAGCTGTGCGGTCGCCGGAGACACCAGACGATGAAGATGAAGACCAGGGTCGTATCAAAAGCTTCGATGAATTTCGTCCAGAGACAAAAGAAGCGCTGAGTGGTTTAGTCGATGCGATTATCCAAAACTACATCAAGTGGTGGTACAGTCCACTTGTGCCTTCGGATCACGCTTTTCCGCTCGCTTGCCGCAAGTCAATCACGTCTTTTGTCTTGGCGATATCGAACCGAATGACTCGCAAGCGGCCGGCCGACGCTTTCCTGGACCTCCTGACCAACTCAACTTCCATGATAATTGTTTTCCTTTCGGAACTGGCGGCTGCGTTTTCCGCCCTCCCGCCCGATGCGAATCTGACCGCTGCCGATACCATATACAACTATCTCGCCGAAAATCCCGACTCTCGTCTTGCGAATCTGCTAAACCAGAGGCAACAAGCAACAAAATTCAAGATGATATCTGAAGATTTGCTTGGATTCCTCGACAAGAATGCCTATAACTGCGATCCGGCGCGGATTTTCTTGCGGGAGATTCTCGCAAATTCAGTCTTCGAGCAGACGCTACAGCAATGCAGCAGGGCCGAGTGGATCAACGGATGGATCGTGTATCTCTTGGAAGCTGGCGAGCCGAACTTGAATCAAGCAATTGATGTCGGCATGCAGACTGGTCGTGATGTGGCCAACAATGTCTTTGCTGACTTGGATGGTAACGTTGGTAATGTTGGCATTGCGAAGCCACGACGTGGTAGCAACGACCAAGGCCAGACTCGTCGCAAGGAAACTTCACACAAGAAAAAACTTAGCAAAGCAGACGAGGAACTGGAGGGAGCCATGGAGGAAATGAAACGAATGAATGCCATGATTGCAGATGATGAATTGCGCCGGAAAAGGACCTCCACGTTAACTGAAGCATCTGAACGGTCAAAGCAGAGCATGGATATGGCATCTCGAGATACGGATACTCAGAAGAACGAGGAAGCATTTTCGCCGACATCTAACAGATTCTCGCCTCGAGGAGCTTCAGTAGACGGCGTCTCATCCAAGAGTGATACAGTTTACACTCCCCATACGCCGCGATCCACAGCTGATTCTGCCAGCCAGGAATCATCTCCACAGGAAAACAAGGATCAACAGACGTTTACAAGTTTCGATCAGATCGTCCCGCCGGGCCAGCCAATAGTGGATGAAGAAGAGGCACCGAAAAAAGAACCTCTTACTTTGCACAACGCTTCATTCACACTAAATGACGATGGCTCGGGCGACACGGGGAAGATTCGAAGCAAGCCTACTATAGACTATCTGATCCAGGTGGAGCCGTCATCTTCCCACTATCCTGGTTGGATGATTGTAAGGCGATATTCAGATTTTGAGACGCTTCACGAGATCTTGAGACGAATTGCCGCTGTATCCGGTGCTACTGCCTTCATGGAGCTTCACAAAGAGCTGCCAAGCTGGAAGGTTCACACCCGAGAGTCTCTTCGGGGTGAATTGGAGAGGTATCTACGAGATGCTTGCTGGTATCAAGCTTTGGCAGAAAGCGAGGGAATGAAGCGATTTCTCGAGAAATCACAGGGACACACGCACGGCAACTCCAAATCATTTGGCTGGGAGACAGTAGGCAAGAATATGCTTGAAGTGCTATCCATTGGCCCCAAGGGAGCTGTAGAGGGTGGAAAGACTCTTGTCGGCGGCGTCAGCGGTGTCTTTGGTCACTTTGGCGGCCTTGGTCGAAAGTCGACCACTCAATCCATCGACCTTACTCCTCCGAATCCAAACCGTTTATCTACATCATCGATAACGGGAAGCCGAGTTGATAGCATTGCACGATCACCTGTGAGGTCGGAACGCGCCAGTCTTGACAGTCAGAGGTCGTCCGTCATTGCAACGCAGCCGGGCAGAGTAGAGCGAATGCCAAGCTTCGTCCAATCTCCCAACAACAGCGAGACAGATTTACGACTAAGCCAAAGAGGTAGAGTTGACTCAATTTCTACTTCAGTAAGCGCTCGACAGAGCAGAGAACACAGCAGGGCTTCCAGTTTGGCCGCTCTACGTTCACCATCGTCGATAAGTCTGGACTTTACAAAGCTTCCGCCGCCTCCAGATGAGATTAGCGATGACTATGAATCGCAGGCAAACGACTTTGAAGCCAAGTTACGTAGAAATGCGAGTTTCATGGAGGAACAGAGCCGTAACAACAGCTCCGCGGCACTGAACCCGTCGGCGTCCGCGCCGGCGTTATCGGGAAAGAAGAGTCCAGCGAAGCCTGCCCGGCAATACACCCAGCTTACGGAACCTGAAACTCGGGTGGCTGTTGAGCTCCTCTTTGCTGTCATTAATGAGATGTACACTCTTTCTTCGGCTTGGAACATCCGGCGAACACTCCTGACAGCTGCGAAATCGTTCCTGCTACGCCCCGGAAACCCTTCACTGCTGACCGTGCAGTCTCTTATCCAGTCATCAGTGATAGACGCCAACACGTCCGACGCAGGGATCGCGACAGGGTTGCGCAAAATACGCGAGAATACCATGCCCACGGAGCAGGAGCAAGAATCCTGGCCGGCACAGTTGACGGACGAAGAGAAGAGAGAGCTGGCCGTAAAGGCGCGCAGGCTGCTGATACAGAGCGGGGTGCCGGCCGCGCTGATGGGCGTGATGGGGCAGTCGGCCACAGGCGAGGCCCTCGGGCGTGTGTTTGACTGTTTGCAGATCGAAGAGGTTGCCAGGGGATTGATATTTGGCCTAATACTGCAGGCAGTGAGGGTTCTAACGCATTGATTACGCTTTATTTTATCATTTTTGGTACGAAAATACGATGTGCGGAGCGACGCCACCTGAAGCTATTGGCAATGGGAGCGGGACGGAGATTATAACGCGGTATATGAAAGATTTCTGATAACGGAGAACCACTGGGAGGGATATTCGGGGACAGCTTCTTCTTTCGTTCTATACATGATGGGAATAAAAGAGGGCGGAGACATAATTAACACTTGGGTGCTTTTTAGTAGTGTCTCCCCTTGAAGAGCATTGGATGAATGAATGGGATGCCGTTTTTGCTGCTGGGCCCCCTTTTTTGGCCCTGGGTGTAGTAGACAAACTCTTTCACGATGAGATGAGGCGTGTGTGCTTGTTTTATTCTCTTCAACATACCTACAATATCACTTTTGAAGCAATCATGTAAAATTAGTGCGGCCTTGCCTTTTCTATTCCATTATCTTAATTAATACAGAGAGAATAGCTGTACTATGATCAACAAGACGGGCAGACGAAGCTCTTGTTCCACGCCTTCTCCTACCGCACCATCTTTTCACATTTTACCTCGTACAAAGAAAATCAAGTTTATTCGTATCGCTCGCAATCAGTGATTATGACCCACGTGCTTGCGGGACTTTCTTTATCCTCCTTGAAAAACCCCGTGAGGTGTGATTCTTCGCTTACTAGCTGCGATATTTTGGGGGCCCGCGGAATGCAACTCGAGTATACGCGCGGAAAAGAGGGGGGGTAGCAACAAAACCTCGTCTGGATATACCGAGTGCATGCCGAATATTCGGGGTCTGGATCTTTCGCCGGGTTCTTTGTTTCCGCGGATCGGCAATTGATCACGTCTTGAGAAGGGGGGGAGCATTTATCTCACGCTGCAACTGTGCCAGTAGCCAGCAATTTGCAACACTTGACTACTGCTTCTTCCAAGTTTCTAACATGGGCAAAGGGCGGGCTTCTATGGAGAAATTGGAAAAACCTGCCAGAACGGAACGAGAGGGTCCTGCCTTGGTAAAGCGACGATCGTTGGCGACGTTTTGCTGCCGTCATGCATTACAAGCCCCGGTGTCCAAGATTAAGATGAAAAAAAAGGCCCCCTTTGGAACATATTTCTTTGGGGAGTGGGCCAGATAAAGAGGAGAAAGAAGAGCAAAACAGGAAGTTTCTTGCAATACCTGAATGCTTATCCCTCAAACCCTCAAGGTTCATATGTAGCCATCTTAGTATTTCATTTATCTCTCTTATCCCCCCTTCCCAAATCCAGGGGTTCTCCATATTCGCCTAAGAAAACAAAAAAAGAGACATAAAAAGGGATTAAAAAAGACACTACTGTAAAAGCAAAATCCTAGTCGTCATACACATGTACTACTTTGCAGTAAAACAGCAGCAAACAAACACCAAAAAGAACATGTCATATTCTGTCAATTTCTCGCCTGGCCCATCAATATCATGCACCTCCCTGTCAAAAGCCCCATATAGCTGCCAACGGGGGGTCGTCCCGGCCACATTCCGACCGTTTTATTTTAGTAGCTTTTTTCATTTTTTCTTTCCTCGTTCTTTTTTTAAATTATCGTTTTCTTTTCCCCAGCTTTTTTTTTATTTCTTATTATATTTTTTTCTCTCCCCCCTTGCTTAAGCCCCTTGTCGGCTCAAATCTCTGTGCCCTGCATTTGCCCAGTTTTGCCTACCCGGAGTTCTCTCGCCCTTGCTAAGCTGACCAATTACCAAGCACCGCTAATACCCAAGACGACAACCTACTGCGAATAATCCAAATCACCATCCCCATCCGTGCCTGTACGAAGCACAATTAGCCTAATGCAGGATGCCATCACATTCAGTCAATCCCCTGTCTATCGTTATCTCCGTCTTCGCTCACTTCTTCCATCTTCGTTAGAACCTACCCTCATCATGGCCCTACTGCATACTACCTATATACAAGTATACGGCTTCATTTTCCCAACCACGCGTACTCAGGATGATCACCATCAGACAGCACTCACCATCTATACGCTGCCACTACTGCCCTCCATTCTCCACCAGGATCAGCTCTTCCTCCTCTCTCCGTACCTTATTATTCTTAAACTCGCCTGACATCTCGCTAACCCGTCCTTGTACACCGGCCCCCCGGAGCTCTGGCCGCTTCCGGCATCAGATCCTCCACTCCACCACTCCCGGCCTACCGTTGAAACCGCCACGTTTACGCCTCTACGCTCTCTATAATTTCTCGGCCTTGTGTCTCTACGGAATAGTATCACGGCGCCTAGTGCCTATAATAGTGCTGTCGTGTATGCGGGGTGAGCGTTCTAGAGCCTCTCCTCACTATCTCCCAGCCAGCAAAATCATCTAGAATACCACTCAATATCCGAGTTGTCGATAGCCAGCCCCATAGTGTTAGTATCCGGCAGCTACCTAGCCACCTACCCCTTGTAGTCAACAGAGCACTAATGTAGGTACCTCCTGTAAGTAATAACTACCGCTGCTATCGCTTTCTGTGAGAAATGATGCCTCGCTTCGCTTGCATGCATGTAAATGGATATACCTAGGCGTACCTACACGTAGGCATGTACATACAAACCCGCCCACTCATGCCGGTAGTAGATACAGTATAGCATTTCCCCTCGTTCAGGTAGCATTACCGTTACAAGACTCCCCAGCCACCGCACAGCTTATTCTCATTTGGTACCTAGTACGGGGTTAGCAGTAAATAGTATCAGATAGCAGCAGTGCCTGCATGCCTATCGAGGTAGCATCGGATGCAATGCAAGGCTACGCAGGCCAAGCTCGTCACTTGACAAGCGCCACAACACCAAATACCGCAAAGTCACTGCAGCATCATGAGCTCGTCTAAGTCATCTAGTATATGCTTCGTCGTGGCGCCTCGCTTGACTCTGCCTACGCTGCTAGGCGAACGCGATGCTGCATCTACCTTGTTCCCCGTTCCGTTTCCCCTCTTGCTAGACGCTTTTTGTCAGTATTTACGACCCTTCAGTTCGGTTCAGTGCAGTTCCGGCTTCATCAACCGTGATTGTCGGGCATGCTCCGGAGGATTCGAGTGGCTACCTTCACGGAAAACACGCGGAGAAAGCAGTAAAACTCGAAGCGAAGGCGCGGTAGAGTCAGAGAGTATAGTTTGACAGGCCGGGAGCTTGAAACTTGACGTGATGGCGTCAGTATCGCACTACCCACGTACTTCGTACAGACACAAATCCGGATACCAAGACATGCGGCTGAATCCAACCCTTCGTCGGCCGACCTGAGGCAAGACTACCGCCGTGTCTGCGAAACATTAGTCATGTTGCAGATCCCCATCACCGCCCAAAGTGGATTCCATATTTTGATTTGATAGAAGCTCTGTCTGGCATTGTCTGCTACTGTCTATCTAATCGTAAAAAGTTACAAGTATCCATACATTACTTTTATGCATCAAAATACCAACGCTTTTGTTACCGCTCCAGCCGTCAGCCGCCCCGCTGGTTGTTTCGTTTCGCATGCCTAGACTTCGCTCGTTTCAGAGCCTTGGAGGTACCATCACGGTCCCCTCCTTGGCGTCTTCGAGAACCAGACTATCCCTGCTAGGCTGCCTCAAACAAACCAGCTGTAATGCCTAACAAACAAATCGGAGATTTTCCCCCCAGCCACGAGGGCTTAATATAAACTAAAAATTATGAAGGGCAAAAGAAAAAAAGAGTAGTAAAAGCAAGAAAATTAAAGAAAAGAATAAGTAACAAAAGAAAGAAGTGAAGAGAAGAGAAGTGAACATGAAAGAAAGAAAGAAATTGAACAATGGTGTCCAGGTAGAGCGAGTGGCTGCCTGAAGATGGGCAAAATATGATAGGTAAAATTCTGCAATGGCATTTCCGCTTGCCCCGGACAGTGTCTAGACATGCATGACAGACAGGTCGCAATCGCATAGCAATGATGGCGTCAATCGGCCAGCCACTGATGTATAACGTTTCAACTATTCAGAAAATAAATAATGAGCTGATACTCCGGACTCATGCAACGCTAGGTATGAAGGCTGTAAACGAGCGACTGGTGTAACAACGAGAGAAAACAGGTTCATGGCCGGGTATCAAAAGGTCTCGGCTTCAAGATGCATTCATGTAAAGAGCGACAAGAAAAAATGGTTAATGGCGGGCCGAAAGAGAGCACAAGTCTCATAATAGTATCGGTAGGAAGAAAAGGGCTTATGTTGGTTTGAAGACGGCACTCGTTAGGAAAATTTCCGTTTCCTTCGGTGGCAGGTCTTTCAGAGGAGGGACTGGTGCGAGCGGAGAAGGAGCAGCAGACATGACAGAGAATTTCGAGGTAGCGGCTGGGTTGAAGAATTGTAACATTGGCGAGGGAGCAAGGGTTGGGGAATCTGGTTGGGCACTACGCCTCACGTTGCTCCTCTGTTGCTCAACCACAGGCTGTAGTAGAGATCCAGGCTGATCTGCATCAGGCTCCGGCATGGCATTGTTCATCTTGTAGATCTCATCTTCCACGTCGGTCAATAGAGCAAAGAGCTCATCACCAGCGTAGATGCGGATACTTTCTCCAGCAGAGCTCTTCACAGTAGCTGTTCGAGTGAGGCTGTCCTTGTCCTTGTCTTCCTCTTCAGCCTCCTCAACGGCTGGCAGCTCGAAAATCATGCTTGGTACTTGAGCCACCACGCGCATGGGCGGCGGCGAGGTACTTTCGGGGCGGTTAGTGAAGGTGGTCTTGACTGGGCTTCGAGGAGGCGTGGCGATATCCTGAATAACGGGTAGTTGCACTGGTGATGGTGTCTCCCGACCAACAGAAAGTGTTGCGGCTGCGGCGATGTGCTCAAGGAGCTTCTGCCGAACGCGAGTACGTCTGTTCTCAGCTCTCTCCAGCTTATCGACCCATTCATCAATCGAAGCATCGAGCTCTGCCAGTGCTTCTTCTTGCCTAAGCAGCGGCTCGGGGCTGAATCGGGCTCCTCTATGTGGGGATCGAAGATATTGACAGATTCGAGCGTGCAGACTACGTCGGCCAGCCCGCAAAGAGTTATAAGTGCGTCGAAGGTATTCTGCTCTTTGATCTAGCCGGTGAAGTTCTCTGGATAAGCTTTCGACATCTTCAATCTGTAGCACCTCAAACCTCTCGACTTGGCCAAGAGCTTGTTGGTGAAGAATAGCCAGATCGTTGGCGCTCATTTGAGCAGCAGCTTTGACCGGTCTAATGCCCTGAGGAAGCTCCTCAAATGCGCGCTGTTCGGCACTCTTGGATCGCTTCTTTTCGCCGCAGCTAGGTTGGGAGTGGGAGTCACTCTTTTGGTGCGATTCGGTTCGTTTCCTTGGCCTGCCTCTATGCATGATGCTGTGCGATTCGGAAGCAATTCGTCTATGGCCATGGTTGTATGAGCCCCCTTCGGCTGGGGTAGCGCTCAATGGTGTACGGCATCGAGGTTCCCACTGTTTAATTGCTGGCTTTTTCTCCATAATTGGAGCCGAAGCAGGAGTCGGCAGTGTTGTGGCTGATGTAGCTTCCGTGCTCCCTGAACTGAGGTGATCGCTATTATCGGACGTGGAACTAAGAGGGCTCAGATACTGGTGAACCCCTGTGTTCAGTGGTGGTGTGCTATCAGCTCTGAGATGCGTATGTGAAGCGCTACGCTTGACTTCCCGCACAAAAGTCTGCGTGTCCGGCTCGGGGATAACCAGGGGTGCCAGTCGTTTCGGCGAGGGTAGACGGGGAGGCTGAGAGTTCTTGGGTCGTCTCTTCACTTCAATCTGCTTCGGAGGTGCATATATCGCTCTGCCATGCGTCAAGTTGAACACCTGTGGCGGAGCCATATTCTGTTTGGGTCCGTCCTCAGGAGCGCTAATGGATCGTTCTCGCACCGGTGGCCGACCCGGTATTGTCGCTTTGCACAGTTAGAGATGAATTAGATTGTCAATGGATACAAAACTTACGAGAGTCCATGGCAACCTCTTGGACCGTTGTCATCGGACCAAGATCCGGGATGGTGGCTTTTCGACGTCGGACAAGATTCGGCAGGCTCGCTTTGACTTTCAGTGTCGGAGTCGTAGCACCTGATCTGTCGTTGCGTTCGGACGTCTTGTTCATGGCGAGAGCAAAGGCGGTCTCGGGGTCCACCGATGTATTGTTATTAAAGCAAGGCGATTGCCTTCCCTTAGGGAAGAGCTGATATTTGCCCTGTCCGTCCTGCTGCATCTTTCTAGAGGTCGATTTTTCTTCTGGTAGAGCCGCCAGCGGCGTAGACTAGAGACATGTATAAGTCAGTCATGATTACTCGACCAAATTAGGAAGTTGGCTTCTTACAACGGAAACCATCTGAAATGCTGGCGAGAAAGGCCTTGATGATGCACCCTGATCAGTCCCAGAAATGCAGCCAGCAATGTGATTCATTACTCGTATGAATCAGCTTCGACGAGATGGACAGCTCCGTGTTCAATGTCACCGTGTAAGAGGGAAGACACAGTCATCCAGCTCTAGGTGAGATACAATTAGCAGTTCGTCTTAGACGAGAGTGCTATCAAAGAACATCCCCAGCCTTTCTACCATCCAGTAAGAGAGCAGGCGGGCGTTGGAACCAGGCGATGAGGATATATATCTGCACTCTCGGCAAGATGGAGCCTGAAAGAGAGATGCATTGTAATTCAGATGAGGCCTAGGCTAGCGCAGGACGCATGGATGTCTACCATGTTCCTCCTCGCTTGCACCCGACTAGAAGGGGCTATCCACAGTGGCCAGGAGAAGGCCTGCGGACCCGAAGAGTTCTAGCTCGAGTGTCAAGGATATGGATATGCTTGAGGGGCTCCCTTCTGTGACACGGCTGCAAATAGGACAGCTCCGGACCTTGCTGGGGCTTGGTGGCTGTACAGGTGCCATGTTCCCACAGGGGTAGAATCTAGAGTAGAGCACTCCGTAGGCTCCGGCGGAAGCTTCAAAAGAGGGTTAGACGACCGGACCCTGGTAAATGGACAGGGCCAGAAAATATTGGGAGGAGGAGCTGCTGCATGGCAACTAGGAGTAAAACGCTAGCCCCTAGGCGACGTCGACCCGTTCTTCAGGTCGAAGCGTTTTCCCCACCATGCTTGGCCGGTCCAGGATATCCTTGCCTGCCATGATGTTCGCCCGCACGAATCCGATCTGTCGGGCGATTGCGTTTTAGCACCGGTATTCGGGGACTGCTATAGCGAGGGCAAAAGATTGCAGTCAACGAGAAGAGGAGAGGAGGAGGAGGAATATGGAGAGATAAGGCCCTGTCGATGGGTTGGTTAGTGGGGGTTTAGTTTCAGACGCCGGTGCTTGGTAAGAAGAGACGGGCTTTGGGAAGGCCATGAGTGAGATACTGACCCCAACGAGCATCCTCAAAGGCGCAACAGTGCAGCAAAAGTATGCCTTGCATTGCAATTACGAATACGCATCGTCAAGGATAGCAGCGGCACAGCAACGACGAGGCTGGCGATGGTGAAGAGGACGCAATGCACGCCCAGTTGGAGCAAAGCAGAGTGAAGAGATGGAGTGAGCCTTAGCCATGGGATGAACAAGGCTTCAGACTGCACGTGCGCGGAGCCCCTGGGGAGCTGTTCCGGTGACGCTTGCTTGACGACCTTCCCAACATTGTATAGCATCATCACCTCCAGGTGTGCGCCGACAGTACAAGAAATATCAGACGAAGAATACGAATAGGTGTGTATTGTGTGCCATCAGACTCCAGGCGTTCTAGGCGTTGGCCAATCTCCACTCCCGCCTTGTCCATCACCGCGTTAGCGTGTCGCAGACTCAGCCTTCTCGTAACACGGCTCCTACTGCAACACACTTGCACCGCAGGTGTTACGAGCGCGAGTCACCGGAACGCATCTGCCGTGCGGTCGATCAGGCCAATGCGCGTGAGCTCGTACCTGCATGGCGGCGGCAGCAAGTGCTTCGCATTTCATCCGGTCTTTGTCGCAGAGGCGGGCACTGCCTTGTGATTGGGAAAGGCTGCGATGTGATATTATTTTGGCCCCAAAGACGTTCTGCAGCCCCTGGAGAGACGGCTGCAGCCTACTTGTGCATCTTGTATTTGTATCCCCCGTTGGAATTTCCTCCTTTACAGTCTCAAAGCTACCCTATTGTGCTATTTCAAGCATGTTTTTATATATATATAAAATATGTCTCCCACATCGCCCCCATCAGCTGCTCGGCTTTACAGGTGATTCTTCTCCGATGAGCATTTCTAATATGACTCGGCTAGGCATTCCCATTTTCTTCAAACAACATCAGGCTAACTATCACATTGCGGAACAAGGCTTTCTTAGCAGATTTAGCCATCGAATGATATCATGTTACTATGGACATGTATACTCCGCATACAAGATGATAAAGCGATTGGGCTAATGTTTCCTATACAGGATCCTTCAAAAGGCTGTTACGGTCCGAGCAGGCTTGAGGAATCACGCTTGGCAGCTTTGCGTCTTCTCTCCCAGCTTTGCTACAGATGACTATACCGTTTGTATTCTTGATTACAGCTATAGGTGCGTAGTTGCATCGGGCGTGGACCACTTGTTTCGAAGGATAATGCTGCGCTTCACCGCCATAATGACAGGTATCAGCGATAAGATGGCATGCCGCTACGGCTCTGTCACATCTCTACCTAGTCGACCTAAAACTTTGCGCTCAGCGTCTGATGCACACCCTCCCAGATCTCTAAAACACGCTCGTGGGGTTTCCTGTGATGAGATGAGTTTAAGCAGGTGCTATCACACTTCCAAGTTTTCAATGCTACGTCCACTACATCCCCGGTTTCGGATGCGCAGATCATCAGGAGCTGCTTCCATCTCAAAGCCAGGGCTCGATGACGTTATTTCCCAAGATACATCTTGATTTATCCTCCAGCTAAACAGGTTTGTGTTGTTTCTAAACAATAATCAAGCTTTGGCATTTTCTCCACCTTCCCATGGCCGTTGCGCAAAACCAAGCAAAACAGGGGTGGAGAAAACCTGAGACAGGTCCACGAAACGGCAAGCAGCTACCCCAAGTTCCAGTCGGAGCTTTGCCTCTACCAGTAATATATTTTTCTTTTTATCGATTTAATAACAAACGAAATGACATTGCCCTTTTCCAAGCCGGATAGGTCTCCTTCCGTTGAGAGATTCCACTCGGATATCTCCGACTGCTGATTACTGCTATGCGTCTTCGTCATCTGCGGAGAGCAATTATGCTTTTTTTAGACTACATGAAAAAAATTGACTCAACGCTCTCCTATCTCTCCTTTACTGAAATGAAATGAATACTCATTGGTGATGAAAAATTTTGCGTTGCTCAAGGCATCCTGCCTGTTTGTGCTTGCGCCGGCGGATTTGGTTCGCGGGCTGAACAGGTTTGTTTCAACCCTGAAACAACTCCTGCTTACTGTCTGCGGGGGAAGTTATCCCGCAAACACTCTAGGGGTTACTTGTACCTTTTTCTTCTTCTCCATTACTTCACTCGTTTTCTCTTTTCTGAGAAGGCAAAATAAGAAAGAGATATTTCTTCGACATTGCGACATTGGCATGTCCGTGCCATAGCCCATGGGTCCACCTTGAATCTGATATCCAAATGTGGACTCGGCCCCACTCTCCGGCCATAATGTGGAGGCTATTCAGCGTCTGTAGCTCGCTAAACTCAACTTCTTCAGAACCACAGTTCTTTTTCCCACATGCTGATACTCCCATGGACTACCGCCATTGAAAAGAGATAGCTGGTAAGATTCCACGTACTGGTAGCAGGTGACTGCATACTATGAATTGGCTATCTACGTTAATTGTGTCATAAACATATGATGATGGCATAGCGAGGAGAAGAGCAATCAATCCTCGATTGTTTGGAATTTACACATTTTGAATCAAGCACAGCAGCGTCGCTGCTAGATGGCCATTCAAGGAAAATTTCATAGCTTGGCCCATCTTATACTTTGTTTCAAGTCTTAGATATAACGCAATGTATCTGTAGTTCCATCCACATAACCAAACTCCACAGCGCCGTGGCTTGCGGCTCTGCCAAGGATTTTGCACGAGTCTCCCACAATGTCTCCTCCAAAGACCGTGCTTGAGACTTGGCGGAGCAACCAAGAAAAAGAGCACGGTCTTAGAGAAAGTGACATGATGGAAATTATAAAAGGTTTATCACTTCATCTTTACGTATCAAGATGCTAATGGCACTCCTAATTTTGCAATCGAACGGTATGTTAGATTCTCAACAAGAGGCATACATTCCGTCTTCGTTACACTCCTTCTTCTTACAACCAATAATAGTGCCATGGGAATGTATGTTTGCTTTTCCCAAAGGTGGCTCCAGAGTGGCAAATCCATAGGTGTAGCCATCTTCTAGCCAAAAATTTTGCTCAAAGTTGCTATGCCCCGTCGATTACCGACTCCTCTGAGCATCTGTAGCTAACATAGTCTCCATTATTTGAAACAAAAAAGCTCCATAATACTGTATTTATTTTCTCGCTCGTAGATCGATCGAAAATATCTTGTCTCTGATTCTGCCAATAACTAATATTTCCTTCTGAGTACAACGGAGTTGGTTTTTTCTTCGGACTGCCCGGAGATCAAGAAACAATGAAACACTCACTCCATTAACTGAGGGTCTCTCTAGGAGGGGGAGCCGTTAGTAGTCCAGCCACGTTGCTGCCGTGGCTTTGCGTTGACCTATGTATCCATATACTCCATTAGCCGGTCCACTTGCTCGTCTGCCCGGCTTGTTGGCTATGGCGCTTGGAAGATCAACTTTTCCAGGTGCTCGAGAATCTTTTCCATGTGACTAAGACTCTCGTTGGCGTAGCCATGCTGTTCAGGCACTGGACAGACATTTGGGTTCGTGCAATAGCTGTATTGTCCAACTTGGCGGCACTCTCGGAATGCTTTAACCTCTCTGCTAAGAAACGTTCTCCATTTTAGATATGGACAGACATATTGACGACTGAACATATGTTGAACAGAACGGAGGCTACCTACGATGCAATGAGTGTACGATAAGCCCTAGCAAGGTTTTTATTCCGAAAGAATGTGAAACGGTGAGAAGAAGGGAAAGACTTGGCATCGATTCGTCGATAAAGTTCTTCTTTCGTGCCCCTCTCTTCCAGGTAGTAGAGGTACTTTGAAAGTGGCTAAATGCCGAGTACATGTACTTGAGTATACTTCGATTTGACATATCGAGATATCTAAATTGAGGCATATCTAACAATAATCCAGCAACCTGCTATGAAAACACGGTAGAGATTTTCTTAGGCAGGTGTATATCTATTTAGGAAACGGGAATCAATACAAATGTATGATGTGTTCTTCTTATACTCTGCATTTGCCGACCCTTTAGACACTAGTAGTACCTCTCTTAGCCAAATACAATAGATACCTCCGTAGGTACATGGAAAACCAATAACCTTGGCACCTATAAATACTAAGTCTGTACTCTATTATCCAGTAGTTCAGGAAATATGATTGCTCTGAGTTGAAACAAAGTACTTGTAGCTATGGTATAATGTGCCATAGCATCAGGAATGTGTTTTCCAATCCATATTTTGATGGCTCGATAGTATGTACTCGGTTATTTACTAAAGGTGGAAGCAATAGCATGCAAGAAAGCGAAGGCTTCTACTGAGTTCTTACTTTTCCATGATTTCATCATTGTTCTACGTACTGGTAAGTACTACTAATCTCTTGTTACATTCACAGGTAAGTACCAGCCCAGAATTATTTCTTCATCATGACCAGCTTCTGAAAATTTTCATCTTAGAAAGCAACAAAGTCTTGAAACAACGCGCGGATTATGTCCACGACAGATCTGACTCGGAAATATGGTTCTGCTTTTGTGGTCCCTGATTCATCTACAGAAGTACACTACCTGCAGGCGAGGTCGACTGGTAAAAGGTTGATGTTTCGTGTTGCTAATGTTTAGGACCCTCTTGCGGCTATTTTGCTCAAAGGCTAATACGCCCCATACTGGTACACATTACTCTACGAAGAACTTGGCTGCATTATACTGGATCATACGCAATACTCTCATATCTCACGTACCTGCAGAGCACCTCGCAGGGTTGGATAGGATTTAAGCTGCCTTGGGTGGCCATGTACATATCAGTCTTCATGCATACATCTGCAGCGAACATAACCTACACAGTCCACCCAATTCAACACTACACAATGATTCCCCCGCAAAATTTGTGCAGTATAGCGGCGTTAGGCGAGCTCCGCTTCCGCTCAGCCTTCTACTGCTTATTCCATCACTATTCTTTCTGATGACCGTGCTCTAATCGAGACGATGGACTGAACTAGGGCGATTCCGGGGTCTTAGAGCTGGCTCAGCTGAATGCCAGATGATTGAATAATAGTGCCAGAAACAGACGGGATCTTTTGTCCCTCGTACGGAAGCTTGGCCGTCGTTTCAGGTCCACGACAGATACAGACCCTGGCTCCTCGTTGAAGGCTTTAGCGGGGAACGGTCTAGAAGCCGAAGGTTTCACAAACTGCTTTAGCCACCAGCTCCATCTAGATCGATTCGATACCGCCGAGAAACAGACAGCTGAAAAAGCTAGCAGTAAAAAAAATCAAGATGTTGAAAAAAGAAGAAGAAAAAATCAGCGTCACAGAGTTGAAGCATCAAAACAACCCCTCCACGATGAGCTGAGCCGAAAAGAGCCCACAGTGGGAACTGGAGCTGCCCGCAAGTGGTTCCGCACGTGACGGCCCTCAAATGGGAGCTCGCAATTGAAGGACCTTTTGCAAGTGGTTTTCAGTGAAGCTCGACGGGCACGTTGAACTCGGCTTGAGTCGGTCCTTTTGCTGCCCGCTCCATCTGGCTGTCAGAAAAAAAACCCAGCTTGAGCACATGTCGTGGTTCTCGATCTTCAAGAGAGTCGGGATTTTGCGCAGCAGCACGAATCGCACATCCACGAGCTACCTGCACTCCAACACCAGGCGGGGCTTTGCTACGATCACCACCATGGCCAAACGGGATCCCACTACGCTGTCCAACTATGACGCTTGGCGCACCAAGCACACCACCGCTAGCTTCAGCATTGACTTTGAGAACAAGCGCCTGAAGGGCTCGGTGGTGCTGCAGCTCGAGAGCCAGACGGACAAGCAGAGCAAGGAGATCATCCTCGATTCTCGCTTCGTCAAGGTGTCGTCGGTCAATGTCAACTCCGCAGAGTCCAAATGGGAGCTGAAGCCGCACTCAGATCCGTTTGGAGCACCGCTGCATGTGCAGGTCCCTGATGGCGCGGCCAAGGGCGACATCGTCAACCTGGCCATTGAGCTGGAGACGACGAGCAAGTGCACGGCGCTGCAGTGGCTGACGCCCGCCCAGACATCTAACAAGAAGCACCCGTACATGTTTTCTCAGTGCCAGGCCATCAATGCTCGCTCCATCTTCCCTTGCCAGGATACTCCCGATGTCAAGTCTACCATCAGCTTCAAGTTCACTTCGACCCTCCCGGTTGTTGCTTCTGGTGTTGCTGTTGGCGACCACACAGCTACTCCCGGCGTGGAGAAGGTCTATGAGTTTGAGCAAAAAGTCCCTATCCCCTCATACCTCTTCGCTGTTGCCTCTGGTGACATCGTCTCTGCCCCCATTGGTTCACGTAGCAAGGTTGTCACCGGTCCCAATGAGATTGAAGGTTGCAAATGGGAGCTCGAGCGAGACATGGAGAAGTTCCTGGAGATTGCTGAGAGCATTGTCTTTCCCTACAAGTGGGGAGAGTACAATGTGCTGGTTCTGCCCCCCAGCTTCCCCTATGGAGGTTAGAAATACCCATCAAATGAGCTTCAGTGGCTATTCTAACCTTAATCTCAGGCATGGAGAACCCCATCTACACTTTCGCTACCCCTACCATCATTAGCGGCGACAGGCAAAACGTTGATGTGATTGCTCACGAGCTTGCCCACAGCTGGAGTGGCAACCTGGTTTCCAATGCCAGCTGGGAGCACTTGTACGTATCTCTCTCATGGCTTTAGACTCTACCCACCTAGTGAGGATGGACAAGCTGACACTGGAATAGCTGGCTGAACGAAGGCTGGACCGTCTATCTGGAGCGACGAATTGAGGCTGCCGTCCACGGCGAGCCTCAGTTTGATTTCTCATCCATCATCGGATGGAAGGCTCTTGGTAAGTAATCGCATATACAAATGCATGCGTATATGGTATAGGTCATCAAGGTCTAATATTGATTTCAGAGGATGCCGTTGCCCATTTTGGCAAGGACCACGAATACACAAAACTCATCATCAGCCACGATAACGTGGACCCCGAGGATGTTTACAGCACCGTTGCTTACGAGAAAGGATTCCACTTCCTTTACTACCTTGATCGTCTCGTTGGCCGAGAGAACTTTAACAAGTTTATTCCCCATTACTTTACTAAATGGGCTGGAAAGTCTCTCGACTCCTTTGAGTTTAGGGACACATTTGTCGACTTTTTTAACGGCCTGGGCGATGAGGATATCAAGAAGAAGGTTGCCACCATTGACTGGGAAGGCAAGCTTTATACTCCAGGCTTGCCTCCTAAGCCCGATTTTGACATGACCCTTGCTGGACAATGCTACGAATTGGCTGCGAAGTGGGAAAATGATGTAAGCTGCCTCTCCTCCCTCTATTTCCCCTCAAGTCGATGTCCAAGCTCTTGACAATTGATTGTATCATTATCTAACGGTTTGGAATGTTTAGTCTTATGAGCCCAGCGCCAACGATGTTGAATCATTCTCCTCCAACCAGAAGATTGTTTTCCTTGAGAAGCTGCAGCAGCAAGGTGCTCTGAGCGCCGAGCGGGCCAAGCTTCTGGGCAAGGTCTACAGTCTCCTCGACACCCAGAATGTTGAGCTCCAGTTTGCCTACCTGCAGATCGCTCTCAAGGCCAATGACAGCACAAGCTACCAGAACACAGCGGATCTGCTTGGCAAGGTCGGTCGTATGAAGTTTGTCCGACCCTTGTTCCGATCTCTGAACAAGGTTGATCGAAACCTCGCCCTGGAAACTTTTGCCAAGTACAAGGACTTCTATCACCCCATCTGCAGGGGTATGGTGGAAAAAGACCTTGGCGTCTAGGGGGTCTTTCTATATATAACCCTTGATCAAAAAGTTAAATAAAATAAAAGAAGCATGTGAAACAATTGTATACAGTGCCATGCAGTGATGCTATGTAGACGCGACGCAGTAATTACCATTCAAGCCAGTCTATGTCGAGCATCCACTCAACCCATCTCTGCCCCTCTCTTCGCTCAAATTTCGCAAAGCTCACGACATCTCTTGCACCAAAGTTGCCGTACAAGTGCGGAAACCCATTCTCCCATTTGATCGGATCCGCCAGCTTGGACATCTTAAACTTTATGATCCATAGGGTAGGAGTCTGAGCGAAGAACAAATCGGCCGTGTTGGGGACCTAGATTTTCAATATCAGATGAGAAGATTCTAGCTAGGTCTAGAGGAAGCTCGGCAGCAAGATGGAAAAAAAAAAAAAAAAAAAAACAAATCTTGTACTACCTGCATTGCCGTGCTTAGGTGAACGAATCCATCCTTTGCGTCGAGCGCCGAGAGGGGATACTCAATGGGAAAGGGTTCAATGGGTTGTGAAGAGAGTATTTTGTAGAGATATGTCGGGCGAGGCTCCGGTGATGACGACATACTCAAAGCAGAAGCAGCGATGTACTATATGAATGATTTTGATAGCTTGAGTTGTATGACAGGAAATGAAAGTGAGTTGAGGAAATTTATCTGCTGAGAAAAAGGCTGGTAGTATCACGCTGTGTAACCGGGCAGTTACGCTTTAACAGAATATCCGCACAGTGTAAAGTAATCATATGTACACAGTAACCGTAACTGAGCTTTGTGCTAGCGCGGGGCATTTGCCAGTCACCGAATCCTCGCCGCAAATGCCATACGGCCCAGATAACGAGGAGCTGAGCTCACATGTCAGATGCTGGTCAGCTTATGAATGGCTCTGCCTCCAATGAAAGCTTCTCGAGAACCATAGAGTCATGTCGTGGGGTCCGGTGGCCTCGCAGCTTTGTCTGTTATCGCAGCTGAAAGAGCGCTCAGTTGGCGACAAAGTGAGATTCCTGGGGTGGTACGTATGTCTACAGCAGGATTAATTTCACTGAGCACTTTGGCAAATGCTTAAATCCATGACAGTGTTATCTCATACGACACTTCTACGGCATGTCTTGCTCTGGGGCACATGTACCCGCCGGGAACAAACGAGACTGTACTGGTGGACATTGAGCTCGTTCTTGAGACTATCCAGCCGGGATTGACGCAGGTCGGGCATTGGGTTAATGTCGTGGGGTATATCGTTGAGGAGAAGTCGGGCACACAGAAACTATCAGGGACAAAGGCGTCTCCCAGACACGTTCAAGCGCTGCTGATATGGCCTACGGGACCTTTGGATATTGGAAGATATGAGAAGAGCCTGGAAGATGCAGCGGCTCGGCCTTGATGCGCGCTGCCTCGTCTGAAACCCGTCAGATCTGGTGGGCACATGTGAATTCCGGGGAGATTCAAGCAAACGACAGCCTAAGCCTTAGTGGAGAGGTCCTGGCGCATGAATCCCGTTTATTAGCGAGATGCACCTTTGTGTTGACACTTGACGGCAAACAAAACAAGACAGTGGCTGCCAGCAGGCGGAGAGAGGAATGTCAGGCCACGAGACGCAGCGGGGCGCGTAAACGCACATATTGGGTGACTGCTCCTTTGGTGCTTCGCGCGCATGTGCAAATCAAGGTGAAGCCCCTAAACGTCGTTAGCATCCAGCTTAGTGATGGAGACGCAGCAGCGGGATGCGCTCTTTAGGGGCCAACGTGCATGCTGCGTCTCCCCTATAATTGCAGTGATGATAACATCGACGCTCGCAGTGAACGCAGCGGCTAATCCGCGGCGCCCGCCATGCCACCTGCGTCACAAGCGCAGACCGCATCAACAACCCACACGTGAACCTCCCCTGACAGCTGCACCTCCACCCCCAATCACAGTGACCGCTGAAGAGATAGAGGGTCGGTCCGCAAGGAGGTGCACCATCAGCGCGACCGCGTTTCTCCTGTCGACTTTGTGCTGCTGCTGAAGCTGCATCATCTGGTACGATTGACGACGGCACGAATAGCGGCTCCGGCGACTGTTCTGAGCTCATCGCAACGCAGCGGCCGAGCGCCTTCGAGTCGGCGCAACTTAGACAGGGCGGAAATTCTTGCGACCGCTTGCGAACCCTCGACCTCGGGAAAATCGGGGCGCTCCCACCGCCGCCACGAGGGAGGCTTTTGGCTCGAGTATGGACAGGAGGCCTTGACGGCTACATACATTTGCTGTTTACTTTGCTTTGTTTCGTTTGTTTGGCAGCGCATGGGGACTCGGTTTCACTGAAGCTCTTCCCCGCGCATACATCCTTGGACGACTTTTGCCCTTCACCGACCCGGGGCGCATTGCCTGTAAAACCGCGCGGCATTCGAGGGGACCAGCCTAGGTCCCCGCACGTATTCGAGCAGCCATGGCGCCAGCTGGGGGAGGAAACATCAAGGTGGTGGTGAGAGTCCGGCCATTCAATGGCAGAGGTGGGTCTATACGCACATAGCCGTCAAGCCGGTGCGCGGCGGCAGATATGGATGGGTGAATCAAGAGTTAACGGCTGGAATGCAGAAATCGACCGCGGATCGAAGCGTATCGTGGATATGTCAGGGAACCAAACTGTCATCACGCCGCCCGAAGGACATTTAGCCAAGGGCACGAAAGATAGCGCCCCCAAGACCTTTGCCTTTGACCGATCATACTGGTCTTTCAACAAGGAGGACTCCAACTATGCCGGCCAGCACAACTTGTTTGATGATCTGGGCGCGCCGCTCCTAGACAACGCCTTTGAGGGATACAACAACTGTATTTTCGCTTATGGCCAGACTGGTTCTGGAAAGTCGTACTCTATGATGGGATACGGCAAAGAAGTCGGTATTATTCCTATGATTTGCCAAGAAATGTTTCAGAGAATAGGAAAGATACAAGGCGACTCTCCAAGCAAGTGCACAGTCGAAGTGTCATACCTGGAGATTTACAACGAACGAGTCCGTGATCTGCTCAACCCTTCAACAAAGGGCAACTTGAAAGTTCGAGAACACCCGTCCACCGGTCCGTATGTCGAAGACCTCGCCAAGCTCGTTGTCACGAGTTTTGCAGAAATCGAACACCTCATGGATGAGGGAAACAAGGCTAGAACTGTTGCCGCGACCAACATGAACGAAACGTCCAGTCGAAGTCATGCTGTTTTCACGCTTATGCTGACGCAGAAGAAGTATGATGCTGAAACCAAGATGGAGATGGAAAAGGTCGCCAAGATTAGTCTGGTCGATTTGGCCGGTTCCGAAAGAGCCAACTCGACTGGTGCCACTGGAGCGCGACTCAAGGAAGGCGCTGAAATCAACAGATCGCTTTCCACACTTGGTCGTGTCATTGCCGCGCTGGCGGACTTGTCTACCGGCAAGAAAAAGAAGGGTGGCTCTCAGGTGCCGTACCGTGACAGTGTACTCACCTGGTTGCTGAAAGACTCTTTGGGTGGAAACAGTATGACTGCCATGATTGCAGCCATCAGTCCTGCCGATATCAATTACGATGAGACGATAAGCACGCTTCGATATGCTGACTCCGCAAAGCGAATCAAGAACCACGCCGTGGTCAACGAAGACGCAAATGCTCGTATGATCAGAGAGCTAAAGGAGGAGCTGTCTCTTTTGAGAAGCAAGCTTGGTGGTGGAGGAAGCCTTGGTGCAACCGGAGGTGCCGGTGTTCCCCCAGACGAAGTTTACGACGAGGGTACTCCGTTGGAGAAGCAGATAGTGAGCATCACGGCGTCGGATGGCACGGTCAAGAAAGTTTCCAAAGCAGAGATTGCGGAACAGCTGAGCCAAAGCGAGAAGCTACTCACAGATTTGAACCAGACTTGGGAAGAGAAGTTAACGAAGACGGAGGAGATCCATAAAGAGCGTGAAGCAGCTTTGGAAGAACTCGGTATCAGCATCGAAAAGGGATTCGTGGGTCTACATACGCCAAAGAAGATGCCCCATCTTGTCAACTTATCCGACGACCCTCTTCTAGCAGAGTGTCTGGTCTACAATCTCAAACCTGGTACAACCTCCGTAGGCAATGTTGACACAAACGCGGAAAATCAGGCCAACATCCGCTTGAATGGCACCAGGATATTGCATGATCACTGTATCTTTGAAAACACTGAAGGCGTCGTTACCGTCGTACCGAGAGAAGGAGCGTCGGTCATGGTCAACGGCAAGCGAATCACAGAGCCCAAGCAGCTCCATTCGGGATTCCGTGTTATCCTCGGAGACTTCCACATTTTCCGGTTCAACCACCCCTTGGAGGCCAGAGCCGAACGAGCTGAAGATACCGGCAACCGCCAAAGCTTGCTGCGACAGTCCATCACTGCCAGTCAGCTGCAAGCGCTGAGCCCAACACCTTCGACCCCCCGAACGCCCGGGCACGAAAGATCGTTCAGCAAAGTTTCAGACAGTGGCGAGTCTCGGCCAGACTCACCCGCCTTCTTCCAGCGGAACGGCAAAGACTCTGATTGGTCCTTGGCGCGGAGAGAGGCTGCTGGTGCCATTCTTGGGACTGACCATAATTTTGCCAGTCTGACGGATGAAGAGCTGAATGCATTATTCGATGAGGTCCAAAGGGCGAGAGCAGAGCGTGTCATTACGCGCGATGATGGAGACGATTCGGAATCAACCACGTCGTATCCAGTTCGAGAAAAGTATATGTCGACAGGAACTATTGACAACTTTTCTCTCGACACGGCTCTAACAATGCCCTCAACACCAAGGCAAGGGGACCAAGACGACCAGTTCAGGGAAGTTAGAGAGGAGCTCCAGTCTCAATTTGAGAGGCAAAAGGAAGAATTCCGAGACCGACTCAGAGGTGCAGATGTCTCCCATATGGAAGTCGAAGAGATCAAGCAAGAAAAAGCTCGTATGGAAGCGGCGCTCATGGAGCTCAAGGAGGATATGCAGAAGCAGCTCAGCCTACAGCGCAAACAGTTTGAGGAAAAAATCGAAAAGATGGATCCCCTGAAACGCCCCAAGGCAAGCCCTCGGCTATCTGATCACGAGATGGACATTGCAAGAAAGACGGTCAAGGCATGGCGTAGCCGCCACTTTGTCAAAATGGCCGAGACCGTGCTCCAGAATGCATCCATCTTAAAGGAAGCTCAGATTATGAGCAACGAGCTTAATGAGAGCGTCGTCTTCCAGTTCACTACCGTGGACCTGGGACACGTCTTGTGCTCTTCCTATGACATGGTTCTCAACGGCCTTACGAGCGAGGGAGACGATATAGCACTGGAGGAAGCTTACAAGCCCTGCATTGGCGTCCGCGTTATTGACTACATGAATACTGTAGTTCGCTTGTGGAGTCTGGAGAAGCTGTATGACCGGGTACGTATAATGCGGCAAATGCACCAATACCTGGACCAGCCAGAGTACGCGCAGCACTTAAGCCTGGATAACCCCTTTGTGGAGACGAATATGCCCTCCTACACCCTTGTCGGCGAGGTAGATATTCCTCTGAGAGCTGTATTTGAGAGCCGAGTGCAGGACTTTGCTCTGGATGTCCTTTCCCCTTACACCTCTCACGAGGTTGGCATGCTCAAACTGTCTATTGAGCCTTCTCATGCCCGGGCCCCAACCAACACACTCAAGTTCAACGTCGTCATGCACGAAATGGTAGGCTTTGCCGAGCGAGAAGGAACCGATGTGCATGCACAGCTGTTTATTCCTGGAATCTCGGAGGAGGACGGCATCACGACCACGCAAATGATTCAAAGTTTTGATGAGGGCCCAATACGCTTTGAGAGCGTTCATAGCATGAGTGTGCCCTTATTTGCAACCCCAGAAGTTACACTGAGAGCAGCTATCTTTGCTAAAGTTTCGACAATGCATCTCGATAAGCTCCTTAGCTGGGACGACATGAGAGATGCATGCCCTGCTGCGGACAACAACAAGGGAGCTCGTATCAATGAATCTCAGTTCTTTACTCAAGAAAAACACGACCTACTTTCTCGAATCCAGATAATGGAGCTTAATGAGCACGGAGAGTACGCTGCCGTTGAAGTCACCCAATCAAGCGAGCTTGACAGTGGAACTTTCCAACTACATCAGGGCCTGCAAAGGCGTATCTGCATCGAAATTTCACATAGCTCGGGAGATATCTTGCCATGGGGAGATGTTACCTCTGTCCGCGTAGGCAAAATTAGAACTGTTGACACTGCCGGCAAATCTCCCGACATGGTCACAGATCGCGACATTACTCTCAAGCTTGCGTCGAATCCTGTCTTCCGCGAGAACCCCAACGGCACGCGTAATATCGTTGTCCATGCCCAATGGGACTCTAGTCAGCACAATTCACTTCTTCTTGATCGTGTAACACCCGACAAATTCCGCGTTCAGATGACCATCTCCTGGGAGATTTCTTCAGAGAAGTTGGCAGAACCCATGAGATTTTCACAAAAAGTCAACTTGCAAGTGATGTCGCGCACGTTTGTTCGGCAAACCTCTGTCTTTTCGTCGCTCTGGCAGAATATGCGATTCGTTCGCTCCTCGAGCGGCGTCTTTACCTTGACCATGAAGCCTGCGCCGATCAAGAGGGTAGGCGATTTATGGAGGATGAGCAGTCAGCATGATTACGTCAAGGGCGAGGAGAATCTCCATAGTTGGACCCCTCGAGGCGTGTCTCTGGTCAGCGATTTCCTTCACTCAAAGAAGAAGAGGCGCCGCAACGCTGAGCTTGGTGCCGTAGCTAGCGTCCTTGCGCAGTATGGCATTGATCCTACAGTCGGTGGGAAGGAACAGGAAGATCCCGAGCCGGAGCCTGAATCGTCTCCAATCATGCAAGCGATTGTTCCCAACGACGATGATTTGCTCAACGATACACCTGTGACGTCTCAAGCTCCGTCAATCAACGGAGATGAGCTTGGCCCAGAAGAGGGTGGCAACGAAATTCTGAAAGACGACCTTATCGACCAAGAACAGATTCCCCAAGAAGTCCCGGGTCTAGAGCCTGCCGCTCCAATTTCTGAATACAATACGCGACAAATGGACTTGTTGGAGCTTTGTTTGAAGCTTTGGCAGAAATACCCAGATCCATTTGCAAAGCTTTTGAGCCCAGAAAATACGACGCCCCCAGAAAACGGAGTCGCAACAGAGTCTGCGCCACCTACACTCATCACCACCATCACTCGTGTTCCCAAAAACCCAAAGGTGCAAAAAGGCGGTTATTTACTGGTGCCAAACAATGAATCTACGCGATGGGTAAAGAGATTTGTGGAACTGAGGAGACCGTACCTCCACATATACTCTGCAACAGATGGTGACGAAATAGGCATTGTAAGCCTGCGTAATTCGCGCGTAGATAGCCAGCCCGGCGTGCTTGGTCTTTTGCACGGCCCAGATGATTACGACAGGCCTTCACGAGGGTCCAGCAGCTCGCCAGAGTTTACGCCAGGTCACCGACGAACGGCTTCAGGACGGGTCATTTCAACTGTTTGGACTGGGCCTAATGGTAGCGGAGGAGGAGGATCGTCTGCAGGACAAGGGGTTCAGCGCCTGAGCGAACGTATGCAAGCAGCTGTATTTGCCATTTATGGGACAGACAACACATGGCTCTTTGCGGCTCGCAGCGAGCGCGACAAGACGGACTGGATCTTTAGGATTGACCAGTCGTTCCTCTCCAACGGTGAGGACACGCCCGTCAGCGGAATCATGAGTCCCGGCCAAAGCAGCGACTATTAAAGATAAAAAAAAGAAAAGAAAAAGAATGAGAAATGAGTGAAGAGTATAACGGATTGATGTTTTTGCGTTTTCTTTTTTGTTTTCCCCTCCCCCGATCACCTTTATGAAAACTACAAGTACTGGCGATTTTTTTTTTCTTTTACTTTCCTTATACATTTATATTTATACATATATATGTTCCTTTCCCTTTGTATGGCCAGTCGTGGTTGGCCACAAGTTAGATTATACCCCCTCAGATGGACGCAGCAAAACGAAAAACAAAAAATTCAGATTGTGGAAGCACATATTTCTTTTTGATAGAATAGAAGGGGGCCGCTTTGTGAGTTGAAGTGAAGGGAGGAGGGTTTGGATAGCTGAAGTTTTCAGATGGAAAATTACGATAATGCTATACTACTATTAAAATTGAAAGAAGGTTAGGCGGATTTGTCTCTTTTTTTCTTTTTGCAGTCAGTAGGTCTGTATGTATGTATGTTCGTGTCGTCTTGTATGACGCACATTATCAAGATGGGGTATTATTTTCTCTGTGTTACAACTAAGACTTTGGAAAACACCTGCCGAGTCCCCAGGAGCAAGGTTAGAAAAATCTCATTCGTGCGAGTGTAAATATTAGACCTACGTTCTAGCTCTAGAGATCGTACTATTTTCCATGTCTCGATGCGAGCTCTGTGTTCCATGGCGAGGAGACCAGTTGAGAGAGGTGGCACAGTTCCGACTTTCTTGCGGAAAGTTCCGAAATACTAATCGCCATTTGTAACATGAAGGGGCTCGGTTGGCCAGTAATGCCTCAATAACATTTATGCGTTGATGCATGTGGAGGAGGGAAATACGAAAGCTACAATTTCAACGGTAAAGGAGAGAGAGCTCTGATACGCAATAGTAGGTAGTACGAAGAGTAATTTCCCATGTAAGATCGTATGACCCAGAGTGTATTCAGTTGGGCTGCACAGCAGAATTTGCCACTCTTTTCATTGGATGGGCTTTTACTGGAAGGGAAGGTCTGCTCTGTTATACAACTAAATCCATGCCTGCAGTAGGTTTTTTGCACTTTTGTCACATATCATTATGAATTGGTGATCCTTGCTGAGCCTGCGTAACAGAAGAGCTAAACGAGGAGTCAGCTGAAATACCCCCTTGCAATCATATTATGACGAGTAGTTTTCATGACGTTTTTGCCGACGGCAAGCTGGATTATTCGCATAGCTTCCGGCGCCGGAAGATGTATACACTATCTCGTGCATTAGTGGTGTTCTATGGCATCAGTCGTGCGTCTCATGTACAGAGTGTGGAAGGATATTGGAACGGAGTTTTTGAAAGAAAAATATCATTGGTCCTATGTACTATGAGCTCTTAAAGGCGCTGCTGTACGATTGACCGTCGCGACGCGGCGCGAGATTTCTGATCCTCGCTAACGTTTGCTAACCTTGTTCATCGGCAACTGCGTAGTAGTAAGCCAGGATGATGATCATGGTTATACCTATTCTGTTTAGTCTTACTCGCATCATCCTAGACTTTTAACAATTCTCCGTAGTAATACGTGCCACATTGTCGGGAAGTGAGATGGTGACACGGCAAGAGGGCTGTTGGCACCCACGACAACGGCCTCTTTGAGTTGATAGTGTCCCACACCCTAGAAGCAAGCAAAGAGAGGGCCTCGTTTCTCGCCGGAGGAGCCGAATTCCGAGTCATGCCTTTGAGGTAGGGATTTTGAGAAGCAAAACAAGTCCTAGGGAGCGATGCTCTGGGGGAGGATGCATGGCGTGTACGAACTAGCTCACCGAGTTGCAGCCACTTTCTGCCAGATTGTAGCGTTTCAAGGACTCATCTTTTCCAGGGAGAAGAACAAATTGCTATTGCGTCCAAGACCCGCAGAGCGGACGCCGCTGCTGAGGCCGGGATATTATGTGTGGCTTGTCCTAGTGTTTATGCGTGCTTGTGTTGGTGTGTAGAGCAATCAATATGCAGGATGTTTGTGCTTTTTGGACGTCGCACAAAAGCTATCTGTCAATTTGGGGGCCGGCAATAGTACAGGTAATTTAGTGGCTTGAGTGCTTACTATGTGGTATTATGCTGTGCTTTGGGAACTTCTGTAAGCCTATTCGTGAGTATTGTTTAGGAGAGAAGCGCAGAAGGTGAGATGCCGTGTTATGCTATGCTGAATATTATCCCATTCAGGATTCTCACTACTACTTGGTGTGAGGTGCTTGATATGGACAAATGTAGGACAATTTGGGAGATTTCTACGTCCACGATGAGAAAGTACATTATGGTGTGTAATAGGTAAATGAAAGTATGGATCACTGGTTATTAAGAAGCCTTCATGTTGCTATGATCATGGCGTGAAGGACCCCCTGACCAAGAAACGAGGCCTGCGAATCCTTGCTCTAGCCGCCCTGCAGCCAAGGATTAACCTATCTACGCGAATAAGCACATTCACTTACACTACCTGAGCCAGGGAGCATAACCTGACCGGGCTACTCAACGTGGGTGGGCAAGGAAGAAGCTGTATGGAATGCTTGAGGCTACGTAAAGTCATGTTTACACGTGCCGTAGCAAACTTCAATGCTCGCAATACGGAGTACCAGAGAGCTGGCAATGCCTGGCTCTAGCTCAGTTATCCCCTCCGGCCCGGCGCCGCGGACGGCTCTTTGCCGTCGCATATGGCTCGGTACTAAAAGAAGTTATTGCTGGTCGTGGGGGCCGCAAAGCATGCAGACGACTAATACGGAGCAGAGCACACATATTGGCCCCTCCCTGTACTTCCACCGTGAGGGCTTCTCCAAGACAGACTCGCAGATCTAAACAACAACAGCCACAGGATACACCGAAAAAGACCACAGAACATGCATAGCAAAAGCAAGCAGCATCAAAGATCCTACCTTTTATGCAGCTAATGCAGCTCCCGGCTCCCGAGACTTTCACTCCTATCCGAGTCGGGCTCCGTACATATATGTAGCACACCTCTTCCCGTTATGCCTATTCCTACTGGCTGGATGCAGACACAGAGATGAGTTATTGTTCCGTAAAGCTGGGCCTATTCACAAAAACGATACACGAGGGTACCCTGTCTGCCCTTCCTAGAGCACGTATGTAGCCAGCTTCATGTTGCTATTTGAATATCCTCGGCGGTTTCAAATAATGCGGCGAAAGTGCGGCGTGTCGAGCCGACATCTGAGATCTGCCCGACCAACCGGGAGAGCACACGCGCTCCATGGGTCTGGGTCGCATGATGCCTGGCCGCTTAATGGCGTGGTTGATATGCACTCGCCGAGTCCAGTCCTTTTGAGGGGCACCGCCTACATGTAGTAATAGTATATAGCATTACGAGCGTGTACATGTATGTGTACACAACATGCACTGTCTCTCCCTACAGATGATACTTGTCACTCACTAGAGGCAACCCGCCCTCGAGCTAAGCAAGCCGCTGGCGGGTAATAATTGCCCGTTCTCCACCGGTCCCAAAGGTCTGGGATTCTGGCTTTCCTGCGGACCAAGAGGCGCCGTCGGCCTTAGCCGCCACCCGCTCACTAACAACGTGGGATGGATCCCTTGGGCTGGCCAGAAGCCCACGAGGTTGGGTCTAATGCAGGCGTTGCGTTCTGCAAATGCTCCTCAGGATGTAGCTCTCTTGCCTATGGTTACGGCAAAGCTAGCCAAGGAAAAACGGTTTACTGCTGTTACCTACATGAAGTCTTTGATAGTTGAAGCCCGTCTGACTCTTTACCGGTTATAGTTATCATCATCACCTCCTTCCCTTCCCTTCCCTTCCCTTCCCTTCCCTTCCCTTCATATCTCCACTTTATCCAACCAGCTTCCCGGGACCTGGAACAGGATTGAGGTGTTCTGTTTGGAACAGACAACGTGGGCAAGATACATACGCCTACGCGTTGCCGTAGCAGTCTAGCTCCTCATCCTCTAGTTTCAGTCATCGTTCATCTCCACTCTCGGCAGATTTGCATGTTTAATTTGAGGCTCTTTGGTTTCACACTTGTATACAGCCTTGGACCACCCCTTTTAGAGAGGCACTGAAGCATCCGTGCGTACATGTATTTCTGGGTCCTGGCAGCGCTCAGCTGAGGGCTTCTTAAAAAACGAAAGAAATGGAAAAAAAGGGCAAACGGAAATGGCCTCTGTCCGACCCCCCAGCCACAAGGGCACGGCCATCGTACAGATCCAAGTACATGTAGCACGCAGTGTATTGTCTCTCTCATGCGGGCCTCCTACGCGCATCATCGTAGTCCCGGCTATTTTGTCTGGGTCCCCCTTTCGTTACCGCCTGCTTGGTTCGGTGTTGTCAGTGTGGATACATGTCTGGTGTCTGTCAGTTGCCGTGCTGTTCTGTCCTATTGCTCTCAGACAGCCTGGCCTAGCTCCGCCCGGCTGTTTCTGCCACCTCTGGCCATTCCCGCCTTTGATGCTTTGGCTCTATGTTTTGTGCTATTAGTGCGCCGTACCGTTTATAGCATTTACAGCGTCTTTGTCTCATTTTCTTGTTTTTGCGAGCATCGAGTGCAATATTTATCAAGGCGTATTTTGCAACACACTGGCTGGGTTGCGCTATTATATTCGATTTTCTCCTCCTCCTTCTTTTATTCGTCTGGATACGCCTTTGCAGTCCTTCCAACTCTCCAACTCAAGTTCGCTTTTGCCCAGATAACCTTGGCAATACTTATTAATAGCTTCCTACTCGATATTTGAGCCTGCGATTGAAAATGGGAGACCATCCACACCCACTGCCAAATAATGGCCAGTCATCCTCACAGTTGGAAGGCTATCCATTCACCTTTCATTACTCGCCACCTAGTTCAAGTGGCGAGAGCTGCATTGAACCTGATGTATGTTATTACCCTTTTCCCCCTCTTACTTTCGGTCGGTTTCATGACAATAGCTGACGCTTCTTTTGGTAGCCCCAGGCCGAGAGCATGTACGTAGACGACGCCCGATTTTATCTCCTGAATCCGTTTTCTCCATGCTCTTGTTTTTATCTGTTCAGCAAAACGCTAACCAAGACTTTCAGAATGGACTCGTCCATGTCTTTGACAGAAAGCATTTACAATTTCCCGCGTCTTTTTGGCCGTACCTATCACGCGTATAGAGAAGGATGTGAGAGATTAGAAACTCCCAAGCACCACAAACGCACCCAACTTGGCCACTGCGAACTATAACTGACTCGAACCGGTGTTTAGCGTATGCTTTCCCTAATGACAAACAAGAGATTGAGCGGCTGGCTTTACAAGATGCGGTATTCATGAAAATCATGAACAACAGGCTCTATTATGCACCGCTAAATAACCATCCTCCTAAACGAGTCTTGGACATTGCTACTGGTGTTGGAGATTGGGCGATTGCAATGGGCGATCGTTTCCCAAATGCCAAAGTTGTGGCTACAGACTTATCACCAATCCAGCCGGAGACCGTGCCCGCAAATGTCGAATTCTATGTGGAAGATTCGTAAGTATCCATTCCCAATTCTGTTACTTCTCATATTACCAATCTTCTTTTCCAGCTCTAAAGGCGTCATATAATCAGCTTGCTAATTTTGATTTCACGTACTCTATATCCATAGATCCGAATCGTGGGACTACAGCGAAACATTCGACTACATTCATACCAAGACGACAGGTGCTTGTTGGGAGTCGTTTGAGACTCAGATTGCCCAACAGGCCTTTGCCACGTTGACGCCCGGCGGATGGCTCGAGTCTCAGGAACTGTACCCCGTCCCCCACTGTGATGATGACACTCTCAAGCCGGACAGTGCGCTGGAATTGTGGTTCCGTGACTTTCTAAACGCTGCGGCTGAGGCTCGGCGGCCGCTGACGGAGGCATGCAATCTTCGAAGCATATATGAGCGGGTGGGCTTCGTTGACGTTCACGAGCGTGTGTACAAGATTCCACTGAATGGCTGGGCTAAAGATGCCAAGCTGAAAGAAGTTGGTAATATGATGGAGCTGAATATGCAAATGGGGCTGAGTGCCTTTTCGTTGGGCTTCTTTAACCGCATATACGGGCTGACTCCCGAACAGATTGAGGCGAGTTATCATTGACTTGGATTGATTTCAAGCACAAATCATGGCTAACAGTATGGTGGCTACAGGTATCTCTTGTTGAAGTCCGACGAGACGTATCCGATTCTTCGATTCACGCATACCTGCCCTACTATGTCGTCTGGGGCAGAAAGCCATTCCCAGGAGAGACAAGGAGGGAATAACCCCAAAAAGAAATTGACCATTATACATTCCCCTCTTTGTCTATTGTTTTCAAAAATGCATTGATCATGGAGACAATGATTAGCATGGATGCTTGGGTATTTTGAATAGCGTCACGCCGCCGGAACGGGTGTGGCGAGGAAACACTGCAGCTTTTGATGTTGATACAATATGTCACGCCATGCATGAAGTTATGACAGCGTTGGAATTTGCCTTGACAGGGAGAAAGTGGCTGGTTATAATCATGGATAAGGGGGCCCTTGGATCTGAACGTTTTTTTTTTTTTTTTTTTTTTTTCCAAATATTAAATATCTAAAAAAAACAGCCCCAATGTTTCACTCTTAAGCTTGATCCCTCCATAGAATCGCGGATCTATAATAACACGATCTAGCCTAGTGTTTAACTAGCCACTGAAGAGCCTTAGCTTTGCCTTCAGGGAGCACTTCGACCAAGCGTTCTTGGGAGAGAAACTCGTGATCAGCGTACTCAAAGCCAGGCACGACGGTTTCCGAGATGAGCAGGCCATCGCTATTGGACTGACCATCCTCATCAGCGAGTAGAAAGCTTGCTTTCCAGGCGCCCCCTTCCACTACCCACTGCAGCTTTTCTCCGCGCTCCACGTTGTGGCCAACGACAAATGATTCAATACGGCCATCCGGGTGGATGAGAACATAGCGGCCGCGGCCACGGTGAAGACTGTGAATGATGCGGCTTCGGTTACGATGAAACGAGCCCATGGGTCGGTTGGGCGTCAAGTAGTAGAAAATTGTAGTAGAAAGCCGCCGCTTGGAAGGGTCGTAGTCGGCAGGGAGGCCGTTGACGAGATCAATGGTGCGCTGCGAGAGGGGCTCTTCGGGATAGGGTGACGGGATGAAGGTGTTGCTGACGTCGGTGACTGCGAAGTAGCCGCCTTCGACGTGCTCAATGAGCGAGAGAGACTTGATGATGGAAGTGACGCCGGCAGATTCGGCAGTAGAGGAGGATGACGGTGTGAAGGTGGGAGTGATGAGTTTGAGGGTATTTGCCTCGTCGGAGTTGCTCATATTGGCGGTTGGAGGTTGTGAAACTAGTATGGCGGTTTATGAGACAGAGAAGAGTTCTGAACTGTATGAGTACACTTAAACTTGGTCAATGCCTTATGGCCTACGCAAAGATGAGAGCCAGGTTCAAAGGGAGTTTCAAAGGAAGGAAGAAGAAGAGTAAGATTGGCGAATTCATAAGTCATTTAGGCGCTGATGCCTTAGCTTACAGGATCTAGCTTCATCTTGGGAAGGGTAGGTTGCATTGTCCGGATTTTATCTACGGCCGAATAACCTTGACAGCGGCATAGGCCTTACTGCTTTTGTCTCTGAGTTTGTTTAGACAAAGTTACTGGGCTGCTTTGATTTCCTTAATATGAAGAAGTTGAGGAATAGATGGATGAATGCCATACAAGCATGGAAGAAAATGATCAATACTACAGACCTTGCTGCTTTTTTGGTTATTTGACACGTTGAGGCGACGATGAGATAATCAGTCAGAAAGCAACAGCCTGGAGGCATCGGAGAATTCTTATCCTGGGCCCTGTAACTTTCAAGCGAACGCACTAACACGCCACTGCGGTGCCGCTACTCCGTACAGGCCGTTCCCAAAGCCGGTGGACTGACGTATACAGCCCCTCGCGAGACATCAACTTCAGCGCACCATCTCGATTTTGTTTCTTTTCCATCGCCCAACTTCCGCCTCACCGTCCAACGAATCCCTCGTAACCCCCAGCAACGCCGCTTTTCCCTGGAAGAGGCACCGGCTGGGGGGAGCAGCACACAGAAGAGGCAGCAAAAATTGTCTTCTTGCAAGATGATCGCCCGCCATTTGTTCCGGGGCAGCGGCATCGTCCGTTTATCTGACCAGGCCCCTCGCACGGCAATCGTGCCGCTGTTGGCCTCCGCTCGAAGCAATGGCTCTAAGTCGAGAGGCAACGTCAGCCTCAGCAGTAATTGGCGCACCCTATCGCAATCAGCTCGAAACAATCGCCCATATCATCAAGACTCGGACGAGCGCCTGCGCAGCGCAAGACCCCTCGTGCCCAATGCCTTGGCGAGCAAGTTCACCAACACAGGCACTGGCCGTAACTCGCGCACTCTGGTCGTCGTCACGGTGGCTGCCGCGATAGCCTTCTACATGTACAACTCGCAGACGGTGCCGGTGACGGGGCGGAGGCGCTTCAACTTCCTGTCGGATACGCTGGTTGCGCAGGCCTATGTGAGAGCGGCTGAGGCGATTGTGAGGCAGGTGGAAGAACAGGGAGGGCATTTCCTGTCGGACTGGGACCCGAGGACGATTTTGGTCAGGAGGGTCATGAAAAGGCTGATTCCTGTCAGCGGGATGGAGGATTTAGACTGGGAAGTCCGAGTGATTGCGGACAGTCGTGAGTCTCTGCTACCCCTCGCATTGATTTCTCATCGTTGTTCTCTGCTGATATATGGTGTCGGCGCAATACAATAGGAACGGCGAACGCATTCGTTATCCCAGGCGGCAAAGTGTTTGTCCACAGCGGCATCCTCAACGTTTGCCGCAGCGAAGATGCCCTCGCGGCCGTCCTCGGTCACGAAATCGCACATAACACTGCTTCTCATGCCGCAGAGCGACTCTCTGCTGCGTGGGTAGGCAATCTTACAGCCGGTAGTCTCTTCTTCCTTGCTGGGGCACTGCCAGGTCTGGCGCTGTTCGGCCTGTGGAACGTGATTGGAGGGTATTACTTGCAAGATTTGCTGTTTTACCTACCCATGGGCCGCAAGCAAGAGAGCGAGGCCGACTACATTGGGCTGATGATGATGGCGGAAGCCTGCTATGATCCCCGACAGGCAGTTGGGTTCTGGCAAAGGATGGAGACAATACAGCGGCTGGGCGGGAACGATGTTCCCGAGATGCTTAGCACGCATCCATCGGTACGTGTAATTGTTGCTTCAAGCCTGAGAAACAAATTAGAAAGCTAACAGAGCATTATTGCAATAGAACGAGCATCGGATCACCAAAATCGAGCAGTGGCTGCCGGAGGCGATGAAGAAGCGCATGGAGAGCGACTGCAAAGCGACATCGGCGTTTGCAGACAGGTTTAGAGAGGCGTTGAGGAAGCGGCGGTCGGTTATGATTGAGCTATAGGATATATAGGTTTGATGTACTGGAAGAACATGATACGAAGGAAGTTGGAAATTCACATCCACTCATCGATTAATAACCATTTGGCGATGCCACTCTCACATGATGAAACTGAGTCATTGGATTTTTAATGATGGGACATTGCCTGCCAGGTATCAATCTAAACTGACTTGTAACTAAACATTGACAAGTAGATGTCATCTAATATCCCACTGCTCTCTCGGGGTTAAACTTGCTTGCATTGATGTGTTAAGCGTGCTTTATAGCATATGACAAACCTCGGCTCACGAGACCTTTGCAATCCGCCCCTCATCATTCGTCAGGCCACCCGGTTTACCCCAAGCCCGCCAAATCCGGGGCGCTTGTCCACTGAGCGAAGCAGGCATAGCGCTGACCCTCTTTCGCCTGTCGCTGTGCGTGCCGAGGTAACTGGGGCGCCCTTTTTCCAGGTGAGGTCCGGCATTTCTACCGATCGTCGTCTTCTTCTTCTACTTGTCATCTTACTTCTGTGTTTTCCCCATTTACTCATACTGCTCTGCGAAGTTAGCGAACGATTTCAACAGAGATTGATTTTTTGGCCACTTCTTCCTTTTCACCGCCGAGCTCACATCGCAACACGCAAACAAACAAAATGGCCGACAAGTCTTTCACCACAGCCGACGTCAGCTCGCACAAGGACGATGCGAACGGCTTCTGGCTCATTGTTGAGGACGGCGTCTACGATGTCACAAGTGCGTTACCCCCCTTTTGCTATATTCTCTATCTCTCTCTCTCGCGCGCGCGTAAGAGAGCGAGTACAGCGGACGAAAAAGAAAGTAGACAATGGGCTCTAGCTAACAAGGCGCAACTGCGCATCAACCTCTAGAGTTCCTCGACGAGCACCCCGGCGGCTCCAAGATCCTGAAGCGCTTTGCCGGCAAGAACGCGACCAAGGCTTTCTGGAAGTACCACAACGAGAGCGTGCTGGAGAAGTACGGCGGCAAATACAAGATTGGTACCGTCAAGGAGGCCCCGAAGCTGTAAAGGAAATATATATGTCTTCTTTGCTTTGTATACATGCATCTTTTGTCGGATTTTCTATTTGGGCGTTTATATATATACCTCTGGTAATAGACAATTGGATACAGCCAAAGACATGCGATAGCTGGGGGTTTCCGAGTTTCTCTTCCATTTACCTTGGGCTATGCACTGATATTTCACCATGCTTGCGCGCTAGAAACGAGAGCCACGATGAAAATGTCGAGGAATCATAACATTCAAATGATCGTCTTGTAAATGTATGTCAACGCGCTTCTTTTACATTCCGAAGTGTATAAATGTCATGAATGGAATTGGCTGCTTTATTACATTTGTAAGCACAGGTTCAAGAAATACTACTATTTGACAGTTAGCATGGGATATATTCTTTTTTTAATTGGTCCATTATCTCCTGGAGATGATATGAATAGCCAGTCCTTGCACAAAAGTGTTTGATAGCAGCCACATCAGGAGGTGGGCTGTACGAATGGGAGCAGCATTCTTATATATGTGTTGAACTAGGCACTGTAGTGGACTAATACTCTATAACAAGAAATTGATTACATACCTACGTAGGTAGGTACACATGAAATAGAAGAGAGATGCTTCTGGTAGGAAAGAATAATGTTCAGCCAATTGTCACGAGGTGTCCGAGTATTGGCCTCATTACGTCTTTGCTGCTATGCGACTTACCAAGCAATAATCTATGAGATAAATGTAGCATTGTTTTCATCCAACTTATGCTGGGAATAGTGACTTCCATACAGGCGCTTTGTATCTGATTCTTAATTTGATAGTAACATATGTAGATATTTTAGGATATCAGATACTGCTACACCGCTGTATAGTTTTTGTAATAACCCTCTTATATCACTTACGAGGGAGTCATGATAGAAATAAAAAGAAACAATATTTTCCACCCCCAAGAGATTAGAAAATGCTTGCTTCCTACTTTCAACTGAAGCTGTCTGTCCCACATTGTTTCGCTTGTGATGCCCAGACAATGAAGCAAGTCTCGCCTACACTTGATCATATAATCAACAAAACCACATCAATTATATAAAAGAAATATAAAAATCCTACATCTAGCGAAAGTCTCAACCACTAGTTTACCAACTTTCTTTCTAGCCAATAGTAAATTTCTATTACATGTTTGATGACTCGATTGATTCGTTCCACCCTCTCTACACTCCAGAGACGTCGGGACAAATAACAGCCGTGGCGAGGTTCCTGCGCTAAGCACGCCGGCACCGTCACGTTATGCCTAAAACAGGCCTACGCTGGCGAGCTGTGGCAGCAACTTGCGAGCAGAGCACGCGTGAGAAAGACTTTGCGAATCTATGCTGCGGTCTGGAGCAGCCAAGTGGAGAATGGGTACTGAGCTGATGGCCCAAGACTCTACTCACGATGGATACAGTTGATATAAATGCCCACTCGGGTTCTTTCTTCTGTTCCTTCATTGTTCTTTGATTTCCAATTTTAGGTTCTTCTGTAATTGCTATTACCTGCTAGGTCCTATTGGCGGGGCAGCAACTTACAGCCATCTCTTTATAACATACTCACCCGTGTAATTTCTCACTTATAGCCCTTTACTGCGTCCTTTATAATCTGGATAATTTTCACAACTCCATCATGGCAGACCTCTTCGACATTCAAGCTCAATCCGCACGCCTCGAGCGGCAAGGCCTGCCCCCGCAATCTCAGCAATACAACACCCTCCCACCTCTCAATCTCATCCACGCCGCCGAGGCCTCTCTGCCCAATTCATCCGACCCAGGCTACCTTTCCGGCCAGCCTGCCACCAAAGTTGCTTCCCACATCACCAAGGACATTGTCCCAGCGTTATGTGGCCAGTCCCAATCGAGCCGCTATTTCGGCTTCGTCACCGGCGGCGTCCTCCCCGTGGCTGAATGGGCCGACAATGTCGTCTCTCGCATGGATCAAAACGTCCAAGTCCATTTGCCTGAGCAGACAGTGTCCACAATGGTCGAGAACACCGCTCTGGAGATGCTGTTGAGCCTGCTTCGCCTAACACAATCAGATTGGAAAGGCCGGACTTTCACCACCGGAGCAACTGCCAGCAATGTGCTCGGTTTAGCCTGTGGTCGAGAGGCTATTCTTGAGAAGAAGGGTGCGTCCGTGGGTGAACTGGGTTTGCTGGGCGCTTGCGCCAAGGCAGGGGTCTCGGAGATTCAAGTCCTTACCAGCGGAGGCCACAGTTCGCTCTCCAAGGCATCAAGCATAGTTGGTCTGGGGAGAGCTTCGGTCAAGGAGCTTCCTCGAAGCGCAGCCCAGCCTTGGAAGTTGGATCTTGACGCGGTGGAGAGAGAACTGGGTCGTCCTGGAGCGGCGAGCATCATTGCTGTTAGTATGGGAGAAGTGAACACGGGTGGCTATGCCCTTGATAATATCAACGAATGGAAGAGGTTGAGAGAGCTAGCAGATCAACATGCTGCATGGATTCATGTGGATGGAGGTACGTTGCCTCCTATATACCTATATACAAGGACAAAAGATGGCTAGACAAAGAGGGACAATCCTCGTGGTACTAACTTTTTCTAATTTCAGCCTTTGGTATTTTCAGCCGGGCCCTGGAAGAGGACCGAGATGAATATCGACTGCTTCATGCTCGAGCTCAAGGTGTCGACATGGCCGACAGCATTACAGTTGACGGCCATAAAATGCTCAACGTTGTATGTAAAACCTGCACCTCCCACTCATTCTCGATCCCCTTTAGAAACCAATGCTTTGGTTCGTATCGCTAACAATCCTCAGCCATATGACTGCGGCATGTTCTTCACCCGCACCCCGTCTATCCTTCAATCCGTCTGCGTCAACCCAAACGCCGCATACCTCGCTTCGGGCGCAGTAGCCAGCATCCCATCTCCTCTCAATGTCGGCCTCGAAAACTCGAGACGCTTCCGCGCGCTGCCAGCCTACGCCGCTCTCCTCAGCCAGGGCCGCCCTGGTTATGCCAAGCTATGTCACAACATGGCCCAACTATCGCGGAAACTGGCCATTTTCCTGCGAGAGTCGCCGCACTATGAGCTCCTCCCTGACGAGAGCGCTGATGTTGAAGAGGTCTTTATAATCGTTTTGTTCAGGGCGAAAGATAGGAAGTTGAATGACGAGCTGGTGGCGAAGATCAATGCAACGAGGCAGATGTACGTGAGCGGTACGAGCTGGAAAGGCGAAAAGGCTGTGAGAGTCGCCGTCTCGAACTGGATGGTCGATATCGAAAGAGAGTTTCGAGTCGTGTCAGCGCTTTTGACTGCCGTTGCTGAGGGTCGCGAATTCGACATCGAAAAAGTGTAAATTTTATGAAGGAAATCGGCCCCTCTTATGGGTATTGTAGAGGATAAAAATGAAAAGAAATTCAACGCCAATAAGAGAGAAAAAAATCATCGCTCGTAGTTCAAATGCGCTGCCCCATGCCATGCCAAGATTCCATCTTGCTCTCTCTCGTCTGCATTCTCGCACGTCCCTTCAGTTTTCTTTCTCTCCTCTCTTAGCCAAACTTCTTGGATCCTCCCTTCTGCGACAATTTCTTGCTGCCCTTCTTCCCCGGCCCAATCAGCTCGAGATGTCCCGCCCTCTCGCCCAGCAGCGCCTCCGTCTTTCCCACCATGCCTGATGTGAATTTCTTGAGGAGCTTGTCGGCGCTCTTTGCTTTCTTGGGCTTGGTGACCTTGGATGCCTGGCGCTTCGAGTGGATGGCCTTTGGCGCGGCGGCCTTGTTGGACTTTTTGATTGAGCCTTGCGCCATCTTGTCCTCCTCTGGTCGATTTGAATCGCAGTGGAAAAAGATGGACAAAGGAGCGTTTTCTGGGTTAGGTGGTGTGGGATATATTTTTTTTTTTTTCCTTTTCGACTGGAGCCGCCGATAAGCTTAGATACGCAAATTATGCACCGCCGGCTTTTTGCCGAAGGCGCTGGCGGTCGCTAGTGTCTTGGCCGCTTTAGCAGTGCAGCACTCTAGTATTCAGCATGGATATCTTGAAGCATTGAACCCCAGAATCTGAAGATGAGTTTGAGAAATAACAGATCAAATACATATATATATTCCGGAGTGGAAGTTCTTGAAGAAAATAGAAGACGCGCTACGTCATTTTATATATTTACAGTGGATGAAAAGAGAAAACGAGGAAGCGTGATATTCAAATTCCAGTTCTAACCACAACGCCGGCTGTGTCGTTTCACTACATTATTGAGACCATCAATACCCTGCCTACCTAAGGTATATACGTGTATCCATGTACTTCAACACCATTTTGGCACAACGGTTCCAAATCTACCAGCCGTCGCCCCAACCATCGTCATCCTCCTCCGTTTCTTTAGGTGTCAGGTCAATCTTCTTAGCCACAGGCTTTGCTGCTGGCTTCGCCGCAGGTTTCGCGGCAGCTTTTGCTGCAGGCTTTTTAGCGGTGCTAGGTTTTGAAAGTCCTTTCGGTAGAGGCTTGCTGGGTCCCTTTTTCGCTTGCGCCGCCAGCCATCCAGCGAAATCGGGCTCATCTTCACCGAATGGCGTTGCAGACACAGACGCGGACGCAGATGCAGATTTATTGGTGGCAGTAGAAGGTGTATCAAAGGGATCGTCATCCGGTAGATCGCCCCATGCATCACCTGCATCATCGTCGTCGTCTGGTAAGAATTGTCCAGCAATTGCACTGGCAACGCTAGGAGTTGATGGGCCTGAAGTTATAGGAGGAGGTGACGCCACAGCTTGACGGTGAAGAGCCGATGCTGATGAGGTACTTGGTCTCTTCATCTCAGGCTTGGGCGATGGGGAAACAGCGGCCGGAGTTGGTATCTCTTCTGTTTGCATATCTCCAGCAACAGCAGTTAATTTGTTTGTGAAAGATGAGATGGCCCATCCCGCCCAACTGGCTCCCGGAGACGCACTTGGCTGTGCCGGGTTTGCTTGCACAACGGTAGCATCAGTCGACTGAGGTGGTGGCAAAACGGTGTCTGGCATAGCAGCAGCAGCTTTGCGAACTTTTTGTAGATAAATGTCCATTGTTTTAGATGCTTGGTCTCGGATCATCTTTTCTTTGTCAATCAGAGCTGGGCAAACCACTGGTAAGACCCGGATGGCACAGTCATCTTCAGTGAAATAGTCCGCTGTTGCGGCCAAAGCCATAAGCGCGGCATTTCTGGCATGCACGAAAGGATCGCGTAAGGAACGGGTAAAGGCAGCTATTAGCACCTTTGATCTTGATGATGTCCCGAGATTCTTTGCAATCTTGCCAAGGCAGATAGTTGTGTTCGTACGAATACCAGGTTGTTCGTCATTTGCAGTCTTTGCTAGCTGCTTCAGAAGGTCGCCATTAATGGTACGGTCTGATAACTTCCCAATGACGACCAGTACTGATTTCAATGTCTGTTCTCGAACCACAGGGGCTGCATCTGTAAAACCGGTGGCCTTGTATCCTTATTAGCTTCCCCATTCTTCAAAACAATCAGCAAGCAACATACTAGCTGTGGAAATATCTTGTCATTGACAATCCTCTGCGACAATTGTTCAATTATTAGGGGCAGGCCATCCAACAGGCATACTCGGATACCCCGATCAGGATTAGCAAAAGCGCGAACAATGAAGGGTGTGATTTTCGATTCAAAATCATCCGAGGGAAGTTTCGCAGCTATTTTCAGCACAACAGTGAGAGCTTTGGAACCACCGCCGCCGAATTCGACAGACTTTACTAATTCCGGAAGAACTTTGGCTTTGAAAAATTCTTCAGGAAAGTCATCCGTTACTTGTTCCAAGGTGCTGGCAAACTCATGAGTTAGATGGAGGAGCATGATAATAATGATGGCAGAAAAGATGCTTACTCGAGGAACTCATCTCGCTCATCAGGGTTTTTCATTCCCAGGTTGTCTACTCCATCCGTCAAATGGATCAAAGGGGTATCAAAAAACGAGCCGGATCGGCGCCCCATGTCAAGGAAGTTGCCAGCGCTTATCCGCGCTTTAGGATTGGCGTTGCAAAGACGCTTGTAGGCAGTATGCATTGTAGGGGGCACGTTCTTGGTTTGGCCAGCTTGATCTGGGCCAAGAAAGTCGCCGTTGAAGACTTCAAATATCAGGGTTCCAAAGTTGAAAGAGTCCAGGGCGTAAAGAGGATGTGACTTGGTTGCTCCCCATCCTCCTTGAGCCACTTCAGGCGGCGCATATCGGCCAGAATCAGGAACTAAGCTTCCATAACTCTAGACAACGTATTAGTAATATTAGTAACTTGTAACTTTATACTTGGACGATCCAGAAACTAACGTCAAGAGTAGTCTCGCTCTCCTTAACATTGCTTAAAACTTCAAAGCCGCCCAGTCTCCACTCTCCGCTTTCTGACGTATATATTGAGCCGACTTTCAGACTTCCGTGCTTTGAGGAAGCATCGTCGTTGATAAACTTGAGGGTTTGCTGCATAACAATTAGCGTTTGGGTATCGTAAGTTTTAATTTCCCAGTAAGATATTACAGCGACTGTGTATATGCCCCATTTAATCGTCTCGGGACTCAAGCTCTTCCGTTTGACGTGCCACCGAAGAGGAACAACACGCTCGGTGGCGATGTAGATGTATGTATCTGTCTAATTGCTTGGAAATCAGCTCCGAAGCGTGGCTAAGACGGTCGTATCGCTTCGCATACCTCGACAGTGTCTAGGACTTTGATAACGCCGGGGTGTCGCAATGTTCGCAGCTTCCTCAGCGCATTCTTGGCGAGCGGCAGCTGACTCTTCTTCGCCGTGATGTCGAATGAGAAGATGCTGCAGTTTGATCCGTCCTCCTAAAACGGTGGTCAGCTGGTGTAATGCCTGGCCGGTTTCCGCACCAAAGCTTACCCGCCTTGTTCCATTGTATAATGTCCAGATGGACTCGTCCACGTCGACCTTGTCGCCGAATGTGTAAGGGAAAGGAGGGCCCTGCGATATGGCCGAAGCCACGGCAGATTTGAGAAAGTCCATGTGACGGGGATTCAGTCGTAGACTCCGGGTTGGCAAATGTGCAAATCGAACTGGACTAAGCGAGGCGCGGAGCGTGAACGCTGTCTGCGACTGGACGGATGGATGTCCGCCAAAGGAAATGAGGCTTGCGACACCATCTTGACGACGTGTAGTTCCAGCAAGCTCCCCGCGCTACCACGTGTCAAACACCGCCTATGCTCGCTGTGCTCCGTAGCACGAACAGCTTTAAGCGACTCGCGCCGCTAAAGAAGGGCCGCTTCAGGGCCTGATGCGCCGCTAAGGCATCGCCCCTAACTGCCAGTGAGACTTGCCCGTATAAGTACCTGGCAGTACTTCGCGGTGGTACAGAAACCTCTGCATCGCTGCAGATCCGAGGGTTGCAGAATCTTTCTAGACTTTCGCACCCCTGGCATCGTGCTCTGCCATCTAAAATCTGACCACTGCTGCTGCGACCCTGATTCCGCCATGGCCGTGACAGAAGCCAAAGATGGCGGTTTGCATCTCGACTTTCCACTGAGGCCACTTCCATCTCAGCCATGCGAATCATCGGCCACTCGACAACCCAACCCAACGCCAATCGCTCTTACTAAGCCATCGACGGCCCGGTACGATTCAGGTACTGATACGTCTGCCTGGCGAACTCTCCAGAGCGGCTAAGGTGCCCGTTGAAAGGGCGCTTGGGCCACTAGCGACAACGATGTGCCTTCGACCAGCAAACCGACGCCGGCGCTCCAGCCTTGCACCATTTCCTCTCTTTTCCTCATCGCGCATCACCGCGGAGGAGTCGGCGCAGCTGGAATCCGGCAGTTCACGCCTGTTTGTCTGATGCCTTGCACTTCTCCGGCGCCGGCCTCTGGAGTTTCAAGTTACCGCGGACAAGCTTGCCTGCCAGAGACCCCTGGAAAATCAACGCAGATATTTGTGCCGTGAGCATATTGAGGTGGTATCCGGGATTGAAAGTAAGTCGTTCGGTTTCATTTCACTTTTATACGCATTGCCCCTTTCTGCTTCTGTGCAGATCGCTCGATATAATGGATGATGCTACCATGGTAAAAGGTCTGACCGAATGGAACCTCCTGGTTTTGGTTTCCTGTGTCTTCCTGAGCGTTTATCTATTCACGGAAACGCGTCAAACAGCTACCCTTGCCCAATTCACGGCAAAGAATCTTGTCTCGTATTCTTTGCCGGGAGGCTTCAAAAAGTGCTGCGTATCAAGAATATTCGCGTCGCACACGGAGTCTCTGCCCTCATCGCCTCCACGGACTGAGACCAAAGGCCGCGACGAACACTGCTTGCTCACGCGAGCAAAAAGCTTTCAGGAAGACGCTTGATTCTTTAACCGTTGCTGTTCTTAGCCTGAAGTCACAAAAAAGAAACTGAAAAGATCTGACATTACAAGAGCGAGCCCAAATTCATTTCTCTTGCGCAGACGTTTCACTGTACAGCCGTGCTGACTAATTGTAGGATTTCATTTCTATTTTCAAACCTGGTATTCATTCAGGTGGCTGTGGATAAATCCTATCCGGATGATTTTGAGCAAAACGCAACGCGTTGGGCTGCTTGTTAGAATTTTGCACTGGCCACCCCCTGGTTGCCGCACCGCAAAATCTTGGATGATAAATCATCAGCCCTCATTAAGCGGAACTCTAGGCCTTTTACCTGGCATGGAATGGTTTTCGCAGACATCATCCGGATTCTGCTGTATGATTAGCAAGGTCCACGGACATGAATCGAAATGAGGCCCTTAGAGCCAGGGGAGGATGCTCTGTTTGGGGCTGCGAAGAACCCATCTTTGCAGAGTCTCTCTGCTCTAAGCACCAGACGGTTGGCCATAACGTTGCTACCTTCAAGCCTCCTGGTGCTGAGCCGATGCCTCGGTCTGTACACAAGGCAAAGAGAACCCGGCGCTTCTCCCCCGGACGTACAACGATTGGTCCCGCACAGAGTAATCTTCAGCGATCCACGCCTTCTGCACATCGGAGCGACTCCACTTTGGCACACCCTGCTAATGCCACGGAGATGCCAGCTTTTGCCCGTCAGTTTCCAAAGCAAAACCCGGGCCATGTTCTTGCGCATCCAGCATCACCAGCAGCAACGAGGCTCGTCATGTCAAAGCAGGTCCGAGCAGCAACAGAACTCTTACCGGCGGCCTACGCAGTCACGACGAGGTCTGCACTGTCGGAACCCCGGGAGCCTTATTTTGCATTGAGGCCCGATCAGGGTCATTCTGCATATGTGCACCAAAGTCGCAATAGAGATGCGCCAGCGGGCCAATATGCACCACCAAACACCCTTCCCAGAAAGCATCTTGCCCTTATCGGCGGCTTGGTGGACGTTGAGGAAGGATTTGCACCGAATTTGAATTTACCCAATCCTCCGCCGACTGCTTTTCCCATTTCGTCCAGTATCGTTACAGGTATTAATGGCCCACCAACGGCGACTTCATCTTCCAGGACTGGTGACACAAGCCCGGAGGAGTCAAATTCGATCACTGTAGCTCAACCGCCAAGCCAGAGAAAGCCGGAGTCGATTAATAACAATAGGCGTGATGGACCTACTATCCACGTATTCCAAAAATCCGATGAAACCTTGCAAAGCAAAGAAAACATTCCAATTCATATATCTCCTTTAAAGAGGAAAGCCGATCTATCAGATGCGCTGCCAAAAATCAAAGACTCCCCTGTTCAACAGAAAGGAGACGGACGCTCTACCTCATTGGAAAAAGAACGGCAAACAAAGGCACGAAATTCAAACTATCAAGAAGCCATCTACAGAAGCGCTCCGCCAACCAAATCTTCTAAATGTCAAAGCCACGTTCCTGGTAGCGAGCAAGTTGCGCATCAACCTCGTACCCCTAGAAAGGCCCAGGTATCAAATACTCTTGTATCTACGATAGAGACTGTGCAAGCCAATGGTAGAGGCCAGCTTGAAAATCATACACGTGTGCAAATCGAAATCTTGGATTCCGATGACGAAGACATCATTGACATTCCTCAACAACCGCAACAGCCAGAGCTATTGGCAGCTGCAACAAAACGTACACAGAAGAATATGGCTAATGATCCGGCATCCACTGTTGGAACAGACGGTGCCAGAGTGGTGGACCAAACAGTGGTGGACCACACGGTGCTGGTGGCCACGCAGGCGATAGCAGAGGAGCGCAAGAAGGACAAGGTCCATGTCTTTGACTCAGAGGCCTTTGATGCAATGATATATCGCCAGTCTACGCTCCGTCCGCCGCCAGGGGTTGCGTCACAGGCTCCAGCCCGACCGAAAACGCCACTTAAAAAGCCTTCTATTGAGTATCAGAGGCAGTATTTATCAATTAATCCCGCAATTCATTTGCCAATTAAGCGATCTGACAACTGGCACACGAAAAAGGCACTAGAGATTCAAGCCCGCGGAAGACGCAAGGCGTGGTTTGGAAAAGTCATTGAAAGGCAACGGTGGCTACGAGCAAAAGAAAAAGCGGAGGAAGACGAGCGAAATGCAGCCAAAGAGTCAAATCAAATGGCTCTGCGCATAGACCCGCAGCCCTGGTCGTACAATCGAGTTATCGATTTTGGAGATGTTCCTCACGAGGAACTACCAGAAGATGTTCTACAGAACCCCGCGTGGGCTAAGGCATGTGCCTGGCACCGAGAGAATCATGCAAAGAGGATTTTTCGAGAACACGCTGCCAAGAATGCAAATCGGGCAGCATGGGATCAAGCTGAACGTGTCATGAAGGATGCCAAACTAGCATCACAAAAGAGCCGCGGACCTTGACATCAACGGGACTTGATTCACTACAAGTCCTAGCGTTTGGCGCATTCTCCCCTGATTCTTCGTCTTGAAAAAATCAGCTCTAGTGATGTGCTTTACTACAAGGTCTTATATAAGAGGAAGCATTTGCAGTTATAAAATCTATGTACAATGGAGTTATGGAGGCATAAGACTATAATTGGCGCATATGGAGAAGGTTGTTTTCCTCTTTCTATTATTCTCTTTATTCATAGAAGTAGATGGCCTTGTGGCCAGGGAGCGTGACATTGTTTTGTCAGATATTCGATTCAATGGTTAATATTTCTGAGCAACAAGCTCTGCGAGCGCGATATATAAAAAGCTATTCTGTCATCAAAAGCGCTGAATCAATTACATGTTGATTGCTAAGCTCAAGATCTAATTCATTACAACTCCATATCTCACAAGTCCCAACACCGCACCAAGAAGTATCGCAAGAGGCGCTGAGAGAGCAAAGTATCTGCCCCCAACATATGCCGACGCTGCGACAACCACCCACCATGGATCATCACCCAGGCTTTTCCCGGACTGGAAGCCCTCGTCTACATACCCAACTTGCCATATTCGGTACACGGCTGTGTAAATGAAGCCAACTGCGCCTGCGTTGATTCCTCTGGACCCAGATTTCACCCATGGTTTGCTTCTCAAGACTTTCCAAACGCCCATGGTGCCATGAACCAAGATCATCCCTGGCAGGAAGATGCCTAAAAACGCAATGATTGCTCCAACAATAGCGGGTTGCCCATTGTTAATGGCGGCGAGGGCTCCTAGGAATACGGCAAAGTTGAAATTCGGCCCTGGAAACGCTTGGATAATGGCGAGCCCGATGAGAAAGTCGCGCGGGCTGACCCATCCTTCAGCCACGACATATTCCCGCAGCAGGGGAATCACCACCGGACCGCCGCCAAAAATGACGGTTCCGGCGAGACAGAGATTGGCAAAGAGTTTGTACAGCATGGGAGGGCTGTGCAAGACTCCGCGGAGCACCATTATCACTGTGAAGGCGAGAAGGAAAGTTGCAATGACAGCGGCTCCAGCTTTCCATGAGAAGTTTAGTCGATACTCTTGTGGTATGGTGCGCGGCTCAAGGTTAGTGATGTCGTGTTCCTCGGGTGTTGTGATGGAGTTACTGGAGCCTCTCCGGCCATCCCTTTCGACTGCATCATTTTCCACTCCCGTTGGTGATGGGCCCGGGTGTGTGAGTTTACCTTTGATAAATCGGCCGAGACGATGAAGCCAACGGAAGTCATATACAACAGCAGCGAATCCGGCAGCAAATATGAGGGCTGGAAAGTACCAAAGCGCATTATACAGCAATCCGGCAGAAGCAGCAAGGAAGACAATGATCCTAGTCAGTCTGTCTGTAATTGCCTTGTTCGACAGCTCAACCGCAGCCAAAGCGATAATCCCGACAGTCGCGGCATTCAGCCCAGAGAGTAGGGCGTAAACTGCGCGAGGCAGCGCATCATCTATGTTGGAGACACCAACGGAGAGGCCAAACATGCCCAACGCCCCGGGCAAACTACACAATAGAAGTTACTACTACTCAACCACTTCTCGCCAATTCGGAGAATCTAGACTTTTCTTTACCTCCAAAGCAAGAATGCGAGCAGGGCTCCGAATACCCCGCTGTGAATCAAATTGATGCAGTAAACCATCTTTGTGCTTCCTGGGCCTGATAGAGCTTGCGAGACGCTGAACAGCTCCTGGTACTATGAAGGTGAAGCTATTAGTCTGCTGAATTGAGCGGGAATTGTCTCCAGTGGCGCGCATACCAGTTGCTCGTCGATCCAGTTAAGCTTCAGCACAAACTTATCATGCAGCTGTATTCAACGTCAGACTACAATTGAGCAATATCGTGGCTTTGATGCGTACAATCTTGAAATGGACTGGCGGTCCCCCAAAGGCAGTCATGCCGAGATGCCAGTTGTTTGAGACAACAGGCCATGCTTGAATGAGGGTCTTTTTGACCTTGCTTTCCCAATAACTAATAGACAACATTTTTGCCAGGATAGCATTCAGTGTCTATGTCTCACTTGCGAATTAAATATCCAGAGTGGAAATTGTGAGTAGGAACGGTTTGCGGAACGTCGCTCGATGTTCCGAGTCATCGGGCTGGGTTATAGCATGACTGTAAGAATTCTGGCCATGATTGCGTTAGCGGTTACGCCATACGCTATGCCTCTAGCGTCATTTAGAATTGCAAGATTAGTATGCCAAGGAATGATTCTTAGTAACCTATTAGCTATAGTAAGACGGTAGAGCATTTCCGCTTATTCTAACTAAAATTGGCAAAACTACTTGGCGTAGCTCAACCTGAGTCACACTTGTAATCTTGGCGAATTATCATATTGCAACTGTCCTCGGGGAAGATATTGTATTTTACAGCCGAATGGATTTAATTACATGGTTACAGAGTCGGTGATAGTACCAGCGCTTTACTAACCTAGTAATACATAAGATTTCACTTTGAACTTAAAGCTAGCAATTACTTTACAGTTGCGCAAGATACAGCCTTTTGTTTCAAGCAGTATTGTAAAACAAGCCATCTCGGAAATAAATGGTTCATTTACTTCAAATTGTTATTGATCTATAGCCCTATTATGAAATGTAACGCAAATAATTCTTACCTTACTAAGGCAATATTGGCCCAGCAATATTAGCATGCCTACAACTATAAAGCCTTTAATTATTAATTCCCAAAGACTTTGTAAAAGTTTCTGCTTCTTAGAAGCCTTTTTAGACTTGAAAATGGTTAGGGTTATAAGCAGCTTCTAAACTACAGATATTGGTCTAGTTATACTATTAGCCTGTTTGTATATTATACTTTTATTTTAGCTGTAAAATATAGATATCCCAGACGGTATATTTTTTACATAATTACTGTCGCAACTTGTGTATTTAGGGGCGCTGGGAGGCTAAGAACAGTGTGCTTTTGTAATTCTACAATAAAAAAAAGGTTAACTGTAAAATGCAAATATATTACTTTGAGGATTCTCGCCATTTAAGCTCAAAAGCTTAGTCGCTATATAGCGTTGGTGTTACAAGACAGCTGCTTTATGTAACTACATTTCAATGAAATTATTTTACTTATGCAAGAAATCAACTTGGCTCTGTGCCCTATGTATACTGCTTTATACAAAACAAACAGCAAAACATCTACCTGTTTTTCATCCTCATAACATACTACTTTACCCGCTCCCAGTAACTAAACCCTAACCCTGCATCAACATTTATACGCCCTTGGACAGCAAGTTCAGCGCACTGCCAGCCAAGATGAATCCCGCCTGGTCCTTGCTAACAGCATGCTTCGTCGGGATCAAAAATTCCTCGCCACTGGCCTTCTTGACCTTGAGCTGAACATCTCCCTTGCCCTTATTGCGGAGCATCTCGTACAGTCCCACAGTGCTAACCTCGTCACCAGCTCCAATCTTGTCGTAATCAGCCTCGTTCTCAAACGTCAGCGGCACAACGCCCTGCTTCTTCAGGTTCGTCTCGTGGATGCGTGCAAAAGACTTTGTCAGGACGACTCTCGCGCCGAGGTATCTAGGCTGCAGAGCGGCGTGCTCACGAGCCGATCCCTCGCCGTAGTTGTGCTCTGCGACGACGAGCCACTCCTGGTTGCGCTCCCTCCACAGCTGGCCGAGCTCGGGGATGGTGTGCTTGGAGCCGTCGAGATCGTAGGCGGCGTTGACCTCGCCCGTCTCGGCGTTGGTGGCGGTGTTGAGGGTGTTTGTGCTGATGTTGGGGAGGTGGCCCTTGTACTTGAGCCAGGGGCCGGCGGCGGAGATTGTGTCGGTGGTACACTTGCCGGTGACCTTGACGAGGACGCGGAGGCCGGAGAGGTCGGACTCGGGGAAAGGGGCAAAGGGCTCGAGGAAGGCGAGACGATCGGAAGATGGGGAGACGGCGACTTGAATGCTGGGGTCGGGCTGCTGGGAGAGGACACCGAGTGAGGGGACGCCGGCTTCAAAGGGAGTCTGGGGGCCTTCAAGACCGTGAGGGGGAGAGAACTTGAAGTCCTTGCCAGAGGGGGTCTTGATAGTGTCGGTCATGGGGTTGAATGTGGTTGAACCAGCAAAGGCCATGGCGGTGACAATCTCGGGGGAGGCAAGGAAGTTCATAGTTTCGGGGTTGCCATCGTTTCGACCACGGAAGTTGCGGTTGTATGAGGTGAGAATAGCATTAGAGGTTCCCTTGGTAACACCATCCTGTCGTTGCCATTGGCCGATACAAGGACCACAAGCGTTAGATAGCAACACGCCGCCGGCAGCCTCAAAAGTCTTAAGAGTGCCGTCACGTTCCAGAGTGGCGCGAATCTGCTCACTACCAGGGGTGATGTAGAAATCAGCAGCAGGCTTAAGACCAGCGTCGGCCGCCTCCTTGAGGAGACTCTCCACACGGGTCATGTCCTCGTAGGAGCTGTTGGTGCAGCTGCCGATAAGACCGGCAGATAGCTTCTCAGGCCACTGCTGCTCCTTGACGACATTCTTGAACTTGGACAGGGGGGTAGCCAGGTCGGGAGTGAAGGGGCCGTTGACATGGGGCTCCAGCTCAGAGAGGTTGATGGTGATGAGCTGGTCATACTCGGCACCTTCATCGGCCTTGAACTGGAAGCGGGAATCCTCAGAGGCGCTGTTTCCGGGGAAGCTCTGCAGGGCCTTGATGTTCTCAACAGCCTGGCCTCTGCGGGTAGACTCGAGGTAACGAGCAGAAGCTTCAGTGTAAGGGAAGAGGGATGTTGTTGCGCCAACCTCGGCGCCCATGTTGCAAATAGTAGCCATACCAGTAGCGCTCAGAGTGTCAACACCAGGGCCAAAGTACTCGATGATGGAGCCAGTGCCGCCACGAACCGTCAGCTCGCCAGCCAGCTTCAGGATGACATCCTTAGGAGCAACCCAGTTGTTCAGGCTACCAGTGAGCTTGACACCAAGAACCTTGGGGGCCTTGAGCTCCCACGGGGCGCCAACCAGCGCCTCAACGGCATCGGCACCTCCAACACCAATCGTGACAGTGCAGAGACCGCCAGCATTGGGGCTGTGGCTGTCAGTGCCCAGCATCATCAGACCCGGCAGAGCATAGTTCTCCAGCACGGTCTGGTGAATGATACCCGCGCCAGGCGGCCAAAAGTCCATGCCGTACTTGCGCGCCGCAGACTCCAAGAAGTCGAAAATCTCCTTGTTCGCCTGGATGCCCGTCGACAAATCGTCCTCTGCGCCCTTTGCGCCCACGATCAGGTGGTCGCAGTGGATGCTCGCAGGGATGGCCGGCCTCTCCAGATTGCACGACATGAATTGTAGCAGCGCCATCTGCGCAGACGCATCCTGCATGTTGACCCGGTCGGGCTTCAGCAGCAGGTTGGCCTTGCCGCGGATGCTGGATCCATTGTCCGTGTTGGTCAGAAGTGACTCTTCGACATTGTCCAGGTGGCTGTAGAGAATCTTCTCAGCGAGCGTCAGGCGCTGCTTGCCCAGGACTCGGCGCACTTCGGTGTATCTGTTGAAGAGCTTCTCGTACGTCGGCGGCAGGGACTTGACGCTCGAGAATCGCCTGGTCGAAGAAGTGCATAGAGTGCGGTTCAGAGCTCCGGCCGCGGAGCCGGATCCCGCTCGTCGCAAAAGGCTCTACCAATTGCCAATTCAAAGTCAGTTCATCTTGTGTTATAATTCCAGTTTATTACTTGTTTGAATGCCAGAAACTCACAGTCATGGCGCCTCCAGAACGACCTGCCAGTTCAATTGGTGCCATCTTCTGCGCTCGTGATTCATTCCCACGAACAAACTTTTTGGTGGGGTGAAAGTTTTGAGATTGGCAATGCGCGGTATCGGATTGGAGACCGGCGGCGGGAGAGAATCGGGGCAAAGTGGCGCACGTCATTGCACCAAAGAGCTGGCGCTGGCGCTACTATTGACATTGATCCATCACACTATAAGTTAGTAGGGCAACCATATAGGAGGAAATCATTTGATGATATCCTCAATAACAAAGTATGCTGAAGCTAAAGTTCTGGATCGACCGCCATGTCTCAATACATCTTTCCCATTTCGAGTATTATATGAATGGGTATCTCAACCCTGCTAAACATCATGTATCATCGCCTCAATCCCAGTTCCATCATGCAGTACCTAGTATATCCATTTGATCCATCCGGTCTATCGACCCCTTGTTTTCTGTTTCTCTTCTTCTAGTAAATTGCAACCCCATCGGCATCATCCAGCCATAGTGAAGCCAGATCTTTGGCCAGTCCTAATCTCAGCTTGCGAATCACGTCTTCTCCCTTGGTATTAGCAAGCCAGCCCTTCCGCCAGTCCCAGCCCCTGTTCACTTTGCCTCCTCCTCCCATGATAGACTTTTGCATGTGACTAGCAAGAAGTGAACTGCCACTCATCATATATGTACTACCACTCAGCGAACTTGTCGACTTCATCAGATCTGAGGGCGTAGATCCCTTCAAGCCGTGTCCTGACGCGAGCACCAGGTTGAAAAACTCTTCGCACGTCGAGTACACTCTGGTGCCCACCGCTTGAATATCCTCAATCGCCTTGAGCAGAATGTCGAGTTGCTCGAGAGAGATGATAGAGGGCGACTGGTTGATGAAGACTGTTGTTTCGCCAAGCAGAGCCAGCAAAAAGTCTTCGCTGACCACAGCATCTCTTGTCTCGTCGTAGAGCCCGCCGCGGATGTTGTCGCCTGAGCTAGAGACGACAGCCACCAACGCGAACGCAGCTTGCTTCTTCATGGCAAGAGCCCTAGAAGGTGAAGTTTCTTCGATATTTCCAATCTCATCTCTGATCTCGTAGAATTTGCGCAACGTAGCGTAGCCGCTGAGCATGCGGCCTAGCACCTGGGCGGCTTCCAGATCAACCTTTGCCTTGTCTTCCAAGGTTTCTGATCTGTTTCGAAGCAAGCCCTTGAGATCTTCGTCAAGATCCTCTTCGGCAGGATATACCGTCGACTGTACCAGCGAATAGGACATGAGAAGGTTCAGCACTTCACGAACTCGGTCCGTGCGGTGAGATAGTGCAAAATACCAAAGAGCTTCGCCGTATCGGTGAGATTCTTTTGACAAAATCTCGGCAAATGTCTACCAAACAGTTAGCATCACGTTGCTCATCAAAGATACCAAGTCACATGAGTTAAACACGCTGCTTACCTCTGCAGTCTCCTCAGCATAATTCATCATGCCCAGGTCGCTCAACAGCCTCCACATCTTATCAACCGTTGTGCTAGAGTTCTCATCCAATGTTGCCAAAAGGTCTCTCAGTAGTTCACCAACTATTTCCTCTGACTTTTCTGGAACGTCCATCCGCCCAAGCACCTGAATGGCCATCTCCCAGCCGTCTCGCTGTGGTGAGAGGTGCTCAATTCCTGCCAGCTCTCTCGCATAAATAACAAGAGTTGTGTCTTTGATGCCCTCGACATCATCCGTGGTAGGCTGGCCGACTCCAAGAAGCATTAGATCGTCGATATCCAGACTGTCAGCCGGTAGCGGCTTCGCAGATTCTTGGGGCGGAAGCCATTTGCCCAAAGAAGCGATTTCGGCTACTGAGCAAGCAACTGGTAGTGACCACGTTCTCAGGCATCCAACCACAGCGTGAACGTTGCCTTCAAAGGCAGATGCAAGGGCAACCTCTACGGGATTCATTGTGTTAGGGGTCAGGCCAGATTGGATAACAACATTGAACACCGTCACAAGTCGATCAAAGTAGTCCTCAGAGTCTGTAAAGCTACCGGGCGATACACCAAACTGAGACTGCATCAGGCTCTTGGGGCGCTGGACTCCCTCATCCCACCAGCCAAACAGTGCAACTGTTGCTTCGCACCAATCTTGCGCCGTCTCCAAGATAGCCTCAGTCTGTCCCAGGACAATGTCATATACAGTCTGTAAATTTTCGTAAATATCCCACGGAATTTGGCTCGACGCCTTCTTGGCCATTGCTGACATGGACGAGTCGACTCCGTCGTTCAGAGAGTCCAGTAGGCTAGTGTCTTTGCCTTCAGCAAACAGGGTGAGTCTATCCAGAGAGCCTCGAGCTTGGACTCGGAATAGAGTCCAGCTGCTATCCAGAATCTCCCAGTCGTTCCGTGCTGCGGGGCATTGGTCAAGCATCTCACACGTAGCCTCTGCAAACCTTCGTACGTTTTCGAGGGCCTTGCCAGTGTACGTTGGGCCGCCCAGAGGTCCTCGGCGAACATGCTCCCAGCCAGCATTTCTCAAAAGCTGCTGTGCTCCGGTTACGTCACCCCGTAGCAGTGCATTTCTCAGAGTCTGCCAGTACAGGCTGTGGCATGCAGGGCTGGGCTTATATCTGGAAATCTCTCGAACTTGGTTGGGAAATAAGTTGTGGCTGCTTTGTAACCAGTCAAAGAGAATTTCTGGCAATGGTGGCACCTTATCGTCCTCGGTTTTTGTGTCGAAGCGAGCATGGTGCATACGGAGAATCAGATGGGCAACATAGGCAGCTTTTTCAAACGGGTCTGCGCCTTCTGGTGGTCCAATGGTGGCCAGATCTTCGCCTTCTGGCGGAGGAAGCTCCTCGGTGTACTCTGTCCACAGTTGAATGAGTCGGTAGGTTATATTAGCAAGTGAGTTTTCCAGTCTTTCCGTGTCCTCGTGCGCGCCAACCCCATCGTTGTATAGCTGGCAAACCAGGTTTTCGGTCTTTAGGATCAAGTCCGGGCTCTCTGTGATTCGGGCAGGCTCTTGATACGTATAGATATCTTTGGCAATGGTGGCGAATTGAAGCTCGTGGTTTCTCGTAGGCCTAAAGCGAGTCGACTGGCTATATATGCTCTCAGCTTCCTTGCGCACTCTGGCCGTTGCCGCAGGTGTTTGTAGCATCATTAGATCTGAATCGTCGCCAATAACTGGCTGACCATATGCACGGTCATCATGTCGCATGTTTAGGAAAATATCACCCGTTTCAGAGGCATCCGCGCTCAGTTCTTCCTCCATTTCCTCGTCGATGTATCGCTCCACCTCGGCTTCCATATCATCGTTTCTTTGTGATGCCCGAGTTGTCTGGGGTGTGCTTCGAAACAAACTTCCTCTCTGGGGGGGAAGTTCGTCGTCGTCGTCGAAACCGTCGCCAAAATCGTCCTCCTTGTCGTTACCGTTGGCACGAAGCTGTCGGCTTAGCCCAGATGGCCTCCCTCCGAAGTTTCGGCCCAGAGGAGCATTTTGGCCGCGTGGTTGGCCAAACAGTCCTCCCCCAGTGCTTGAAGTCGTGCTCGTCGGTCCGTCGCCGAATTGCGAAAAGTTATTAGCTTGTCGCCTATCTGGTGTTAACGGCGAACCCTTGGCCATGGGGCTGGAATCAATGATGAACCTATGGGCCATGGTGACGAGCGATGCTGCCCTGTCGGCTGGTCCAACAGAATGCTCGTATCAATGGCAATGGAGTATCAATTATTCATAAACGCGGATGGATTTTCGTAAAGGACGGGACGTGTCTTTCGTATTAAGCAAGATCCGCAGCAGATGCAGGCGTAGAATTGGCAACGCTTAGTTGTGAATGAAAATTGCCCTCTATTCGTTTGGCCCAGCACGCGTCTTGGATATTTTTTGGGAGCTGTTGTCGCGCCGAGATGAATGCGATCCGGAATTTAGCCGATCTCACCGAAACGCCTGGAGTCCAAGGTGGACTCGGTGTATCAATACAGCCATATCCAGCATTACACAACAACGGAGTCCAAGCGACAAGAGGAAAATTGCGTAGAAAAAAGTTCAGTTTTAATTTATATGTTAAAGAAGTAGTGGGCTCAGTTTCTACATGTTCAATCCAAAATGAAGTGCCGTACGCTGTAAGAGGTGCCTATACGTGCCTAGGCAAGAGTTTGAATGTTGGTCCAAGCTACACGATGTCTGCCCGCAATATGGCTGTTCATAGGTCTCATAAATCAAAAACGCCATCTCGGGAGATATACCAATGTTTTTCAAGTGTTTCTATTTGAATAGTCGTCCCGTTTTTTCAAAACGCCGAATAACCAAGGCAATCCATAAAGTCGGCAATAATTATAGCCGCTATAGGGACAGTATCACCGCTTCTGATTCATTGTGAGCACGGAGATGACGGAGTTACATCTGTCTCGGGCACATAACACCGGATAGGGCCCGGATCAAGTAGCAACCTTTTGAAAAATCAGGTCTCGTTCAAAGAATGCGATTCGTTGACGGGTAAATCCCAAGTATTGCCCAGGTATTGCCCTGGTATTGCGCAGCAATTCAGTTGACGCATGAGTAAGCGCATGAAATACATGTAGCTTTAAGCACCAGTTTTTTGCTTCCCCCACTTGCGCCGCAGCGGGGTAGCTATGAGAGTGTCGAGTCTTAATAGTGACGTTCGGGGGATCGGAAAGCTGTGTGTCAAGCTCAAGCAGCTTGCGCCCGTGAATAAATACATAGGAGCTCCATCTTTCACTTGAGCTTTTCTCCAACTCATCAGGAAAGCTGCATTATTCGGCCGCATTTCACCAGCCGAACTAACACAATGGCCTCGACTGTTGGAAAGGTGAGCACATCACTGAAACTACCCCTCCACAGCCTTTGCACCCCGCCATCGATTAGAAGTTATGCAGCTGACGAGAGAGGGATGCAGACCATCACCTGCAAGGCTGCCGTAGCCTGGGAGGCTGGCAAGGAGCTGAGCATCGAGGACGTCGAAGTTGCTCCTCCCAAGGCCCACGAGGTGCGCGTGCAGATTTACTACACCGGCGTCTGCCACACTGGTAAGCTGCGAGACTGATGGAGCTCTCAAGGAGTTAACAGGAAAATGCTGACCGCTATAGATGCCTACACTTTGTCCGGCAAGGACCCGGAGGGAGCTTTCCCCGTCATCCTGGGACACGAAGGAGCTGGTATCGTCGAGTCTGTCGGTGAGGGTGTCACCAACGTGAAGCCCGGTGACCACGTCATTGCTCTCTAGTATGCTCTCTTCGACCCCCAATGTCTCACAGTCTATGTCGAAGTTGGAAACTAATTAGCATGTAGCACACCCGAGTGCAAAGAGTGCAAGTTCTGCAAGTCCGGAAAGACTAACCTCTGCGGCAAGATCCGAGCTACTCAGGGCAAGGGTGTCATGCCCGATGGCACCAGCCGATTCAAGTGCAAGGGCAAGGATCTCCTCCACTTCATGGGCACCTCAACTTTCTCTCAGTACACCGTCCTCGCCGATATCTCCGTTGTAGCTGTTCAGCCCGAAGCCCCTATGGACCGAACCTGTCTCCTTGGCTGCGGCATCACCACTGGTTACGGTGCAGCCCGCGTCACCGCCAAGGTGGAGGAGGGCTCTAACGTCGCCATCTTTGGAGCTGGATGCGTTGGTCTATCAGTTGTTCAAGGAGCTGTCGTCAACAAGGCCGGCAAGATCATCGTGGTGGACGTCAACCCGTCCAAGGAGGAGTGGGCGAAGAAGTTTGGTGCTACCGACTTTGTGAACCCTAACGATTTGAAGGGGCAGACTATCGTCGAGAAGCTGGTCGAGATGACTGACGGCGGCTGCGACTACACGTTTGATTGCACTGGTAATGTCAATGTAATGCGTGCTGCTCTGGAGGCTTGCCACAAGGGTTGGGGCGAGAGTATCATTATCGGTGTCGCTGCTGCAGGACAGGAGATTGCCACTCGCCGTAAGTTGACTCTTTCTGCTCTGTTCTTGGGGTGCTGAACTCTATCATACTAACTTGAGTTCTTTCTTTAGCATTCCAACTTGTCACTGGCCGTGTCTGGAAGGGCTGCGCTTTTGGCGGCATCAAGGGCCGCACGCAGCTGCCTGGACTTGTCGGCGACTATCTGTCTGGAGCTCTCAAGGTTGACGAGTTTATTACGCACCGCAAAACGCTTGGGGAGATTAACAGTGCGTTTGAAACGATGAAGCAGGGAGACTGCATCCGAGCTGTTGTTGATGCGCGGACCTTGTGAAAAGATGCGCGGACCTTGTGAAAAGATGCGCTGAGGGGAAGGCCAGGACCAATCGCCAGGCTTGGTGTCAAATTGTAAAATAAAAGACTATACTTTCATAATAAAAGCAGAAGATGCAGCGAAGAGAGAGAACTAGGGTAGTCAGGTCAGGAGTCAGATTGTACCTTGATGGTTACCTCGGTGGAGAAAGGCATGCATAGGGTAGTAGTAGTATACATACGTGTATGAGGTACTACAAGTTATGCAAACCACGATGTTGAAAATTGAATAGCCTGTCTCAAATCCCTGTATATTGAGACTTGTATCGACCCGAACAACTGACAGGCAAAGAGAGCAGAGCATGGCTAGTTTGGTACGCAACAGGCAGTAGCAATATAAATTGAATGGGGATAGGAGTTGGAGTCAAAGGGTATAGAGTTACGAAAAAGAATATCATTGAGCAGAATTATAGCACAGATAAAGTATAGGAGGTTGAAGAGACAGAAGAGATTGAAGAGACAGAAGAGACAGAAGAGATTGAAGAGATTGAAGAGATTGAAGAGATTGAAGAGATTGAAGAGATTGAAGAGATTGAAGAGATTGAAGAGATTGAGATAATTCAGCTAGTATAAGCAGTAGATGTAATATGCATTCAGTTCAGTATATACAACTAGCACAGCTATGGATCTATATTAGTGTATGATAAGATAGTTATGTGCTATTGCTAACTGTAACATTTTCTGTTATATTGCTTCCTACTTGGTAGTGAAAAATCTTCACTTACACAAGAAGCGTTTACAGAGTCATCTCTGAGTGCCTCTACCTAATATGTACAATTACCATATATCATTAATATCATTTTGATGTTGAATATGCATCTACCTTCCTTGCCGCTCCTGCTCATAGGTGCTTCGGCAAATTTGTTTTGGTAGCCTCTTGGCAAATAGGAAGCAAGCCAGTAAGGCGGTTGATCAACACCAGCCTCTACGTATATCAATCAATTGGCAACCAATCAAGATATATTACAGTCTACCTAGTATAGTGGTCAGTACAGCAGTTTGTGGATCATTTGAATCACTGCAAACCCAGGTTCGATTCCTGGGGTGGACAATTCATATCTTTTTGGTGTTGTGATGGTGGAGCCGAGGGCTGAGACTATGGAGACACGATCCGCTCTGGTAACCAGCGGTATGCTTAGTAAGAAATCAAGAATGAGCACAGATTGAGTAAACATCTGACGACAGTAAAAGTCATTCTTACAGAACTCCAAAAATTTTCTGTAGCTTGTCTTGCTTTCGCTCATCCCGAACGGCGTGAGCGCCGGTCGACTGAGATGAACGAGAGCGGATCTCGGGATGACGACATGACTGTCACTGCCACCATGCTCAATGGCCTCACCTAGACAGCACAGTAATTTGTCCGGCATTTCGTACGAAACTCGGCAGTTCCCATTGGGGCAGACACACACTCGAGCGACAAGCTCGGAATGCTGAGCGGTGCTGATTTCGGAGGCTACGCCGGAGGCGGATCCGGCCGGCAGCGGGAAAGAAAAAGAGGCAAGAGATAATTCCGGGAAGCGCAAAGGGCAATATTGCCAAAAGCGGCGATTTACATGGTGAGAAAGACGGAAACGGATCGTATCGTGTGCAGCAATGTATGGGAGTTTATAGCACGTGTGGCTTTCCGTATAAGTGCCTACAGCAAATATTGAACTACAAAGGAACATCGGCGACGGTAAATTACTCCGTGTTATGTTAGCTGTATAATTAACCCATAGATTATTTCCTGCGGTACGGAATTGGCTGCTTAACAATCATGCTCACAGAAAGGATGCGTTGGTCGTAAGGTGTGTTTGATTGTCCAGGATTCCATGCGCTCCCTGCAGTGAAGCGCGCTCCAGCCAGCAAAAAGCAATCGTTTGATCCCAGCGCTCATCGACTCTTTTTGCTTTTGATCGCTGGCTTGATGCTAAGCATGCAAATCAAGTTTTGAAGGTCCCTTCATATCATTCCATGAGACAGCTATCAAGAGGTATCTTGCAGTACTATTTTGTACCCAACAATACCTACCTAGTACTTGTGACCTGTCTGATTGCTGCTCGAGGTACGGAGTACAAAGTACAGGGGATCAGACACAGCTCACTTCATTTTAGTACTACTTGAGAGTCGTCAGCGCTGTCAGCCTGGAAAGCGGTCGGGGGAACCTGGTTCAGGGACTTTGCAAGCGACTACGTCACAGCCAGTAAAACTCCACCAGCGAGCGAACCCAGTACATTCTGGCCTACTGGAATTGCACGAATCCATCTGATGCTACCTACCGTTGGGGGCATCTTTTCTTTAATGAGAGAGTATGAGAGCGTATCGTCTAGCAACCACGTAAAAGTAGCAGTACCAAAGGCGGGACAGGATTTGCCAGGAATAACTCCCTAAGGTATGTACTTTGTAGATACTGTATGTACGTGCCATCTTGTTAGCCAGAGCCATACTAGCGAGAAAGCAGCAGGCTGACAGAACTGACTGATCTTTTGCGCGCGCGACTTTTCAGCCGCCGACCGCATGACGGTCTGGCAAGTCATGGATGTCTTACGTCTCGCCATCTGAAGGGGGAAGTTTCCGGCTTTGGGGCGTTCCGGGGCCTGAGGTGAAACGGGCTGGACAAGAGTCGATCTCGAGCCCAGCCCGTGTTTTGAAAAAATACAGATGGCACCTATTTGATTCGATGCTGCTTTTTAAGAACTTTTTTCCCTTGGAGCCTCTCCATGTAACGACGGCGCGCAGAAAGCGCTAAAGGTGGAAGAACATGACTGATCCATGTAATTATACTGTATGGATCGCTTTACTGCGGGCAACTTACACTCGCACGCGACCGTCGTAGCTTCAGTGCTTTGGTGTAACTCAACTCAACCCCCAGCGCTTCGTTAACGTGGAGCCCTTTTTGATGCGCATGCAGGGAAAGGAGAAAAACTGACTAGCAGGAGCCAATTGGCTGCAGTCCATTATTCTCCGGCCGGCTTTGTGTTTATCGTGTCTGTACGAGCATGTCGCCGGTCTGATTCCCCGTAACACCGCTTGCTCCTCATGGCGTGTGTGATATGGCCTCTAATATCCACGGCTTGCGATGCGATGCGATGCTGCGCTGTTCCCGTGCTAGCCATGCACGCATCGGCTGCTGCATCGCAGGAGTCAGGCTTCCCGCCGCCGCGATAGGAAGAACGGACCCCCGTCGCTGCTGGGCTGGGGGTCCAGCAAGCGGCCTTGCATCTGCGGCGGCGCATGATTCCCCACGATGTATCGATACGGCTCCATGCATTGGGTCGCGCCGCCGAAGGGGTTGCTTCGCACATACATGTACATACAGCGACACATGCGCATGTGTACATGGCATGGCCTGGCCTGGGGGAATATCCACCGCCTACATACGTGTTCGCTGCTCTGGCTGGACTTACATGGACGCTAGCAGCTCGTGGTACTTGGAGTAGCGTTATTCGCTGTGGCTCCTACGACTGCTGGCGCTTAGCATTGGATGGGATTTAGGAATCTAGAGGGGATTAAGCGATGGCTGAGAGAATAAGGTGTGATCACGTTGTTGGCGAGATGGCGACCCAAAGACAACGGTGAGTGGTGCCCAACGGGTGCAAATGTCGGGAATGTGAGCGACGAGAGCGGTGCAGGACCTAAGGCAGAGATAAGGCAGTGAGTGGTCAGTCACGATGGTGTTGTTGATGCTCCCGGCAGTACTAGCAGCAAAACGGCTCTTGGCAATCAAGCCATCGTCTATCGTGGATACCACGTTTTACTGATTCTAGGGAGGGCATTTCGTGCATCATGCTGTGGTGCAAGGCAGACTTCTTTCAGTGACTGCAGCTCTTGACCTCGAGTCCCATTGCCAATACTACCTCTACTTCACGTGTCCCCTTCCTCTTCATCTCTGCTCTCGTCCACTTCAAATCCCATCTGGTCTCCCAGGTAAAATGATTGCTCTCTTCAGTCAGCATTGAATCCCTAGACTAGCACCGACATCACGTCACGCCCGCTACCCAAGGCCGACACCGCTTTCGGAGAAAGCTCAATAGTGCAACACTTACAAGCACAGTCACTCTGGCTGCAGTACTAGGCCCCAGCCCCCCGGGAAGGGAAAATCAGACCAAAAAAGGCCAGACCAAGCAATAAAGGGTCACAGGCCAACGGGTTGTACTGCGACTTATCGTATCCGTACCCAGTTCCCCTCAGGTTAGTACATACCGGCCGACTGATTCGCTGTCAAGGGCCGCTCTGGCATCTTGCGGGCTTTGATTGGAAATCGGAAATGATGGGACAATGCGTCTCGCCTTCGTATCTCTTGTCTGGCTGGCTGCCCAGTGACTACACCTAGTACATAGTTGGGGGGCACAGATAAAGAGGCCCAAACAGCCGCAACTCTTCAAAATCCCTTCTTTTTTTCTCCTTCTCTTTCAGCGTCCGTCAGTCACCGCAACTCGCACACGCACACGTACGTCTAGGGCGTCTTGCTTCACAAAACAACCTACTCAGCTACTGGCTTCGCCTTCGGCTCAGCTGCTCCCTCCAGTCCCGGCCGCAATTCCAGACGGGCCCCGCCACCAGAAACAGAGAGACCCTTGCCTGGCTTGTACTTACACCCCGGTGCGGCTGTTTCTCTCTGCTATTGTCTAGGCACGGCCGTATAGACTGATCACGCAGACTGGTGATATAGCCGAGGTGACCGTTGCTTCATTCTGATCATCCAAGTGGGAATCAATTCATTTCCGCTTTCTTCCACCTGCACCCAATTTCCAAAAAGAGACTTCAGATCAAGGTACGTTTCAAAAGCAGACAAAGCACAAAAAGACAAAAGAAGAGCCGGAAAATGTCAAAGCCTCAGATTGAAAAGAGCCCCGGATCAGGCAATGGTGCCCCCATTCCCTCCCCCGTTGCAACTTACTATGCCCGCCCCCCCTTTGGGAGCAAAAGCTGAGAGAGACAGCTGGGAGAGATTCCACCCGAGTCTCGCTCGTCCTTCTTTTCTCTTCTAAAGCTACTACTGAGAGGGGCGATCCGTCCGGGAGGCAAATTCACACACCCCCGGGGCTGGGCTGGGACTTGGAGAGCGGCGGCGTAGACTCCACCGGACCACCGGGTGTGAGTGGCGCCTCGCTCGCTGAATGACTTGGGGATCTCTTGTCGGCTTCCCCCTTGCTGGGCCTGACGCTTGGGTCGTCACTCCATTGCATTGCGCATATAAAGCCTCGCGCCATTCCGCTGTTCGCAACGTCGCTGACTCAAAGTTCAGGATTTCCTTTTTCATTCTCATTTCAAGTCTACCGGCGTCAATCTTCCGTCACTCGCTGTCGGCTCCTCTCCCTTGTGTCTTGCTATTATTAAGAGAAGGCGTTCTTCTCGGCCACTACTTCAACACTCCGTTCTCGCCAGAACACTCGTTGGGTTGCATCACACGACACGAATCCGGCCTCGGCTACATTTTCACTGCCCTCAGAGATCTTCTCATCTTCAACTCGCCCAGCATGCCTGCCAAGAAGCTCCGTTGCAACGCCAAGGAGTGCCGCGAGGCTGCCCAGCGCATCGTTGGAGACTGCACATTCTGCAATGGCCACTTCTGCGGCAAGCACCGTCTGTTAGAAGACCACAAGTGCAGCGGCCTGGAAGACGTAAGTTGGCTCTTTTTGAATTTCCTTTCAAGAGTATTATCAAAATCTAACACATGGATTAGTGCAAGAAGCAGTCCCATGCGCGCAATGCTGCCCAGCTGGAAGCCGAGAGGACACAGGTCATCCGAGGCGTCTAAACCACACCCTTGCCAACCTCCCAACAGCGATCATCCAACAAACCACCTGACCTCTAATTACCGCACATCCTATGGTTTCTCATACACTTCGATTTCACCTACCATTCTCATTCACAGACCATGATTTGGCGCTTTCGTCGGCCCAATTCAGTCTCCCGGACCACGATTACATGAATATTCATTTTCACATTTCTTTGGAGCGATACGGAGTTAACTCGGCGAGAGGAAGCCGTTTGTTCTCCCTGGAGAGAGAGAGAGAGAGAGAGAGAGAGAGCGAGTGAAGCAAGACGAGACGGTGCTATCAGTGCCCTCCGTACCTTTTTGTATATTTCTACCATCTATTTCACTGGTGTACTGTTTCGGTCGGAACAGCTACGGCTTTTGGATCGCACGGAGTATTAGGCATGTTTCATCATCTATTCGGCATTTTATCTAGGGGGATATTAGGAGCCTTTTTTCCGCATTTGATTGCTGTTTGATCTTTATTAGTTCATTTGGAATATGATGAAACCCAAATTCGTTAAACAAAACAACTGAACAAATCGTGACACTATTTCTAAATCAAGACGACCTCGAGAAAATGCCGTTCCATTGCGTGATCAGCAGCAAATAAGCGGACAAGTCTTGCGAGATTCCCCCGTGCAGGGGACGTTTAGTACATCTAAACGATTGACGCTTTTTTTCCCCTCTTGTCACATTTGCCGGTTCTCGGCATTGACACTTTTGACAGGATCATGCAGAAGACAGACAAGTCAGTTTGAATTCCAATCCTCCCAGCTTTTGACTCAATATAGCCGGCGGGGCTTATTGCTATTTCGGCTGATGGGGGGGGACAGGCCCAATACCGACCTGCCTCCGAAGCGCGGCCTAATCAGCTTGGGGTGAATGCAACGACACGACAGCGAGTAATTAAAGACGGAGAGAGAGAAAAAATAAACCGAAATACGCGGACAAGGGAATTGCCTAGTATGGAGTATGGTATTAATTATGGTTCTGACGACTGCTACCTGGCCATTCACATGACGGATGTTACGAAAACAGCTCATCAAATGTATAACACGTATGTTAAAAAGCAAATATGCCCAACTACTATACAAAATAATATGTATGAAGGATCACTTATCAAGGACGCAAGAAGAGGGTGAGAATGGTAAAATTCGAATACAATGGCTGCACAAACGCACGCTGTAAGACAAATCACAAAGCTGCGTGTCTAGCTTCTGTTACTCGGCTCTATATAGCTCTATCTACAGTGTGATGAGAGTGAGAAAGAAAGAAAGAAAAAAAAAAGAGGCCAGTAATATGCTTACATGTGGTATCATGCTACGTGGCGAGCTGCAAAACTCCACGCCTAAAGGTGATTCATCAACGGGCGAAGTCGGGCCTCCTTCCTCAGAGAACACATGTCTATCTCCAATACGACCGTACGCGACTCCTTATCAGTCTTCTTCCTCTTTCTTAACCTTAACCTCAAATTCAACCTCCTCTTTGATTGAGGCCTCGACTTTGACAACCGCGCCGACACTCTCCCTCTTCACTCCTTCCTCTCCTTCCTCTTCCTTCTTCTCAATCTTAATCAGCGTCTCCTCTTTAACCAACTCCCCCTTGATCTTCCTCCCCACAAGAACCTTCTTCCTCTCCGCCGCCTTACAAAGCCCCTGCAAGCCCAAATCACAATCGCCGCACCGCCGTCCCACGGGCAAGCACACGCTCTGCCCCAGTCCTACGAGCAGGCTGTTGATCTCGCGCCACCGGTCGTGCGGCAGCCACGATTGCAGCGCCAGCCGCGTCTCTTCGGGGTTCTTGGTCTTGTTCCACCCCCACATGTTGGTGATACGGTGAACGTGCACGTCGACGCCGATGCCCTCGGTGCGGTTCCAGGCCACGGACATGCAGAGGTAGGCCATCTTGGGCCCGACGCCGGGGAGGGACGTCAGGCCCTGTATTGTGTCGGGGATGTCGCCGTTCCACTCGTCGCGGAGGATTTCTGCAGTCTTTTTTATGTACCTGAACAATTAAACGAACAAGGTTAGCATAATGCCGTGTAAACCCAAGTAGAAGGGCCACAGTAGAGTATAGGGAAAAGGCGTAGAACGAACTTGGTCTTGTTATTGTGAAATCCAACAGCCCAGATCATCTGGTTCAGCAGATTCGCATCTACCGCCAGCACATTGTCCAGATTCAAACCCACCGGCGCTCCGGGCTTGTACGCCGGCAACTCCGCCTGCAGCCTCCGCATCACCACCGCCGTGACCGTATCCTTTGTCTGGCTGGACAGCATCAGCGCTATCAGCGAGTGCAGCCGCTGGTCCCTCGGCGAAGCGTTCCTGTCCGCCAGGCGCTCACAGCCCATCGTGTCCACCGCAGCCCCGTAGGCGACGCCACCCGGCGCACGCATCTTCCTCACGACATTGTACATCTCTTCCCAGTCAGATGGGGGGGAGACTGTCGATTCGCCGGTTTCTGGATCCGAGACTTTGCGGGCGGGTTTGCGGGCACGGCGTGCGCTCTTCGGAGGGGGTGCCGCAGCTGCTAACAAGGCATCGAGCTTGTCGTCTTCGTCCGAGTCGGCTTCGGCCTTAGCCAATTCGGCGGAGAAGGAGGCATCAGAGCCTCTCCTGCGTTTATTCGGCGGCGGGCCAGTGATGCTGTCCTCGATATCGGGCGTCTGCTCCGTCTTGACGCCTGCATTGTGGGCGAATCGCGCAAGGGACGATCGCGTCGTGCGCCGCGGTGGCGAGACAGAGTCGGCGGCTCGCCTCACCAGCTTTGCGGTGTCTTTTGATATTCGTGATGTTCGCATTGTGACGGATGGGCTGGGTGGGTCACTTGACAGCCATGTTGCGGACGGTTCGATGTCCTGGGTTTTGACGATGCTGGTTGTTCGTTTAGGGGGATCGTGGGTCGATGGAAAAGCGTGAATCCCGAAGAGGCGAAAATCCGGGGATGCTGCATGGCGATGGGGGCCGCTATTCCGGCGCTTGCATGCTGTCTGTACCTTGTTTTGGCACTTCTTTTCTACTTGGTACCTATAGCAAAAGGGATGCACAGACAGGTCCTATGATCTGAAAGGCTATATGGAAGCTATTGGTGATATCTTATGGTGTTTAATTACATCTTATTCATGTCTTCTTTATACTCATTCAGACCGATAGCGCTGAATGCAGGGTAGCAATTAAGAGATGCGGCTATAATCGAGGGCTACTCCATTATGGTAAGCTGTGGGATGCTTTCTACTCTATTCGAATATTTACCGTTAATGATAGTTCTGTCAATAATCGACTGATTTACATATCTTCAAATTGCTGCGTGGAGCATGTAAAGATGAGGATTCTATTGTGAGATTCCCTTTCATAAGACAAGATTGGGGCATCAGTTGCCAAAATAAATTAGCAGCTTCAATACAATAACATCACACTGCTCCATAAATCGAATTCCAGCTTCCAAGGTTATTATTCCAACGTAACTTGATATCCGTGAACCATCCGTTACAACGGAACTGTTCCGCCATATTTTCAGCTGCGATTTCCCAAAGTATAGAGTTTCCCCCAAGCCTCGGCTGGCGCCTGTGCAAGACTCCACACCACCGTGTGTTGGGCAGAGGGAGCCGTAATAACGACCCGCTCGCGATTGGCTCAGCCCAACTTGCATCTGACATGAGCTTCCAGAGCATAAACAGGCCTATAAGCTGGGGACAATCTTAATCGCTGCAGCGTCTGATGCCTCCAGCTGCACGCTAACACGGGCTGTTTCGTATAACAGCCGGCTGTCCACCACTTTGTCTGGTGCCGCGCTCAACCCGACAATCTCATCTCCAAACACGCCAATTTTGTTGCGCGTCGAACGCGAATTACTGATTGAATCTGCGTGATTGCGCCTGTATCTACTCGCAACGCCATCTACAGTAGTCTCTGTATTCTCCTAGATATAATGCAGCCCTCAGGGGCAAACAAGGGGTTTTTCCAGCCGCCCCCAATTCTACCCAACCAGTTTTATGACGATGTTTCCTTTCGCAGATGCTTCAATTGTGAGTGAGAGCCAGCCACGTAAACAAAGACAAACAACACATTCCTGCTGCTTGGAACACAGTCTTTTTTTGCCCACAACGAGTACGTGACTAATTGAAAGCTGCGCAGTGTTTCTTCCTTTTAGCGTAATTACCGAAGTTGAGGCTGAAGTTGCCGCTCTGGGCAGGGATGTCCTCTCAGATGAGGTGTTTGGCTGGATCACGGATGCCGAGCGCAACAAGCCCTATATCAAAGGCAGCGGCCGAGATGCCTTTGGCAGACTGCAGGGCGAGCTTGTGACTGGCGAAGGATGGCGCGAGCTGCAAAAGTTTGGCCTGTCTAGAGGGTGAGTTGATTTCATGTATGCCGTCCTTGGAAACCTCTGATTGCTGACCTCTGTCGCGACCACGAATAGCTTCGTTGCCACCGGCTATGATACCCCTTATGGCGCCTTCTCTCGCCCTCTGCAGTACCTGCGCCTGCATCTCTGGGAAGCGTCGTCTGCAAACGTGACGTGCCCCTCGGCGATGCAGGATGGCGCCGCTGCTCTTCTGAGGAGGCACCTGGCGTCTCGACGTCTCAGCGAGACGGAGCGCATTGTTTTCGACGACGCCTACCGCCGTCTCATCTCACGCGACCCAAGCGTTGCCTGGACCAGCGGGCAATGGATGACGGAGCGTACTGGCGGCAGCGATGTATCTCAGACTGAAACCATTGCTCTCTACCAGCCCGAAGATGCCGAGGGTGCCCTTGCTTCGAGAGAAGGCAAGATTCCCCTCGGGCCGTGGAGCGTTCATGGCTTCAAGTGGTTCTCCTCCGCAACAGACTCCAACATGACCATCCTGCTGGCCCGGACTTCCAAAGACAGACTCAGCACCTTTTTGGCGCCCATGCGGCGACACGATCCCAAGGCTAAGACAATGACTGGCCACCCCAAGTCTGATGGAACTCGGCTCAACGGCGTCTGGATCCAGCGACTCAAGAACAAGCTTGGTACACAATCACTCCCCACCGCCGAGCTTGTGCTGGAAGACATGCGCGGCTGGATGATTGGCGAAGAAGGCAGGGGCATCAACGAGATTAGCACAATCCTAACCATCACTCGAATCCACAACGCCGTGACGGCCTGTGGATATGTCGGCCGTGGACTGGGTATTGCAAGGGCATATGCGCGCCGGCGAGAAGTCGGAGCAGGTCGCGGTGCTCGAATGAAGCTGACCGAGAGCACGCTGCACATGCGCACCCTGGCCAACTTGACGGCCGAGTACCACGGGCTGATGCTCATGAGCAATTACTGCGGCTACATGCTCGGCCTTTCTGAGCATGAAGCAACGCCGCCAACGTCTGCTCTCGCGGCTCTCACGCCTCCAGCTCAGTATATCGACCCGCTGCTTCGCATCATTGTGCCCCTTGCCAAGGCCTATGTATGCAAGGCTGCCGTCCCGCTGCTCTACTCATGCATGGAATCGCTCGGCGGCGTAGGCTACCTCGTCAACGAAGAGCAGGAATACCTCAACGTGGCTCGACTCTACCGTGATTGTTGCGTTCTGCCCATCTGGGAGGGCACAACCGATGTCCTGTGCACGGATATGATTCGCGCGCTGAAACACCCCAAGACTGGAAAGCAGTCTCTCAATGCACTGGAAACCTTCATCAAGTCGTCTTCCTCATTCAACGACGAGGACGTCGTCAAGCGCTATGGATGGGACCCTGTAGGGAAGTGGACTGCTCTGCGAACATACATAGACGAGAGGGACCAGGCTGCTTTGGTCGGCGAGGGCAGAGAGATTCTGTGGGACGTGGCGGAGATAATCATCTCCTTGCTGCTCTTTGTTGATGCTGCCACTGACCAGAATGATGCTGTCAAGGAAATCTTCCGCCGCTTCATCGATGACAAGTTTTCAAAGGAGAAGCGCATGAGAGATACTCCAGCAGAGGAGCTGCAGAAGGATCTGGCTATTGTGTATGGTGTCGAAGAGGCGGAGGCTGTGGCTAGAGAGATTGTTCCGAAGCTGTAGTCGAATTTGGTGTCAGATTGTTTTTTTCCTCTGGTCAGGGATGTTTGGTAGAGGTAAAGATTGGGCCAGATTTGTATTACTTTAGCGGTAAATATATATACTTTTAATTGTTCATCTAAGCTGCAGGTGCTAGATCTATGTTGTAAATATGTACATGAAAGGAGCGTAGATAAAGAACGCTCAAAATGCTACGGTATGTATGAATCGCATCTCTCTACATGCGTAACAGCGAGTGTGAGGCCGCAGATAAACAATCGAACTTAAGCAGTATAACTCGAGCATGTCCCCTGAAGGCCTGTTGCTTCCAACTGAATATTCCTGCATCCAGTTTCAGATCCCCCAGACGAGATGAACTCACCCCCAGACTGGTTCGGACACGCCTGATAAGTCGGAGAGCCATTATGAAGTAGCAAAAGATCGCTGCTGCTACCGCTATGACCCAGCGTCCACACGTCATCGCCAGGGGTAGGATCAAGGCATTGAAATTGTCCCTCCCAGTCAATGATGCAAGCATTGTTGAAGTCGTCCCAAAGAATGGGTTGTGACTTGGCGGAGTTGAAGCAGTACCATCCCTTTGGCTGGCTTGCGTCTAAGTAGAGGAAGCCGTATTCCTTGTTCTGCTGGATGACCTGATTTGTGGAGGGTTCGGTGAGGGTGAAGCAGCAGTAGCCGGCTGGGACGTCGTAGTCCCTGGGGATGACGAGAGCGGATGTGAGTGAGGAAAAGAGGAGGAGGAACAGCTTTGAGGAAAGCATTGTGTTGTTTGTTTTGCTTGATGGACTTGTTGTGTACTGGGATATTGAGTATGCTGGTATAGTAGAGATGTACTTCAATTAATCCAGTGGCAACTGATCTGCTCTGTGAAGATTGCAACGGGGAGAATCAGAGAATTTATAGTTGCATCACCGGACTTCTTCAATTGCCAATAGCTCCATATTATACTCATAAAACGGGCATGAGCAGGCGTAGCCAAATGAAGAACCTGCAAACCCAGCCAACATCACCCGTCACAATGCTCACTAGATGGAACCAACAAAATACTACCATCGCACATCCCGAGACACTGAATGGCAGTCTCGAAGCTCCACTAGCCATGAAAGTATGAGATCAAAAGCCATAAGCGCCCTGCTAGCTATGGAGTCACTGTGATATTCCCCAAACGGCATGTAGTGGGATTTTGGTGCTGGTGATCGCCTGGCGAATCAGCGCAGAGAGGAGGCCTAGCTAGCCCGTAGCGCATCTCCCTTTTTCGGGCGCGAGATCACCACCACAGGCTGCCAAGACAGATGACTGGTCAATATAGAAGTTTCATCTAGTATAGTGAATTATAGCTATGAAGTAATATTACCTAGGCCTACTAAGGAGATCTGTCAAAGGCCGTTTTGTTTCGTAGCGATGCAGGGGTTCAGATGTGATTAGACGAATAAGCGGGCAGAGACATCAGCCTCACTGTTGTTGGTTACTATGGAGAGATGGAATCAAAGGACCACCTGCAATAGCTTAAGAATCGGCTAAACAACCGGGCGAGTTGTCCCGTTGAATGTTTGTGATTGAAACCCTTCATTGGCTTTGTTTTCTTGCATACATATATATAAAGTGCACATAGTATCAGTATACAAATGTGCATACATGTGGATGCATTTGCATAGGTATGTAAGTTGTGCTAAATAGCACGGACATGGGGCGATGAGACATTCAATTTCTCCTGACTTCAACTCCTTTACCAACGTCTTAAAGCGTTGGATCCATCATCTAATTTTCACTCAAATTTTATTGAACTACATACCACGCGTGTCCCTGTCTTTGCCTGGATTTGGATTAACAGCTTCAGCCACATGCGAGTCTAGCCGTGAATATCCTAACCACTCGCAAATGCCCAGCCCAGCAGCCAACGCGTTGCCACAACCGCACACACTTACACGCGTCTTCACGGCAGTACTTTTAGACTTGATCGGAATTGAGCGCCCCAAAATCCCTCTCACGGATCGGTCGTGACTCACGTCTGCCTCCATTAAGCGCATCCTTTGCAACGGCCCCGGCCGACCAGCCGGAGCTAATACATGTAGTCTCCGGCTTTTCTGGCCACCTCCGCGCCGAAGTTTTTCTTCATAAGGCTGCCAACAAGCCGGACGGCCTGCGACTCCGCATTTCTGGGGCAGACCGCTTTCTACTTTCTTATCAACTGCATGTCTGGTGTATTACCAAGCCCAGCAGACAGACAAGCGGTATCGTGCAGTAGGAGAAAAAAAAACTTTCACCATTTTGACTCCTTAAAAAAATCATGCCCATCCCTGACGACCTCTGGGAGGAGCTCTCCCAGGACCTCCCCGCCAAGTCGGATCCCTTCCTGCAGCAGTATCTGGCGGGCCGCGAGAGGCTCATCGGCAAGGAAAAGGAAACCAGATCAGATGCCTCGTTCCGCAAGGCCCTGACGCCCATCGCGCGGCGCGCCTGCGCCATTGTCGACCGCATCCGCGCCCAGGAGCAGGCCGCCGTGTGGACGCCCAGCGTCGAGGAGCAGCTGGCCCGCGAGACCAGGCAGAGCATCTTCCCCGGCATGATGTTCATGCTGGCCAAGGACCGCATGGAGCAGACCAAGCTGTGGAAGATTGTGCGCCGCATGCCCAAGGGGTGTCTGCTGCACGCCCACATGGACGCCATGGTCGACTTTGACTTTATCCTGGACCAGCTTCTCAAGACGCCGGGGATGCACATGTCCAGCGACGTGTCGCTAAAAACGCACGAGGCGAGGGAGAATGCCATCTTCCGCTTCAGGTTCAGGAACAAGGAGCTTGTAAACGGATCCATATGGGACGAGGCGTATGAGCCGGGCTCCTTTCTGTTGCTCACCAAGGTGGCCGATGAGTTTCCAGAGGGAGGCCGGCCGGGGTTCCTGAAGTGGCTCAAGAGCCGCTGCACGCTTTCACTCGTCGACAGCCATGAGCAGCACCACGGCATCGACGCCATCTGGGAAAAGTTTGCCAAGTGCTTTGTTGTTGTTGCCACCATGATACACTATGAGCCCATGTTCCGTGCCTTTTTGCGTCATTTGATGAGCCTTCTCAAAGCAGATGGGGTCAACTGGGCTGAACTGCGGTATGAGCTTTCTCCCCCCCCCTCTCCCTTTTCATCTAACCTGTATACCTATATATGTCTTCATTCTGTTCTACAAACGTTACAAGGTCTAATCGAAACAGGTTTACATGGCCACTGGACTATTGCCGTGACCGCTGTGAGGAGCCGGAAAAGGACTACAGCCACATGTGCAAGGTCATCGAGGAGGAAGTTGCCAAGTTCAAGGCCACAGAGGAGGGCAAAGGCTTCTGGGGCCTCGCCCTGATCTGGACAACGCTCCGCAGCTTTGAGACGCGCCGCATTGTCGAAAACATGGACCACTGCATCACGACCAAGATGGAGTTCCCCCAGCTCATCGCGGGATACGACCTCGTGGGGCCCGAAGACCTCGGCAAGCCACTGACCGACCTGCTGCCCGAGCTCTTCTGGTTCCGAAAGCAGTGTGCGCAGGAGGGTGTCAACCTGCCCTTTTACTTCCACGCCGGCGAGACGCTCGGGGACGGTTCCAGCACGGACAACAACCTGTTTGACGCCATCCTGCTCGGCACGCGCCGCATCGGCCACGGCTTCAGCCTCTACAAGCACCCGCTGCTCATCGACATGGTCAAGGACAAGCGCATCCTCATCGAGTCGTGCCCCATCTCAAACGAAGTCCTGCGTCTCTGCGGATCCGTCACCGCCCATCCCTTGCCCGCCCTTCTGGCCCGTGGCGTTCCGTGCAGTCTCTGCAATGATGACCCGGCCATGCTGGGACAGGATACGGCCGGCATGTCTCACGACTTCTGGCAGGCTCTTCAGGGCTGGGGCAACCTGGGCCTGGCTGGTCTGGGCAGCCTGGCGGAAAACAGCATTCGATGGTCTACGTTTGAGGACCAGAACCAGGAGGAGTGGGCAAAGGGAATCAAGGAGGCGAGTCTCGGCAGCGGCATCAAGGCGGAGCGGCTGAAGGAGTGGCAGGTGGAGTGGGAGAAGTTTTGTCTGTGGATTGTGACTGAGTTTGGGGAGGAGTACGACCCTGAAAAGGACGTGTAATGTTCAAGTCGTCTAGTAGTATTCACAAAGAATATATTGAGAACAGACTTAGGTCACTTGTTTATTGAGCATAATTTCTTTCCTTCCCTTTATCACTTATTATCACTCGGTCACTATTTCCTCAATCTCTCCTTGTGACTCTTTTCTTTCCCGCCCACTCACTGCTTTGCACCAAGGGTTGAAGCATTCAGATCAATTGCTTCAAGCACGACATCAGCTGAACCCACCAGATTAGCCGACAGCCGCCGCCACCGCTAACTCCCCCGGAGCATCGCTGGCCAAGACCGCTGTGGGGTCCTGGAGCTGACATGCACAGGCACTAGACCAGCGCAAAGAGCGGTGCATGCAAGGACATTGAGTCCATATTTCGTAGGCGGGAGCTCACCGTAGGCACTCAACAGCCACCTACGGCAGGTACAGACGATGGCCCCTGCCGGACTCCGTGCTAACGCGACTATCTGCCAGGGCCTTTTTTCAGCTCGCTTGTCAGCTGCCCTCATTGAAAAAAAAACTTGTTCTTCTACTTCGTAATTCCCTCTCGATTTCTCCGAAAAACATCTTCTTTCACAATTCGACAGTCTTCAGGATGTGGGTGAGACTGTGTCGCTTCCAGCTTTCCGTGGCTTGCGCGCACTTGGCAGAGGTCCAATGACTTGCTGCCAGCAACTCCTTTGCGGATTCGACTAATGAATGACGCTGGTGAGCGCTTACGGCCGACTCCCTGATGGAATGGTTGCGAGTCTGAGACATCGGGGGCGACAGACGAATCAGACGAAACTTCATTTTGGCTGCCTGCCAGCCATACTGTACGAGGGCACGGCCTGGCCTGGCCTGGCCGCCTCCCAAGATCAATTTGGGCCGCAGGCTGCGGACATTGGTGCTGGGTATCATGCTATCTTCCAGTTGCCCCCCATATCGCTACTACTCTTTGTGTGACGGGAGAGGCTCGAGGAACACTTCGTATCTATTAGTTACAGGTCGTTGCGAGCAAGTGCTCGACGAATGCTGCATCTGACGCTTTTATATCACTCCAGCTCGATGGCCCAGTACCCAGACTATGCCACGAACGATTTTGTTTGTTTTCCCTCGAGGGATGCAAGATGAACCAAAGCCTGACGCAACGCCGGCGCCAATCCATGTCGATTTCATGCCAATCAAAAGAAGAAGAAAAGCCTCCGCCCCCAAGAAAAGACAGCAAAAGAGAAAATTCCGTGCCATGGTTTTTCGCTAAAATGTTTGCCATACGCTCGTCAGCCAGGCGCCGAATGTCACTGGCTGGACGCTGACGCTACTGCTCCGGTTGACGGCTTCGTTTAGTGTCGCCTGTGAGAAATCGTACCGCCCGTTGGCTGTCGCAAGGAGCCTCTGATAGTATGCCACCTTGCCATAGTCGCCCAGTTGAGCATAATAGGTAAGCAAGGCTTCGAGTTCTGCGGGCTGCTGCACATGCCGTGTAAACACCGCTAACAACAAGTGCATTAGCTCTCTGTGTCACCTGCTGGGGTCTTTTGGCATGGGAATCCCACGGAGACTGAGATCTTGGGCTGTGTGTGCCATGACAAACTAACCATTGCAAGCGGTGCTGTATGTGGTGATGAGGTCTCGGACTTTCATCCGGTCCCCGAACATGGTATACTCACGGGGCCAATGCGAGGGCCCCAGGTCGACAGCTGCCACGATGTATCGAACCACGTCGTACACCGATGTGAGGCAAACACGTACCGAATGCCCTTTGGAATCTTGTTCCGGATACTCGGCCGCGCCTGTCCCAGAATTGACGAGAAATTCTCCAGGACCGCCCACGCCAGAGCCGTGGCCGATGCCAAAGGTGTTAATAATGCCGCAAGGGTGAAATCGCTCCATAAAGAGGCCGCATGAAAAAACGGTATATTTCATTCGTGACGACTCAGACCACTGGTTTAGCAGAGCAAGCGCTTGCGAGGACCCGCGATCTAGGGGATCATTCCGCGAGGGCCGTCGGCTAAGGGGCCCTTCGAATTCTGAGGGGACAAACATGCGGACGCGCCCGCGCCCGGAAGCATCGATGAGATGCAGCTGTTCGGTGCCGGATATCGTTGATATGACCAGATCGACCCCTTGGAGCGCAAAACCTAGGCTGTTGTGGTCGTGGTAGTCTACGACATGGACTTGGACGTCGAACTGGTCGAATTCGGGCCTTGCCTACTCGCAGGGTTAACACGCAAAATCCCCGAGCTCCATGGAAAATGTGGCGTGGAAAACCCAACAGATCTTGATAGAACAACAACGTTGTACGCATTCGCCGCCTGTGCCAATTCTGTCGCCAGCAGAAACCCGAAGCCCCTTCCGCCGGCGACTGCAATCCGCATCATGATGTTACCGTTTCGCAGCCAATGCAGGCCGCAGTCCTATGTGTTTTCGCACTCTCGCTAGGCGTGATTGTGTAGCGTGCTTTTTTTTTTCTTGTCTGCTCTGAATTCCACGACGGCAGTGGTATTGTTTTAATGATGTCGCAGGATAGTGTGCGGTTCATGTGCGTATAAATACCAGACTGGGGCCTCAATTTTCCGCGACATTGACGTTACATTTGCCCATACACACCATGCTGCAATTGCCGTGCGTATGCGACAGAGGTACGAATGGACAGACGTCTTGGCCTGCCGCGGGAAAAGGGCACATACATATGTGATGACGACCCGGAAATTGTGCAGAATATGGCACACGATCCGCCTTTCTCTTATACTGTAGTCATCAGAGACCCAACGAAGGGATGGAATGAGGGGGGACGAGGTGCCGTGGGCGAGCCTGGCCTTTTTTTTTCTCCTGCGTCGGGATGCACTTTCATTGACTTATGCCGCTGCGCGGGCCACACCATGCGTGCGTGCCTAGCTAGGGCAGCAAAGGCAGTAGCCGCAGCCAGGATGGGACGGTTCCTTATTACGTGCATATATGTGCATATTGTCTGAACCTTGGACCGGAAAAGCCCGAGCCATGGCGCATCTTTGTTTACGAAATGGATGCCTGCGCGGCAGGTGATGCCAGGGCACAGCTTCCTGGCGCCTCGGTTGAGGTGACAGATGGGCGACGATGCCGCATCGCGGTATCTGGTGGTGGGGGGGATACACGAACTGATCCGTCGCGGTGGAGCTTAAAACCACTGATCGCCTCACCGATAAAAAGTGGGATAACCGGGAGAGCCCACACAAAGGGGCAAGCCGTTTAAGAAACATCAACGCGGCAGACGACTAGACACTGTTTCGGCATGTGGTGCCGGAGCGTTGGCTTCTATCAGTTAAGCAACATGCCGCCAGCGGAGCAAATTCTCGTCGTTTGGCGAACAGTTCGTTGCGAGTCGAGCCCATTAGATGAGCACAGGTTTTGTGTAAACGAGACCACGTCCGTATTCTTGGTCAGCTGGTATAGGAAAGACAACTAAACAGGCTGTCTATCATTCATGCAACCAAAACTGTCTTAGGACTAGGTTCCTGGATTTGAGTGCAGAAACAGGCAAGGATCTGAACACCTCAATGTGAAAGGGGGCAAAAGTTAAAACGACGAGGAGGAAATTAAATCTGAGCCAAATGTGCCGTGCTGGTAAGCCGCAGCATGTATCACAAGACGCCAAAGAGCCTCGGATTACCCCAAAGCTTAGCGTCAAAGTCACCAAGAGCTCCTATCAGAGACCACGATTCCTTAACGCTGCTGCTAGGAAATGCATCTAAAGCCGCTTAATCTTGCCAAAACATGCAGAAGCGGAGGCAGATTCCTGCTATCTAACAAGGGGACCAAGCAAGTTTGCGAATTTAGCCGAGACAAAGAGGGTACCCAGGCGGTATGTGTGTGCACATGCTGTGTTTCCGCTCCGCCGACCATCACTCTCCGAGCGATTCGCGCTTCATATATGAGCTCGCCATGCTTCTGCTGCTACGGAGGTAGCATTGGGGATCCATCAATAATAATGGAGTATAGATAGGCATTCGGATCTTGAGTTGGCCAACAAATGCCGCTGCTATTTAGCGTAATAGGCACGCAAACGGAATATATCACTTTGCCGACAGCACAGGATATTCGGCGCCAAAAAAAAAAAAAAAAAAAAAAAATGACCCAATCTTCTTTCGGCCTCCAGCTTATACATCAAAACACCTAGACACACAAAAACAATACGGCATTGTTCTTTGACAGACCCCAAGTGCTGCATACAAGCACTTTCATGGGTCTCTTGGAGTAGTTGTGGGGCTAGGGAGAAAAAAACGACGGCGGCCCGGATCTTCCCACGGGTACTAAGCCTTACGGCGAAACGCCGCCTTGAGGCATCGTGAATCGATCACCGATCCTACCCATAAACCATGGCGGAGCCATTTCCAAAGCCATGGTACGCCTTGTAATTGGCGAGAGAGTAGCATGCAAGGTCACATATGTTCTAGCACAGGCCGGCAAAAGACATGTAGTATGCTGCCTACTGCAGTAGCTACGCCTTGGAAGGATTTGGGGGCCAAGGATGCAACCACGGCACAGCGGAGATCGGCAGCCTGAGCTGTAGGGCTGAAGCTGAAAACAACACCATTTTACTGGCCAGCTGTTGGTTTGTTTAAGAATTTCGACCCAACAGCACCATATCAGAAACCTGCGGCATAAGCGGCTGATGTAACCCTGTATTGAGAAGTGTTGGTAGACGCACTTCTGAAGTGGATCTGGGGCTTTGACGAAGTGACAGTTCTGGAAAGGTCTAGCAGTAGTAATACTGCTTACCAGACGATGGCATAAAAAGTTCGTACGGATCCTTGGAAAGATTTAGCTCAGCTTAGTCTAGGAGATCATCTTCCCTGAGGGGCATAGTGAGTAATAGTTCTATTTGCTACCCGGCCTCTTCGTCTATTTGTATGCTTTACAGGAAGTCTTAGGCCTGCAAGGCAGCCTCGTCTCTAGCTGCACCGCTGCCTTTTCTCCAGCTCTCAGTAAGATCCGTCCTCTTCCTCTCCTTGCTCTCTTTGCCTGGCTTACCCCAGCCTCCGCCTCCTGGAGTGTGTATGATGATGCGCTCCCCTGCTTTCATGGCAGCCGAGTTCTTGGCTCCCAGGTTAATATGCCGCTCTTCATATTCGATCTTTTCGGCATCTCCTTTTCCGTCAAGGTGCTTGAGAGATTGCTCCCAGCTTGTTTTTTCTATTCTTCTGACCCACAGGTTCAGTCCACAGTCACCATCCTCGCCTCCATTGAGGCCATATGGGTGATACACGCGCCTCTCACTCAGGATGGATACTTGTAGGGGTATGCGGAATTCAATATCTCGAATAACACCATCGCCACCACGGTGCTGACCGTCGCCCCCGGAGCCTTTCCGAATGGAAAATTCTCGGAGGAGGACTGGGTATCTTCGTTCAAAGATTTCCGAGTCTGTGATGCGTGTATTGGTCATATGGACGTGTACGCCACTGGTTCCAACCCAATCTGGCCCGGCACCACTGCCGCCGGCAATGGTCTCATAGTAGCCAAAGCCTTTGACAGCTTCTTTGCCAGATTGGTTTCCACCAAAGCCGAAAGTAAGGTTGTTGCAACAGCCTTGGCTAGCGGCACAAGCCTGGAAAGCTTTAAAGACCACGTCTGTGATACGTTGGCTGGTGAGGACGTTGCCGCCTACGACTGCAGCGCCAGCAGACGGCGAGAGCAGCGACTTGGGCGGAATCTTGACGTGGACTGGCTTCAGACAGCCCTGGTTCAAGGGAATGTCCTCGGAGATGAGGCAGCGGAGACAGTAGATAATGGCGCTATAAGTGATTGCCTCTGGAGCGTTGATGTTGCCGTATACTTCAGGGCCGGTTCCATCAAAGTCGAATTCTGCCTCGCCTGCTTCTGGGTCAATAGTGATTTTGAGCTGAATGGGAGTTCCATCATCCATATAGTCAACGGCGGATAGCTCTTTGCCTTCGAACCGCTTGTAGACATCCTTGAGAAGTCGACGTACGCAAAGCTCGGCGTTCTTCTGGATATTGACCATGTAGAACTGGACAGTGTCCTCGCCATATTCCTCAATCAAGGTCTCAATGAGAGAAATTCCCTTGTTGTTGGCGCTCACTTGAGCCTTCAAGTCATTGATGTTATCAGCAAGGCATCGCGTGCCACTGCATTCGGGATACTGCGCTGGTTCGTTGTAGAACAACTCGATTACCCGCTGCTCATCAAACTTGCCGCCGCTGACCAGCTTCTCGCTCATAATGGAGGCTCCCTCTTGGAACAGCTCGCGAGAGTGCGGCGGCATGCTACCGGCGCTGATTCCTCCAATGTCGGCGTGGTGGGCGCGGGATGCCGCGTAGAAGAGAATGTTCTCGCCCTTGGCGTCAAAGGCGGGCATCACCAGCGTCACGTCGGGGAGATGGGTCCCGCCGTATGAAGGGTGGTTCGAGATGATGACGTCTCCTTTCTCTAGGCGGCCCTTCCAGATCTCGGCCTGGCGACGGACCAAGTGGGACATTGAGCCAAGGTGAACGGGGAGATGCGGCGCGTTGGCTACGAGATTGCCGGCGGCGTCGAAGATGGCGCAGGAGAAGTCGAGTCTTTCCTTGACGTTTGTGCTGACGCTTGTCTTCTGGAGCGCGCGGCCCATTTGTTCGGCGATGGCCATGAATCTGTGGCCGAAGATGCTGAGCATGATGGGGTCGACCTCGCGATCGCCTTCGACGGTGTGATGAGACCTGAAATGATTGATTAGTACTTTTGACACCCCAAGAGAAGGGATGGAGGAAACATACTCATCTTTAGCACCATCCTTTGCGATATCCAGCACGACATGTGTCCCCGTAATGAGCGCCTTGGTCCGCGGCGTTACGACAATGGTCTGCGTGCCGTCTGCCAGCATAGCCGGTCCGTTTACGACATCGCCTTCGCTCAAGTCTTCGAGCTTGAAGACTGGAGTCTTGACTCTCCCGCCCTCAAAGTAAACCTCTTGCTCGCCGTGTTGCGACTTTGCAGAGGCTTCTTGTCGCTTGATGCTCTTGAGCTGCTGGTCCACAGACTTTTCCTGGTGGCGGAAGCTCTTTCCAATTCCACGGACTCTCACGTCGTCCACGATGATATCCCGGTCGTCGAGCGTGAAGCCAAATTCATACCGGTGCTGCTTGACAAATGCTTTGCCAAACGCCCATTCTTTGCCGTCAAAGCTGGCCTTTGCCTCTTCCTTGCTGGGCTTGATAATCATCAGCGCCGACTCCGTTCCGCGGTATCGCAGGTTGAGATATTCCTCAAACACAATCTCGCTCTCGTCAAAGCCTTGTTCCTTGAGAGCAGCCCGCGACTTGTCCTTGAGCTTCTCCATCTTGGCTTGCAGCTCGCCGACTACTTTTCCGTCGTCTTTCCAGACGGATGAGTCTGGCTCCTGTCGCTCGTCTACGACGTCTGCAAGAGCCATACCGTAGGCTGATAGGACTGATGAGTACCGGTGAACGAGGATTTGGCCAACGCCGAGAGATTCTGCAATGGCGACGGCGTGCTGGCCGCCAGCGCCACCAAAAGTCGCCAGTCGATGTTTGGAGGTGTCGTGGCCTTTTGCTTCGGTGATGGACCGGATAGGTCTTGTCATGGTTTCGTTTGCAACAGTCAGGAATCCAAATGCGACTTCATCCACGGACAGCTTCTTCCCTGTTTCCTGGTTAACCTGGTCCGTCAATTCCTGCAGTACCTTTCTGCTCGCTTCCAGATCCAGTCCCTCGTCTTCATTCTTGCCAAAGATTTTGGGAAAGAATTCCGGCAGCAGGCGGCCCAGATACAGATTGGCATCCGTGACGGTGGCAGGGCCGCCCTTTCGATAACACGCCGGGCCTGGATGCGCGCCGGCGGACTCGGGCCCCACGACGAACAGTCCGTTGCGGAAGAAGAGACGGGAGCCGCCGCCGGCAGCGACAGTGTTGATGTCTAGCTGGGGAGATTGGATGGTGACGCCGGCCGTGGTTGTTTCGAAGACGTGCTCGTATCGGCCTTCTCCGTAACGAGATACGTCTGTGCTTGTGCCTCCCTAAAAGTTCGTTGTCAATATTAAGCAGTATAAAAGCAGAAGGGTTGGCTTTCTTACCATGTCGAATCCAATAACAGGGATTTTAGTCTCTTCGTCATAAGATGTGATGGCATATCCAACTACTCCTCCCGCAGGACCAGACAGAATGGCCTTGAGACCAGTAAACTTGTCGACATCGACGAGGCCACCATCGCTCTGCATGAATTCACATCTGGCGCCCCTAGCTCCCTTCTCATGCTTGACGCTCTCCGTACCCAGGCCTCCTTCAAAGCCGGCCTGGAAGCCGTCTATATACTTTCGAATAGCAGGAGTCAAGTAGGCATCTGCGCAAACCGACGTCGCCCGCGGCACCAGCTTGACCATGGGCATCAGCTCGTGGCTCAGCGAGATGTGCTGGAAGCCAATGTCCTTTGCAATCTTGCCTATCAGAGCCTCGTGCTCGGGGAATGTGTATCCGTGCATGAGACAGACGGCTATACTGCGAATGCCCGAATCATACACCTCTTGCAGCTTTTGTCTAATGTCGTCGTGCTCAGGGCGTCTAAGCACTCTGACTGTCTCGCCTGATAGACCCCTGACGAGGTCCTTGCCCTCTGCCTCCTTTGTGCCCGCTTGGACACCAGCCTCTGTGATTTTCCTCTCCGGGTCCTCAGCATAGTCCTCCAATGTGACGCGCTCGTCAATCTCCACGACCTGCTCATACAGCACATCCGGCTTCCGAATGGCCAAATCAAAAATCTTTGGCCTCGACTGATTCCCAATCGTCAAGCAGTCCCTGAAGCCCTTTGTCACCACCATGGCAATCTTCTCGCCCTTCCTCTCCAGCAGGGCATTTGTCGCCACCGTGGTGCCCATGCGGATGGAGTCAATCTGCGTGGTGTCTAAGGGTTCGCCGCGGGGAATCTCCCGCTTGAGGAAATGGCTCATGATGCGCCGGATGCCCTCGAGGGGCGCATCTTTGTAGTTTGCCGGGTCCTCGGAGAGCAGCTTGATGATGATTTCCTCACCATTGTGCTCGCCGACGCAGTCGGTGAAGGTGCCGCCGCGGTCGATGGCTATGCGAATGCCACGCTCTTTGGACGTGTTATTCGCCATGGCAGCAAGTGAATGAGTGTGATATTATAATGGAGTGGATAAGTGGGATGTTTGGAGGGGTATCAATGGCTCTCTCAGTTGCAGACCATGAAGCTGTCCAAGTCAGATCAGCCTGGCGAGATGTCTTTATTTGAAGGGCTTTAAAACTCACGCCAAAGCCTGCTTAGTGAGCAATTATCTCATAATACTGCGAAGTCGGATGAATCGACGCTGCTTAAGTACATGATGCGATGATTGCCGAGCCCTTTTTTCGATGGCGGGGTGTGGAGGAGCTCCAGTTGCTTGCTAAAAGTGGCGGGGTTCCGCCTCCGAGCTACCAAAAGTGAGATCCGTGGAGATACGGAGTTGCTGGCATCATTAGGTATTTGACTTATAATTCGGTTGGACAGCTTTATCTTGTTACTTTATCTCCATCTACGAGCTATTTATGGGGAGTGTTACAGCAGAAATTAAGCTGGAAATGGAATCTCGTCAACATTCTATTACTACTACCCTTGAAAATTACTTGCTCCTACGGCATCGCAACGCCGCCTCATATTCCTTTGAAATCTCCGCAAAGCGGCCTCGACATACTTGTACATCCAGTGCATGAGTGCGTAGCGCTCACATAGTGTAATTGGAAATTATCCCAGCATCCAATCATCTCAAGGCACTTTGGCCGAGTGGTCTAAGGCGCCGTGTTCAGGTCCTGTTCGAGTCCAGCATTCGAACAAATCTATTCGCGGTCTAGAAATAGGCGAGGGTTCGAATCCCTCAGGTGTCATTCTTTTTTCTCCTTTTTCCCACTTATAAGCTTCGTAGAGGCTTCATCTCTTTTTTAGTCTTATTTTCTTGCTGTGATGCAGTGACTCAACTTTTTAGTCTTAGGCGCTTTCTTGGACGTTTTTTGATTGCATATTCATTGGCTTTTCGTTTCCGAGGTTTCGGTGTTGGCTTGTTGTCTTCTTGAACCGCTCGCTTTCGAGGCCTGAGCACTCTAGTAGTCGGAGGTTGAGCATCATCTTCCTTCTTCCTCTTCTCCTGTGGGTCACTTGCACCCTTCTTGCCCTCATCTTTGTTTCCGTGAACATTTTCCTTGGAGTCACTTTCTGAGCCTTTGGTGCCCGTGTCTTTATCCTGAGAGATGTGTTGTTTCCCCTGCTGGGCTTGATCTTCCTTGATACCGTCTTTCTGTCCACCGACGCCTTCAACCGCACTATCTTCGCTTTCTGATAGTATGTGTTCGCCGTTGTCCAGATGATACACCCAAGCATTGATGCCGTTGACTGCATGATACCGCTCAAGGTGATTCTTGGTTTCCATGGCCAAAACAAAAGCAAGGTCTTGACAGTTCCGAAGCATGGCAACGCCTCGGAGAAACTCGTCGTATGATCCCGCCAGATTTGCTGCTAGGATAGGATATTGGTGATATACTATCTTGCCGTCGGGAGATTTGGACTCGTAATGGGCGTAGAAGCGGATAAACAGGCCATCTGAGATGAATGTTACAATCACCGCCACATCCTCTGGTTCTTTTTTCATCTTGGCATGCAAAAGAGTAGCATTTCTCATGTAAACAAGCGCCGCGCCATGTCGTGCATTCACCGCCTCTTCGGCCTCCAGAGTTCCCACTGCAAACTCACCAGACATGTGTGGGAGAGTAAGTGATCGACCACCGGATCGATAGCATACTGCCGCACTTAAATACTCAACATCCATGCCTCTATAAACTTCCAGTGAGAATCCTTGGATGAATCCAGGACAAGGCTGCTCGAGGCCCTGAGCAAAAGGCGCATATTCGGGGAAGTCGTACCAGCGCTGATAGTACGCCCTCTGATATCCGGACCGCTCTGGAAATATCTTGAACAAATACCGCATGGCTGCCCTAGTAAGATCTCGATGCCGCTTGAAATGGGGATACGCTTTGTATTTCTGCCACCCTGCGAGCGTCCAGTCGGAATCAACCCGGGGCTGTAAAAGTCGCTTTTGCAGCCATTTCAAATTCCTCGGCGGTTTGGACAATTGGGGCGTGAGAATGCCGTTCTTCAATTGCACTGCTGGATACTCCTGGTAAGGGACGAGTTTGTTCATCCATACTTTATCGCAATCTTTTGGGATCCAGTCCGGGTCTTCATTTTCTTGAACCTTGTCTGGGCATACTTGTGCGATAACCGCGCCGTGGTGTTGCAGGTTAGGGTTCTCACGTCTGACTTTTTGTAGAAGGGGATACCATGATGCAAATCTCTCTGGTCCATCTTGATTATCACTTTCAGCCTTCTTGATGACTTCTGTCTTTGCCTCCAGGGGCTGTTGTAGCTGAGTTTGCGGTTTGGGTATGGTAAGGGTAGGAACTGCGTTGCTTCTTTTATCTCCTGGAGCCATGATGGGCTATCTGTGAGTTTTGGCGGTGGAATATGGCTCCTGAATTCTCATATATTGGCGACGGCAATTTGATTCGAAAATGAATTTATAGGCGCAAAATCATGTTAGACACCGAGACTAGATGCGAATTACTGGCATACAATTTGTAAATGGGATGAATTTGGGCCCGTCTTTCCTATTATACGCAGCTTTCTCATACTGTTTTTCCTACCTATTACCGCATTGCGCAGCTATGGGCTATGGACGCTGACTGTCGATGCCATCTCACGGAGAGCCATTTCAAGAAACACTGCTTTGAGTTAGACGCTGATGAAGGCACATTGAGGTGAAGAACAATGAAGATGTGAAAACGAAGCATAAGTCGGCTAAGAATAGCTCGTCAATGAGATTTCACAAAGAGTCACTGTCATCAAAGCCGCCGATGTGGTCACAGCTCGATGGTATGTCTTGTCTCACTTGATCCGTTAATAAAGTATATGGGCATTTTAAGATTACAAAATGATAAATTCCGCGCTCATGAATGGAAAGTACATTGTGAGCATTCTACGGAAAGAGATCCCAATGCTTCTGGTTCGGGCAAGAGCGTCTAATCGCAGGTACGAGACGAGACGATACGAGACGATACGAGACGATACGCGGATGCAGGAACGTGCACGTGCTGCTCCGAAACCCCTGGCATTGACGTTTTCCCTTTTATTCTCTCTTACGCCAATACATGCATACAGAGATGCACGTCTATGCATGTCTCGCTCATGTTTACTCATTCATCAAGTAATGATGATTGCATCTCCTCCAAAATCTGCTGTTCACACGTCACACCAAGTAATTTTCCGTAGGATTTAGAGCCCAAGTCCTAGCTCCAAAAACTGGGAACGGCAGCCCAGATTTAATTAATTCGCGACAAGAGTCCGTCACTGTTGGGCTCTTGTCCATCAATGCAACACCATGTCAGCGCCAGCGAATAACAGCCCGCCATGGGGTCACACCAAGGCCGGCTATGACCTCATTCATTCAATGCTGCAAATTGAAAGCAGCGCTGCCCAACCCTTTGTCTGCAAATCACAGCATGCATCAAACCACTTGAGATATCAGGCAATCACGGCATTGTTTAGGGGTTTTCCAAGGCCTGACAAGCTGGTATAGAACCAGGGAGGGCCGTATGATTGACCTTTACTCTTTCTCGCTTAACGCCGGCTGCGTGTGTTTGGACAGGCGATGTCGCTGCAGCAAACCACGGCTTTGTGATGCCTGGATCGGGAACCCCTCCAGCTGGACGAGGCAAACCGGCTTTTAGCAAAGGTAGTCAAAGAAATAGTGACCACGGAGGGGGGGTCATGTGTGCTACGTATGACGATGCGACCGAGTTGGTGTTGTTGATCAATGGCCATGGGAGGCAGCGCTGCTCATTCGCGAATGGAATAAAGAGCAGCGTCTTTGTCCTTCCAGACAAAGTCGAACAGTCTCCCTTTTGACCATCATCTCCTTGGAGCATCAACATTACATCCTCCTCTTCTCATTGATTCCCTTTATAGCAGAGCAGTCAGTTTTCATCTGCCTCTTTTGCCTCTCAGCTCTGTATAACACAACAAAGCATCCAATAAAAGGAAATCATCAACAATGGCGTTGGATCGCATCATCAACATTGTCCTCCGAGCGGCAGAGCTCGTCTTCGCCACCATTGTCGCCGGAGTGACAGGCCAGCACCTTCACCAGTACCGCCATGCGTCCAACTGGTCTCAAGGCCGCTGGATCTATACCGAGGTCATCGCGGCACTGTCCATGTTCTTTTCTTTGATATGGCTTATTCCCTTCTCGTGGTCCTTTGTGCACTGGCCCGTCGACATCATCCTCAGTCTGTGCTGGTGGGCCGCCTTTGGCCTCTTGGTCAACGTAAGTTTACATGTCCTTTCTTTCATATATGCTCCAGCACAACGTAGCTCAGAAGCTGACTCTCCCTCTATAGATGCTTGATGGCTCCTGCGGCTACATCTTCGACTGGAACAACGTCCACCCCATCTCCGGAGACCAGTGCGGCAAGTTCAAGGCCGACATTGCCTTTACATTCCTATCCGCTCTTCTCTGGCTCGTGTCTGCTCTGCTCGGAATCTACTGGGTCACCAGCCATGGACGCCGCGCTACCGTTGATGCTGCCCAGCGCCAGAACAGCCGCCGCTGGTACCGCCGAAGCCGTGTCTAAAAGCTAGCTACCAAGGAGTTAGCCAATACGGCAACATAATCATTCATGATACCCTTACTAATCCAACTAGTACACTCTCATTTTCTTGGTTTTCTGTGGTTCATAATGCGGTGTGAGGATGAGGCTGGAGTTGAGGTGTGTGATGTTCAGGGGAAGTACGAAACAAGAAAAAATGGCTTTTGCTTCATGACGATTCATTCGGGTTATTCCCTATAATACCACTTCTGACGACTCTTTTATAATGACTATACCCAGCTTAGCTAGCACTTAATTACTTATTACGACTTTATCTTTGTTTACTATGGAATAAATCTACTGTTACCATCATGCTTATCTCGCTGTGCCCCTTGAATGAACATCATCTATACGACTTAGCATCTGAATTGAGCGTATCGTATCTGCCGAGTCTGAAGAAAGAAACTTAGATTCGGGACTAGGAATTCCCTTTTCGTAATGAAATCTCCGTTTCAAGAAGTTTGAGGCTTCTCCAGAGTCCTTGGCTATACCAAAACAACACGCACCATCGACGCCATGATCGAGATTTCAAGAACCGCAGAAACCCCCAGCTGTAGATCCCAACCACGCACGTCATCACGAGGCGAAGTGCCGTGCCTTGGGGAACCTCCGAAACGCCCTACTGATTCACAAACATTGGATCGAATTGCATGTTTTCGTCAAAACCGCGTCAAGCCACCAACGCACCGACAGCACGCGCCTGTGGCAGCTCTGCTCACCAGCCACAGCTCGTAGATGATGTAACGATGATTGCTGTCCAGCGCCACCACAGAGCACTCCACAACCCGTGCGCCCCGCCACCACGCGTCATCGACAACTCAATCGGCTTTCTTCTTCCCTCTGACTTGCAGCACTTTTGCATCACGACTCCAGCAGAGCTGTTTGACAGGCCCCGCAAACACGAATCAGCTTTCTTGCTTGGATCGCCCGTCTCTCCGCTTTTACCAAGTAATTAGCATTTGGCCTTTGGGGTATCTGAGTTTATGTAACTCCAATTGCCTTGTTTGCTTTAGCTGCGTGGCTGTGCGGCTAGAGCCTAGAACTCTCTGTGTCCAGAGCGTCTCGGACTGGCTCGAATGCTCTGGTGGAGACGTCGACGGTTGACGGCAACGTCACACATTTCACTTATGACGAGCATATGGAGGAGGGTCTTTGGGTTACCTCATACCGATGCAGTGGGCGATTCGTGAGATCTGAATGGGGCCAGAAAGCTTCGCAAAGTTGAACGCCATCGGTCGAGGTGACAGCATGAGCCACAATGTCATCATAGGCAGCGATCATTCGTTTGCGGAGGGAGGTGATTCGGATGAAGAGCCATATAGTCGTGATGCTCCTCCATCCTACTCCTGGATTTCCCATCATCATCACACACCAATCAAACAACATCACTCTCAAAGCACCAACCAAAACTTTATTTTAAACTTATATCCTTTTATACACTCAACTTATACATTCAAACATCAGCAATCATGTCTGGACTCATCGAAAAGGTCAAGGATAAGCTTCACAGCCACTCCGACAACAAGACTGAGCAGCCCGAGGGCACTCACGGAACTCACAGCTCCCGCACTGCCAATGCTGCCGACCCTCGCATTGACTCCGATCGCGACCACCGCGCGGCCGTGGGCACCCATGATGGCTCTTACACCACTGGTGGTGACAACTACTCCTATGGCGAGTCCAACACCAAGGGCAGGAACACTGCCGGCGACACACTCACATCTTCTGGCACAACTGGCCCTGCTCCCACAACCGCAGGCGCGCACAAGTCCGATATGCTGAACAAGGCGGACCCCAGAATCGACTCAGATCTCGATGGCAGCAAGAACATGGGCCTTCGTTCCGAGAAGGCTACCCACGCTGGCACTACCCAGACTGGAACCACCGGCACTTCTCACGGAACTGATACCACCAGCTCTACCTACGGAACCGGAACTACCACCACTGGCTCCAGCACTGGAACCAGCGGCACCGGAACCGCGTTTGGTTCGACTGGTCCTGCTTCCAAGACTGCCGGCGCACACAAGTCTGACACCCTGAACAAGGCCGACCCCAGAATCGACTCTGATCTCGATGGCAGCCGTAACATGGGCCTCCGCTCTGAAAAGCAGACTCGTGATACTGGACTTACCAGCGGTCATGGAACTGGAACTACCACTACCAGCACTGGAAACACATTCAGCTCGACTGAGCCTGGCTCCAAGTCTGCTGGCGCACACAAGTCAGTCGGCTCTGATTTCGGTGGCAGCCGCAACATTGGCCTCGGCTCTGAGCAGGTTACCCACGACATCGGAACCACCAGAACTGCTGGTACTTCGGGAGCTACCTCCGGCAGTGGATTCGGTACCGGTATGGGCACTGACACTCTCGGAGGCGGCAGCGGCATCAACACCTCCGGCCGATCTGACAACTACACATCTGGCACATCTGGCCTAGACACCCGTAGCTCAGGCCTCGGCTCAGGCACCGGCACCGGCACCGGTGGCTACTCCGGCTTGGACACATCTTCCGGCTTGGACTCGACTTCGGGATTCAGTTCCGGTGAGCGTCACTTGGGTGGTGAGCGCCACTTGGGCCAACAGACTGGCACCCTCGGCAGCGACACCACTACCAGCGCATACGGCGGCCTGGGCAATACCGGCGGTGCCTTTGGATCTGATCGCCAGACTACCGGCCCAGCTTCCAACACTGCTGGCCCCCACAAGTCCGACGTGATGAACAAGGCCGATCCCCGTGTGGACAGCGACCTCGACAACAGCAAGACCTTTGGTGGTGACAAGACTTATCAGTCTTAAGTATGAGATAGTGTTTCGCACCAGGAACAACATCGTGGATGGTAGCCCACAGGGAACATTCATTTGATGGGTCATTTAATGATTTTCCTTTGTACTATTATTGTAATGTTAGCGCTAGGATAATGAATTGATATGAAATCAAATCAAATTGAATCAAGTCTGATCAATCAATATGAACGATGAAACAGCTTATACTCACGATTCGTATAATAATACATTGCACTCCCAGTTGCTTGCCCAAAGACATTTCGCGGTTGGCAAAGACCAGTGCATCCAATGGTGACAAGAATCTCGCTCTATAAAATGAAACTGTGTACTCAAATCATCCAACAGTCAAGCATGCTAGCTAGATAAAATATCCATGAACTACTTATATATTGGCCTATTACCCTCTGTTAGAACACAATTTCTCTACTCACAGGCCCAGTATACTTGCAATATTCACTCGGCATATAGATAGCAGTGAAGAACGTGTACAATCTTCGTAGCAGAGACACATGCAAGCATATAGGATCCATTACACAAGCAGTCTTATCTCTCTAGCATCATTCATCTTCCCGACATCTTCATCAGCCAGCATTCCAAAGCAGCTAATTACAAATCCCAGTCTTTGCCTCTTTCTTCCCCCCAAAAAAATCATCTCTTCAAGTCATAATCGCAACACTTACCCAACTTCCTTTCCTCCGGAGCCAGACACTTCAATCGCGTGATGTTGTTCACAAACGCATACAAGTTGCACAAACAGATTTCTCAGCCACAACCTGCATCATCCGACTCGCCGCTCTGGCAAGCCCGCAAACAGACGCCTCAAATGTTTCACAGAGATGAGGAGTGACGCAAGAAAGGCAAGATGCTGCCATTGTAGAGCTCATTTTTGCGTCTTCTTGCGTCGCATCTCATGTTTTCCCCTCATACGCCTCTACCATGATCTTAACCGTCGTTAGTGTCCAAGACTACATGTACCTTAGTACCTACATGTGGGTAGGTAGGTACCTTGTACAACACAGCCACCACTGGTGTTTGTTATGTAGATCAACTGCTTGCTCTATTTGCCCGTAAAGCTCAGATAGTGACAAAAACAATAAATTAGTGTTCTGTTTTGCGCTCGCTACAGGAGACTGGATAGGAAATACCCGCGACGTCGTACGTTGTCGTATGTTATTCTACATTTCGCTAAGCGCAGAAGCTCAGCCCAGCGTCTGTTGAATGCAGGTAACTAGAGATTCTTGGCATGCACACGCGCGGCTAGCTTTTAGCTGTGAATTGCCCGCTTAGTTAATACGGAGCAATTGTTTCCAGTAGGTACCTGTATCAACATTACTTATACGGGTATAGAACAGTGTTAGAGATATGACGCGGAATCAATAGTGGGAAGTAGAAGAGGAATCTGCAGCGATTGTTAATCATTACTAGCCCAAAAAAAAATTCCATCCACTATTCTCAATTTGTAAGATGTCAATGAGCATAGCAGACTCTCTTACACTCTGCTTGGGGGATGTAAATAATTGCTCTCTGCAAATAATGCCACCTACCATTTCAGAGCCCACGGCAGCCTCAGCTATACCAAACAAACGGCTCGTCTCGGTTAGCTAATCCACCAAGATCCAATCGAGCTGTACTTTTTTTTCTTCTTTACTTAATTGGCCGAACTTTTCTTCTTTTCTCTTCGCCGAATTTTCTTTCACTCCACTCCCCCATAAACGCGAGGCCCGATCCGCCGCGCGCCCACCCCCGTATATCCCGCCACCGAAAATTTAACCCCCATTTTCAACGACACGCGGCCGATCTATAAACGGAGGTGTGAGAAAAGGCGAACAAACGTGAGTTCTACGCCAAATCAATTATGCCGTTACCTAAGGGGTGGGAAATTTAATTGTAGGATCTTAACCCTGGCCGGCTGTATCGTGTATCGTTCCAAAAAAGGCCGGGCTGAGCCCTCCCTACAGTAAGTACATGTATTCAAAGAACCCTGATCTTTCGTAAACCCATCGGGAAATTTTGATTCTCGGCCTATCTCCGTTCACAACCCATGGCTTCAACAAATCAAAAACCAACAGACCGGCGACTCAATCTTCCTCTGGATTACCGAGCCCGTAGTTATGCAAAGTGGTGTGATTTCATGGGCGGCTAGCGCTCGTTAAGAGCCGTTGCAGTTCCAGACCGCGCCAATCCCAGTCAAAAACGATCAAGAACAAGAGCACTGGCCATCTCAGGACCCAGGAAATGACAATCTGGGTATCCAAATGCCCGGTAGCCAGGCAACACCCTCGATGGAACCTGATTTTCGTGTCCCTTGTCGACATGGGCCGCAACCCTTATGACGCCATTTTGATTGTAGACAAGGTGAAGCATCCCTTGTCTGGTAGCAGTATTGGGCAGTATAGTGTCGTGATGTTATTGCTACGTAGCAGCAGTCTAGGTTCGGGGATCGCTAAGTCTCCCATGTATCGATAGTAGCAGCCCGGAGGAGCACCCCGAAGGATGGTATTTGACAACAGAGGGGCTATTGATGTTGGCCGTGGCAGCACAGCCTTTAGACTTGATTCGCATCGCGTCGGAAGCGAGGACAGAAAGGACTCAAAGATGTACAGTTCAACAAGCCAAGCCCATGAAAACTGCGGGATTTTTACCCATTCGTTCTACCCGTACAGAATCTTCGCCAAGGGTCGTGAGCCAAGTGATCTGCCATGATTTGCCCCTGCCTACATCCTTCCAAATGTACCAGCTGAGTGAAGAGGCTCAAATGTTTTTTCCTGTCTAAACCCGAAGCAACGCGGAGCCAGCTCCGAGAATTGACACCGGTTATCCCGTCGCTAACACGGATAGGTACTAAACCGTCGGCATCAGCAAGGGTACGCAAGTTGGCAATCTTTCAGCTCCAAACCCCCCCTGGGAGGCGCTTACGATGGCTTTGGTCACCATTGTAATGCACGCCTATCGTAGCGTATACCACATACAAGTACATAGTACTACACACATTTTCTTCAAATACGACCAATTGTACGAGTTGTTTCGCTAGCGGTGATATTCCTTCAGCTTTAGACAAGCAATAGATCGCGAGGCGGTTTTTTGTTCGATTGTTGCATGTAAGAAGTAAAGGCTTGGCCATCACGGTAACGGATAGCACTAGCTAAGCTATTGAGAGAAGGAGATGATCGAATCCAACTAGTGAGGCTCTTTTAGTCCACGTCTACCCCGGAGTTATCCATTAGGAGTAAAAGTTGCGCCTCGGAGGAAACACTCGCTGATCCAATAGTTCCATCTCAATCGCTCACGCCTCATCCGCACACGCTATTTCTAACTGGTCATAATTCGCGACGGGGGAGTGAGTCAAAAGCAGAGAGATTTGTGCCTTGTTCTGTGCCAAGCAAAAGGCAAAATCTTACGATTATATCCCTATTGGTTTAATGACTTGCTAGTTCAGCGTTAGAATGCCTCGCTTGTGTATGTACATGTATGTTGATTTCAGGCGGCACTTACAAAGCACGGCTCACATTACTAGGTATTTATTCCCGAAATAAGGCCAGACACAATAGTCTATCTCTGCATCTTACAGGATCTACTGATGCCCTTTCCCGAATTCCCCTGTTGGATCGATTCGATTTCCCCAGTGCTGACTGACCTCTGTTCTATGTCATAGTGAAAGCCGAAGCAGCACGAACCAAGGAAAATGACTTGCTCAACGCAGCCTGCAAGACATGGAAACTAGCATACACTATTCCACGTAAAATTAAGCTTAGTTACAAACAATCGCCGTAGCCAAAGTATCCAGCGCCATTGGAGTCAGCCCTTTTACACCAAACACCAAACACCTGCAACAAAGCCTAGCCCAGGACTTACATTCCCCTACAAGGTTGTGTCCTCTACCAGTCATCTCTTCATCAGGTCAATCACAGAGTCCTAGATCGAGGTATTGGATCAAATCCTCTCTCCACTATTAGAGATTCCAACAGAAACCGCCTCACGCCAAGGCCGGCGATGTCAACGTATAGGTACCTAAGCAGCGTAACATCCGTCAAATATAGCAGCCAACGACAACCCCGCAACGGCGTACCAAGTCCGTGGATACTACCTACCAGAGCGTTTCAGATCTGACAAGAGCCAATTTCTTCCTCTTAATGCCGGGCGGTAACAAAAGGTGTCTCCCGTTATTTACTATACGTCAGATGCACTCCCCTGTCACCAGATACTACTACTATGCCGCATATATCGTGCAGTCCGTGCATGCAGCCTGCAGCACTCACATGAGCAGAAATGCTACAAGACAAGTAAGTGGCTGAAACCGAAATGGTCTTATTTCCAAACAACCCTTTTCCACTATGGCTATTTACAATAGTCAACCGACTTGACCAGCCAATCAAAAGACCTCACATGCATAGCATGAATGGCAATGCCCGACATGCCGAATCCTTATATTATGTCATGGGCCAGACTTGCAACTCTGCCAAGCATCGTCAACGGCACAGATCAATGCACGCACCACCCTCTTCGGCTCGGTCTTCGTGTTACTTTGATCCGGCTGCTGCCAAGCAAACATCTATACATCCAACTACCAGTGACATACTATGTAGCAGTACTATTGTAATGCAACCTATATACCGCTCCTAATGCTACCTTGTATTACACTGTACGCACGTAAAGAGTACATCATCCCGTCCTGTTCGGCACATGAGCCTCGTACTCGGCACATTCTCGCTGCCATTCACCCTTTCACCCATTCACCCTTTTTATGCTCCCATGTCCATTCTATTCCCGCTCCTTGTCTGAAGTCCAAACGAATAAACAAAAACTCCCCGAGGAAAAGCAATCAAGGGTCTCCATCGCTAATGCTCGTAAGAGTTACCTACTGTACTATGCAGTAAGTAGATGGCATATCACCAAAGCGACCTTTTTTTATTTGGCTACCAAGCATTTTGCGGAGCCTCCCCGCCACGGCACACGGCTCACCCATCTCTCTCTTCTCCTCTTTTCTTCTTATTCCCTTGTTTCTTCCTCCATCTTTTCCAAACACCCCATGTTCCCTTTTTGCCCCATGTCCAGGCGGTCGGGTCAGCTCTAGGCTCCGTTGTCGTTGTCGCCCCAGGCCCAGCGCAGGCCATTCTTATCAACCCCCCCTGTCTGTCACCTGCTCAGAGCAAGACAAGCAGCACCTTGTTGTATCACGTAGGTGGCTTTTTTCCTTCTTTTTCTGATTTTAAAAAAAATTCTATTATTTCCTTTGTCTTTGTTGGTTATTATACATACCCCTAGCCAATTTTCTTTTTTTCTAATCAGAATCATACACCCCAACAGCGGACCCAAGTAAACAGTACAAGAAACAAGAAATAAGCAGGGGGTGTGGTTTAGACCTTCCCGCCAATATGCAGGTCTTAGACCCGTCCGAATCTTCCCCCAGATGATGCTGTCTTGGTAAATTCCCCTTAGCCGACACAAGCAAAAAAACAGCAAAGAGAGACATGCCGTTAGACACACATCTAAGACGCCAAAAAAAAAAAAAAAAAAAAAAAAAATAACATCCCTGTTTGCCCAAGTCCCTTCCCCGCATTTTTGCTTTTCCAAATCCTCCTAGGTAGATACAATCTATGCGTCTAACTACTGTCCGTGTTATACCTACCTATACTAGTATAACATCATTCTGGCTCTCTTTTGTCATCACTGCATATGTACCCGTCAATCCGCCCGTTGCTCCGCCCGCCGCAGACCGAAAGACGCAGCGGGACCCCGTAAGTCGAGCCGTGTGTGCTTACATGATGCTGCCAACAGGTACCAAGATACCCTGCCTACAAGTACCCTTGCATTCGAAGATTGATTCAAGCGTAGAAAAGGCATTAGATACCGAGTAGATAGGCAGGCAGGCAGATACGAATACATGCATACGTACGGTGCATAGTACTACTAGATTCGATAAAGCAAGGAGACAAAGGGAAACGATCCTTCAAATCGTAGCACGAGCTGATTATAAAACGACAGGTACAGAGTACAGATGGTCATGTAGGTACGAAGACAAGGGCAAAGACATGATCAGCCCCCAAGGCC